>NC_139552.1:19874847-20247347 GCF_965153285.1 Podarcis tiliguerta
CACCCGAGGCATGAAGAAGAAGAACGAGGAGAGTGGGGTCTGGAAAGGGGGGTGGGGAGCGCTCCCACCCCAGCCGCTCCAGGATGGGAAGGGCGTCCCGGGGGAAGCGGGATTCAGGCGGAGGAGGACGTCGGGTTGGGTGGGGGTTGCCAGGAGCAGCACGATGTCCCTCCAACCCCCGCCTTCCACTCTCCAGGCAGGCACCCAACGTGGCCAGCTGGCAAGGGATCTTTCTTGCTCCAGCCTTGGCGTGCAGATCCCGGGTTCAGCCCCAGATCCAGCTTCTGATATTATGAGGAGGAAACATCGCTCTGCACCTTTCCCACATCATGCATACTTCTATGATGTCCCCACTTTCCCCCCTCTCGCAAAGCCCCAAAGCCGCCTACATTGTAAGCCTTCCTTACAGGGGAATCATCAGAACCACCTGTGCTGCAGAGCTTCTGGCTGAAAGGCGACTCATGGAGACTTGCAATGACTGCTGCAATGCACCCCTAATGATTCAGATTGTATCATTATAGCGTCATTGTGTTGATTTGTTGTTGATGTATTAAATTTGTATAATCTAAGAAGCGGTGTGGCTGTGAATACCATGAAGGGAGCCTGCACTTTGTGATTTGCCAGGGCACTACTGCAGGTTAGGAAGGAGAAAGAGGCAAAGATCCTTTCCCCAGTAAAACATGTTTGCACCCAGGGTGTTTCCAGACTGTCAGTATTTTGTGGGAGGGATTCAGGTCCAGCCGAGAACTTCAGCTTTTCCAATGAGAATGGATTAAAGCACTCTGCCCATTCCCTTAGTAGAGTCTAACCACTGTTGTAGGTTTTGGGTAAGCAAGACATGAACGCAAAACAAACAAGTGGTCGTCTCCTCTGGAGGAACCCCTGCACTGTAAATATATTGACAGCACACTTCCAGGTCGTTGGCATCGACATCCCAGAACTGTGAAGGTTGCCTCAACTGTTGAGCAACGCAGCTAAGGAAGAAGGAGTGGCGTGTCTCCGGGGGGAGCATAGCTCCCATTCCCTTCCAAACACACAGACAGGACAGTGTGGTGGCACCCAGGGAATAGTTGCAGCAGCCGGATGGCTGGCTGAAACACACACCATTGCACTCTTTTTGAATGGGATTCAATCTGAATCAGCCAGTTGGTGAACTTGGTGCTCCTGTGCCACAAAGCCGCTACAAAATTGCTCTTTCCCTCACACTTCCAGGTCCCTCCAGCTGGGCTTTTTGAGTGTGATGGGTTTTTCTCACTCCAGAGCAGTTTGTCTTTAAGCTGAAGGTCACCAGGAAAGCAAGGGAGGCTAAAAAAAAATTCCACTCTTGGTTTCCTGGAAGAAGATCAAAAGACTCCCCTGGACTAGAAGAGACATCTCATTAACAACTGGAGAAATGCCAAAGAACTTTGGATATCTGCTTGGGAGGTTTCTGATGCAGTATTAATTTAACAAGGAGCCAGGAGGCTGGCGAAGAGGGTGGCTGCAGGGAAGCGAAAACATTTGCATGAGAGGAGGCGGGAGCAGGAGGAAGGCCAGCTCCCAGCCAGGACAGGCAGGCCTTACCTAGCATGTTGCCACTGACGTTGTTGCTCTCAGAGTATTTCAGCAGCGCCCGCAGGAAAGCCACCACGAAGCGGAACACGTTCTGGTGCGACCGCGGCAACTGGCAGATCACCTGCAAGACGGGGAGGGCCGGTTTGGAGTTTCAGTGCAGAGCTTTGCGAGAGGAGGGGCATGGATCACTAGCACGGTGCACTTGTTATGTTTGCAGGTTTAGACCTGGCATAAAAAAAAGAGTGTTTAAAATGGTAACCGGACTAGAACTCTGCTGGGAACTTTGGGGAATAATACAACTGTAGAGTAGGAAGGGACCACGAGGGTTAACTAATCGAACCCCCTGCAATGCCTAAGGTGGGGCTCGAACTCAGGACACTGAGATGAAGAGTCTTATGCTCTACCAACTGAGATATCTTGGGGGAAGGGCCATAGCTCTGCAGTAAACCACCTGCTTTTCATGAGTCAACACAGCCATGTAATTTGTGCCCATCAATTTAAATAGGTCTGCTGTGGGAAAGGACTGATGTTGACTACAACCCTGATGTTTTCTGATTATTTTATAGAGCGTTTCCCTCAATACCAAAAAATGGAGGCAGAGACAATTTACTGAATTTCAAAACCACCAAAGCTTTATTGAATGAACAAATCAATTTTGTGGGATGTAAAGACAGGAGCAGTCAATGACAACATTCCTAGAGTGTACATGTTAGAACATGGGGAGGGATGTCTGTCCAGCAAGCAGGGAAACTTCCTGGGGACGGACTTCCTCCGCATGTGACCAGAGATGGGTGTGGCCTCACCTGTGCAGGTAAATGATAAAAGCACAGGGCAGGCAGCCATCTCTCTCTCTCTGCCATCTTCCTTCGATGAGGAAACATCTAAGGATGCTCTCTTGGCTCTCAGCCAAGAGAGGAGATAAGGACTATCTTGCTACAAGATAGATTCCGAGTGTATTTTACCTTTTTAAGCCTGTCTGCCTTCTGGGATCATACTGTGAACAGAACGTGAGTAAACTCTTTTATACTTTTATAAAGACTGTGTCGTGTCTTGTATTTTAAGAGGGAACAAAAGGGGAAATTAACAGAGTAATTATTATAGAGGTTCTAGCGAACCTGTGCAGACGTTACCGTTGCGAACTTAAAGGGGAATGTCTATAAACTCTGCTGATATTTTGGGAACTTGTTAGCACAAGTTGGATAAGGATATAATTAGTTGATATATCCTCTCCTGCACCCCTGAACATTCCCACAAATTTATTACAGTCACAAACCAGAATATGGACTTCTACAGAGATAGAGAACATGTAGAAGAAGAAGAAGAAGAAGAGTTTGGATTTGATATCCCACTTTATCACTACCCTAAGGAGTCTCAAAGCAGCTAACATGAATGAACTTTATTACGGTCACAGACCAGGATTAAGGAAAGCATATAGATAAAATAGCAGTTGGGATTTTTGACCGATAATTGTTAGGGCAAATGAGGACAAGGAAACAGGCATAAAACATCCGAATAAAATACAAGATTAAACACAGATAATGGATAAATAAAAAACTAATAATTAAAACCAATAAGAGTTAAAAACCAACAAAGGCACGCAGTTAAAACAGCTGTAAGAGCATAAAAACTAAAAAACTCGCAGATAAAACAACTATAAGAGGCTGCAGAGTAGAAGCCTCTTAAATAGAGGACACTCACAACGTTAAAAGCTGCTGTACAAATATGGTTACAACAGACAATTAAAACAATATACAACACTAAATTTAGAAAACCATGTGCAACAATAGACTGTCTCAGAATCACCCATGGAACCGTGTTTGGGGCTTTTCATGCCGGACTATTTTGGGTTGGGCGCCTACAGATCTGTAGACAGAATCTGGCGACCATCCAGGTCATCTTCTGATCTTTGCCCAACAACAAAAGGTCAAATTTTTGCTTTTGCGGGAGGTCGGCGAGCCTCACCAGTAGGGGATCCATGATCTTACTACGTGCCTCTTTATAAAAGGGACATCTAAAGAACAAGTGTTCTGGGCTTCCTATCTCTCCCAATGGACAGGTGCAAAGTCTCTGAGCATAGGGGACCCTTCTGAAGGCTCCATCCAGGACCGGCGAGGGAAGAGCCGAGCTTCTGGCGAGTGTAAAGGCCCTTCTTGCATCCCTAAGGAGTCTCAAAGCGGCTAACATTCTCCTTTTCCTCCCCCCCCCCAACAAACACTCTGTGAGGTGAGTGGGGCTGAGAGACTTCAGAGAAGTCACCCAGCAGCTGCATGTGGAGGAGCGGAGACACGAATCTCCTGGGAGGAGCAGCACTTTTCTCACGGGACAGAAGCGCACAACCTCCCCCTCCCACTTTCCGCCCAGATTACGAGACTGCCGCTCTTAACCACTACACCACACTGGCTCTCATATATATGTAGGTTAAAATCAAAATCTATAAGCTAGAACACAGTAAAGAATTCAGATGTGAAACTATTAAAATGTGTAGTTTAAGACCTTATCCGCTAATTTAAAATATGCATGTCAATGCTTTATTATAATTAAGGCAGGTAAAATAATTATTACTCTTAATATTATTCATTGCTATGAGGCTTCTTGAAGCAATTCAGAATACAATCAACATTAGCAGAACACTTTCCTTTACAAGGACAATTTAAAAGCAATAAAAAAGTAATATTGCATAGGAAAGAATTCTAAAACAACAGCAATGATCACAATTAGCAACAATGAAACAGCAAGCAAAAATTGCCACTCTATCATCGCTGAGCCTTGAAACTTGTGTCTTATCCCCATAATCGAAATTGACATCAAGTCTTATGTCATCTGGAAGAGAATGAAGGAGAAGAGAGATGAATTTATGCCACATTTACTGATTCACCAAACTGACCTGGTCCCCATTCCACCCTATTTACAAGGAGGCTTTATGGATCCTGTCTTTGGTGGCAACGACTCCTTCCAAGCCTGCAGTTTGGCCATCTTTGTGCTGTGACAGGATTTCACAGCCACATGACCCAGGAGGTCTGCATCAAGCAAGGATGCTGCAGCTACTGAGTGGGCTCTCCTTAGTCTGGAAAGTGCGTCCCATGTCCCCAGGCTGTGGGTGTTACCTTCTTTGGGGCAGAAGTGAGCCAGCTCCAGAGGGACGAGAGCATGCTGTAGAGAAAAGAAAAGGCCGTACTGGATGAGATGACTGATCTGATCCTCAACCCTCCCCAAATAATGGGTGCAAGAGAACATGGAAGCAGACCCAAGCCAGGGAAGACTTGCTTCCATCATGGGATGAGTGAGTTCTATTGGCTGGCCCCAATCCCTTGCCCCAGGCGACCTCAATGGGTCCTGCAGCCTACTAGGCAGAGGTGGAAGTGTAAGATCAAGGAAGAGGGCAGGAAATGTCTCCAGCCTGGTCCGGCATCCCAGGGACACACATTGTGTTGTGTGCCTGATACCAGACTGTGATTCCTCCTGTGGGAATCCTTTCACAAGCCACTCTGGGAGCCTCTTGGGGCTGTGAAGGTGCCAAAGGTGAGAGACTTACCTTCAGGCAACTGAGCCTTCTTGCATAGGACATCAGCCAGCTAATGCCACTGGCTGCCAGTTGCCTCTCCGCTGCAATCGCACTTGTTGTGTAACCTCTCAGTTCCTGTGGGAGGAAAGGGGACCTCAGAATCAGGAGGCTGGTCTGGGGGAAAGAGGCAGACCACTGTGAAGCCCTTTACACTCTCAGAGAGAGATCCGTTTCTGTTCGAAAATGGCAATGTCCTCCAGCCCCAAATTGTAGCTCTGCATCCAAGGCCCTCCTTTGGCTGTCTGGGCAAGTGGGCCTTTGCTGGCTCGTCCATGTGGCCAGCTTGCCTTACAAGAGGGGAAGGGCCCAAGAGGTGCACTGCTAGGTGGCGGCTTCTCCATGAAAGCTTTCTAGGTCAAACAGCCACTGAGGCCATCAAGATACTTACATTCATCAGCAAGTTCAGGGTCTTAGTGCTTGGGGCCTCCCAGAGGAGGCCTCCCAGCATCAGAGTATAACGTTCCTCTAGCTCCTGCAGGCAATGGCAATGAGGGAGAGGATGCGCCAAGCAGGGGAAAGAGAGATCAGATGTTGAGCAATGGGAGCAATGCTTAAAGCGTGTGAAGAAGAAACAACAACGAGAGAAGTCAAATTTCAAGGCTAACAACTAACCTGCTTGTCAGGCTCAGTTTTGACCTTAATGACCGCCGCAAAGGCTGCATGCACAATCAGGCTGTGGAGCTTCAGTGGTAATTTGGGCTTCATGAGGCTGGAGAGAAGGAGGGAAACCTTTTTAGACTCTGTCCCCTTGGAGTCTTCCTCATATTGGGGGGGGGGGGGAGCATCAAATACATGTCATTCTCTTGAAGTTCTAGTGAATGCATGTGTTAGCTTAAACCACTTTTGACAATCAAGCAGCGTATCAATTTTACAGGGTAAAAATGAATAAAGGTAAAATTAAAATAAACACACGAGGGCACTGTTTATGTGGCAGTCTACCTGGCACTTGGTTGCAAGCCTCTAGGTCTTAGTTAATCCCACCCCTAAAAGCTGAGCCATTTCGCAGTCATCTCTAGACAATATATCTTCTATTTTCTCTCTCACATCTCCACTCATCCTGTAAATAGTTGCTGCATAAAGAAAGCTTTTTGAACGCAAGAAACCCAAGAAATTGTAAGCAATTCTTCCAATCGAATTCACTGCAGTGGCAAGGTCTGGTAACACCTTTCCACATTCTGCTCCACTCCCCCCCCCCCCCGCCAGCTCCTCGTCAAGCTCAAAAAACCCGGTATACCTCAGTTGGTAAAGGGCTTCCAGTGCCATAGCAAGGGCCAATTCAGGCTGCGTAAAGCACACAATCCGTCCCATGAGATCCTGATAGAGAACAGAGGGCGGAGGGGGAAAACGTCAGTTCCCTACGGACATCAGGTGGATTCCTCCAACCCCAAACTCAGTGCAGGAATTGGCAATGTCAATTGGGGTTGGAGGAATCCACCTTCTCTTGGCCAGACCCCGCCAGGCCTTCCTTCTGCCCAGCATCCCCCCAATCCCATCCCCAGCTCTCCTGTCCCCCTCACCCCTGGATACCTCATGCAACCTCTCACTCACCGCAATTGCCTTGACGGCCATCTTCTTGGAGTACCTCAACCTGTCCTTTTCTCTCTGGCGGGCCTCCGAGCAAGTGGCCAGCACGCAGCAGAGCAACATCTCATCCTTCTCCAGTTGCTGAAATGGCAAGAGTCAGGCTGTCAGTTCATGGCAGGAGGGCTTCTCTGCATCTGAGACCGCCAAAATGGGGGTATAAACAGCACTGGTGGATGGGGCTGGGGGTGAGGGATTTCGTATGTACTGTGCTGTTTTCTCAAATACTAACCACAGGCGATGCCCAGACCCTGCCAGTCTCTGAACCATCTGCAACAAGAGAAGAAGGAAAGGACATGGGGGCAGGTTAGTTCATTTCTACTTCTTTTCCACAGTTGAGTATTAGAGCATTAAGGCCACCCCTCCTTACGCTCCAAAATGAAAAGGAAGCATTTGCTCACGTGGGCCCACAGCAACCCTGGACTTCTTGGGGACTTTGCGGGTCCTCTTCTTCTTGCGGGCTGCCATGTCCCTCAGTCGCCTGAACCTAGAAGAGAAGGAGAGGGGCAGACCTTCTTGTTGTTGTTGTTATACCGCCCTATACCCACAGGTCTCAGTTACAACCAGTGCTTTTTTCTGGGGGGATGCAGGGGTACGCACACCCCGAAACATTTTGTGAATCTTTGCACTTTTGTCCATTTACTGTACTGCATTTATTTTCCCCAATTTGAACTATAAAATGGTGATTTTCTTGAGTCAAAATGAGAGTACCCCAAACATTTTTTTAATAGAAAAAAAGCACTGGTTCCAACATAAAAATCGCAATATAAAAACACAAAATGCATAATAAAGGTGAAAAACAACCCAGTAAACCCCCCCTCCCCAACACATTTCAAAACCTGAGACAGAAGCCTACAACCAAAATGGGGTGTGTGTGTGTAAGAGAAGGCAGGGAGTCTTTGCAGCATAGCCATAACACAAATACGGGTGGCCCAACAGTTGCAGGCAGACCCGTATCATTTCACACACTACTTCGGCTGCGGGACATCGTATCAACAAGGAAAGGAGCATTTGGTGTTGTTGCATCTCCTCGGGTATTTCTTGATTTGTCGCCACGAGGGGTTGTAGTTGTGGAGGTATAGTTTGATGAGGTTTCTGGTTATTTGTACCCTAGGTGCCCACTCACACACAAAAACAAATCTCCCTGCAGCCAACCAAAGACCACCAACCACACCCTAGGTCACTCCCCAACCTCTCTCACCACGAAGGGAATGCAACAAGGGAATAGTAAGTGAACCCACACAAGTGATGCTGACACAAAACCCCACACATACAGGTGAAACTCGGGAAATTAGATTATCGTGGAAAAGTTCATTTATTTCAGTAATTCAACTTAAAAGGTGAAACTTCTACTTCTCAGAGGTCAATCTCTATTCTCTATTTGCAATCCTTGTTTTGCTGATTTCATTTCATATTCTAATTTTCTGAGATTGTTAATTTGGGGTTTTCATCAGCTGTGCGCCATAATATCACAATCATAACAAATAAAGGCTTGACATATCTCGCTTTGCATGTCATGAGTCTATCTCATATATTAGTTTCACCTTTTAAGTTGAATTACTTGAATAAATGAACTTTTCCACGATATTCTAATTTCCCGAGTTTCCCCTGTACACTAAGTAGAAGAGAAGCATTGCCACCCGACCCCACCCTCCCCCTCTCCCCCCTCTGTTCTTCCTAACCCAACACTGCATGCAACACTAATGTCTCACAACAAATGAAACTGATCTGTAGAAAACACAACTGGAAAAAAGAGACAATGCACCGTTTTTTTGTAAACGAAGAAATCTTTAATCATTTGTTTGTTTGTTTCTTTATTATTTAAAACACCAACAAGGAAAGGAGCAGGAAGGAGTTATCCAAGATGATCGTGGCCTTGGAGAGAAAGCAGATGGAGTGAGAGCTTTGAATCAACTCATTTGAGAATGCTGGTGGGAACTTCTTCACATCATGTTTACTCCGTTGCTGAAATTTGCAGGCAGCCGATGCTACAAGGACAAGTAGCCTGCAGGGCTGGGAAGCAGATTACACCAATTGTTGGAGGAGAACAACAGCACCTCTTACTATCACTCAACATAGCAATATAGAGCTTCCAGGAACAGAGGCACTCTACCTCTGAAGCCCACAGCTAGAGGAGAAGCAGCAGGAGTGGGCTACTGCTTGTGAGTTTGGACTAGATGGGCTTTCCCTCTGATCCAGCAAAGCCACTTCCGTCTACAAAGGAGGTGGAGTTGCGGGCGACTGAGGGAATCCCCGGCCGCGTCAGCCCCTGGACAGCCAATCGCTGGTTCAGGGAGCGTGACCAGCCCTGTTTATCGCCACCTACCTCGTAGCAAATCGTCACAACTTTCGGGGTATTGGCGGTTAGGCATTGGTATTGGTATTGTTCTGTAGATGGAAGAGGGGAGGAAGCGCCATCACCGGCCCCGCATATTGAAGGGTAGTCCGATAAAGGATTCTGGGGGGCGTGGCCCTGTCCGAAGCCTATGGAGGTGAGGGCCTAAGGCACGCCCCTGAGCGGTGATGGGGGGGGGGGCGAGTTGATGTGCATCAGCAGGACTCCCCCTACTGGTGGTTAACCCTTCCTGGACCTCAAGCGGACGGGCTGAATCTGGATAGTCGGTTAGGACCAATGCCTAAGCCAATACCACTCATCACCTGTAACCAATAAAGTTGTGGCCATATTTAGCCCATTAACCTTAAATAATTGTATCATGTGTCTTTATTTCCACTTTGGGGGGGGGACGCGGCATGCAATAGGGCTCTTTTTGTTTTTTTATGCACTCACAGACCCCAAACGCTCTCATGTATGGGGGGGGGGGAATTCCAACACTCCCCCCACCCCCACCCCCAGCAAAGGAAAGATAAGGGAAGCATTTCCAGCATTTAAAAGAGCCCTCAGCACAATGCTTTTAGGAGAGCAGCCCTGCCTGGAGAGTGAAGGGGGCTGCTAGGAAGGTCGTCAAAGCATCAAGGCATAGATGAGCCGAAGCATGCAATGAAAACTCTCTTAGAGTCAGAGTGACTGACAGGAAGACTGACAGAACCCCTGTCTGTTGCAGTTGATGGCTGAAGAGTTGAGAAACGGAGAAGGGGTAGAGAGAGAGGGGGGGGTGTATAGTGGCTAGAATTCTGGACTAGGAGGACCTGGGAGATCCGAGTGCAAATCCCCACTCAGTCATGAAGTGCACAGTTTGATGTTGGGTCCAGTCACTCTCATCCTAGCCTGCCTAACAGGTTTGTTGTGAGGGGAACAACAGGGGGGAAGGCAAGCCATCAATGCCACCTTGAACTGCTTGGATGAAAAGTGGGCTACGAATGTAATCAAAAGCATCCCCAAATAAGGATCATGGAAGGTACCCTGGGGATCATCTAGTCCAACCCCCTGCAATGCAGGAATATGCAGCTGTACCTTATGGGAATCGAACCTGCAACCTTGGTGCTATCTGCAGCTCCCTCTAACCAGCGGAGCTGCAATGAGATTTGAGGGAGAATGGGAAGGCGGGTGGGAAGAGAAGTTCAGCTGTTCAGGAAGGGGTTGAATTCCATGGGGATGCTGGCCGTGTGGGGGACCCCAAGCCCTCGCCCCAGAAGATTACAAAAAAGAAGCAGACGAAATCCTACTTACAGATTCACAATGCTGGCCATCTCTTCAGCTGAAATCCCCTCCTGTTTAAACTCAACTGCTTTAAAAGGCTCACACAACACTAACTCTGAACCTTGCCTCTAACCCTATTGCTACTCCTCTCTGTCTAAAATATACAGGAAAATATGTGCACAAAATATACAGATGAAAATGAAATGATAAAGTGAAAGCAAAGCAAAGTCTACACCTATCTCCCCTGTTGGTCCCTCGCTTGCTTGCTTGCTTGCTTGCTTCTCCGTCCCAGTTCAGCCAACTCCTCCCAACTATCCCACGACAGGGATGTGTAGCTTCTGTCTTTTCTACAAGCAGCAAGAGATGTCACAAAGATGGGCAGGACACTGTTTCCTTGACAACCCATCCAGCTTGACCCTGAACTAATCTCCCCTCTCTTTCGTTGCCATGTTTTCTCCCTAACCTTGGGACACCTGCTGTTTGCAGCTTTACGAATCACTTTTTATCACAAACAGGTTCATACATTTTCTGGCAACGTTTCTCAAGAGAGGCCGCCCAAGCAATTCACCACCCACAATTTGCGGACACCGCTATGCCATCATATTGGCATCAGGTGTTTTCCAGGCCAGTGAATGTCAGCAACCCCTTCTTCTAAAGCTGCTTCCCCAGTTTCATCCAAAATAGAAAGAAATGCCATTTGGTAACCCACTGAGAAGCTTTGGGAAGTAATGAAATACATTTCTGAAAGTTATTTATGGATGCACAAGGTCACCACATCTTTGCTTCAGGTGAATGGAAAGGAACATTTCCCCAGGCGGCACACCACTGTCCCCGAATCTCGTCCGCTGCTTGGTCATTTCAAGAGATTGTGTGTCTCAGTAAGATTTTGTACATTGCAGAAAGCTTTCCCTTGCCTACAAATGAAGTGCACGATTTTTCAAAAACTTATTAATGCCCCGTGCTTTTACTTCTGGTGTGGTAAAAAATGGCAGAATCTGGCTATCATTTAAAGCAGTGTAAGATGCTGGTTTACGTTTCCCCTCACATTTGGTGACTAGGTAGGGATATGCAGTTTTGTGTTTTGTTTTTTGAAGAGTTCCTAAGGAGTCCTGCTGCTTCCGAGTTTTATTTCGGGGGTTGTTGTTGTTGTTGTTTACAAAAAGGTAATCCAGTTGTAACCTTTTTCTAGGTACAATTCTGTACATTCTGGTACTACCTGTTCACTCATGGTCCCTCCAAATCCCTTTGTTTCTTTTAGCAATGTGTCCTTGTGTATCTGCATAAGCTTTTCAAAGCCTGCTACCTTTGCTTACAGAATTTCTCCTTGGTCTGACTCTGTGGAAGGCACCATGCTATTCCCCTTTAAATTAGCCATTTCGACAGAAAACATGAGAACTGGAATTTTGCTCTTGAATGGATTTTTGGATCGCCTGCATGCCAAGCACATGCTTCTCCCACTGGGCCAGCACCCTTCCTCAGTGACTGAGCTCTCATTGCACACAGCCATCCAGCAAGCAAAAAAATGGTATTGTTAGAAGGGCAGAGTGGGGAGCAAGAGATTCAGGGGCCGGTTTTAGACCCACAGTGCTCGGGTTTATTCTGCTGCCTGCTTGACATTGTGCCTCCTTTCCCCCTACCTTTTATTCCTATGAAAGTTTCACAGTGTCGCTGCTTGGGATTCTGGATAATCTATGGTGTTTTTCTTTTCAGTTTTTTAAATTAATTTTCCAATTTTTTTTTTGAGACAAAGAAACAAACAAACAAACAAACAAACATACATACATCCTAATTGCAATTAAACCAATCTTGATAACATTGTTAAGTGACTTCCTCAAATCCCCCTGGTTGAATTTCATTGTATTTCATTTTAACAGTTTTCCAAAATCAATCTTCTCAAAAACAAACAAACAAACAAACAAACAAAAACTTGATCACTTCACATCTTTCATTCTTTCTAATCTAGCTTGAAACATCTTAATTCCTATCCTTACATATTTAAATCCTAAGCCTATCTCATATTTGCAAGCTTTTCCAATTAGGTTATCTTGACATATTTAGCTAAATAATCTTTGAATTTTGTCCATTCTTCCTGGTACTCCTCCTCCTTCTGGTCGCGGACTCTTCCCGTCAGGTCGGCTAGCCCCGGGATGTGACTAGATGCTTGTAATGTATGCCAGGCAATCTGGCACAAGTGGGTAGGGTTGCCATCCGCCGGGATTTGGCCGTTGGAAACAAGTGTCCATGCGGGAAACGCTTGAATGTCCAGGAAAATCCAAAGGTATAGCAATTCTACACGTGGGGAGTAGGGACGCAAGCACAAATCAGAATAAAGCAAAGGCTGGGATAGTTCAAACAGAAACACACACACACTATTCCTCAAGATTTGTGTTTAAGACACAGGATCATAGAATTGTGGAGTTGGAAGGGACACCGAGGACCATCTAGTTCCGTTATTCTCAAAGTAGAGTCCGTGATTGGCTTCATTACCATCAGATAATGGAGGCTTACAAATTGGATAGAAAAATTGGTTTCCAGGTGGAAAAATCAAAATTGGAAACAGAACTGTTAGAACCCAAAACTAAGATTTTGTCAAGAATGTATAACTTGCTGTTGAAATGGAATACACAGGACGAGGAAGTGAAATCAGTAATGATTAAGTGGGCACAAGACGTTGGTCATAATATAATGCTAGCTGACTGGGAACGGTTATGGACTACTGGTATGAAATTTACGGCATGTAATGCCTTAAGAGAGAATATTATGAAAATGATATACAGATGGTACATGACACCAGTCAAGCTAGCAAAAATTTATCATTTGCACGATAATAAATGCTGGAAATGTAAAGAAACTGAAGGTACATTCTTTCACCTGTGGTGGACGTGCCCAAGGATTAAGATCTTCTGGGAGATGATCTGTAATGAACTGAAAAAAGTGTTTAAATACACATTCCCGAAGAAACCAGAGGCCTTACTCCTTGGCATGGTCAACCAACAGGTACATAAGAAGGACAGGACATTTTTTATGTACGCCTCAACAGCAGCAAGAATACTCATCGCACAGTATTGGAAGACACAGGAACTACCCACGCTGAAAGAATGGCAGATGAAAGTCATGGACTGTATGGAATTGGCAGAAATGACTGGCAGAATCAGAGACCAGGGAGAATAGACGGTGAAGCAAGATTGGAGGAAGTTTAAAGACTATTTACAGAAACACTATAAGATAATGAATGTTTGATGACACCAGATTGAATGTAAAAGGTTATTAGTAAAAAGTTTAAAGATTGAAAAAGATTAAATATTTTAAGATATAAGGAACTGTAATATATTAAGATATTAAAATTATGACAAAATTAAAATTAAGACAGAGGGAAGGAATTTGCTGATAGAATATATGATCTGGAATACAGAGAAGGAAGGTCTGGGGAGGTCGGAGAAACAAGTTAATGCAAAGAATATAATGAGGATAAAAATTGTTTTTATTTTTTCTATGCTTCTTTTTTATATTTTTTGTAGTTTTGTGTTTGTATGTTATTGTATTTTTCTATTTTTTGTTGTGTTGTGTTTTACTTTTTGTTGCTTTATACTTATTGTCAAACTCAATAAAATATTTATAAAAAAGAGAGAGAGAGAGAAAGTCACGAGAGGAGGACCTGCCGTTTCCGCAACGCAGAGTGCAGACAGTGCAGAAAATCGGGACACATCGCCCGGGTGTGTCGGGCTCGGCCCACCCAATGCCAGGCATCAGATGACCAATCCAAGAGCCCCAGGTCCCGGGGCCCAATGCACCAAGGCAACTCAACAGAGCTCACGGACTTCCAGGTATACCAGTTGCCCCACCCCAACGTAGAGAAAATTTATGTAGAGGTACAGATAGAGGGGGACGCGGGTGGCGCTGTGGGTAAAAGCCTCAGCGCCTAGGGCTTGCCGATCGAAAGGTCGGTGGTTCGAATCCCCGCGGCGGGGTGCGCTCCCGTTGCTCGGTCCCAGCGCCTGCCAACCTAGCAGTTCGAAAGCACTCCCGGGTGCAAGTAGATAAATAGGGACCGCTTACTAGCGGGAAGGTAAACGGCGTTTCCGTGTGCGGCTCTGGCTCACCAGAGCAGCGATGTCACGCTGGCCACGTGACCCGGAAGTGTCTCTGGACAGCGCTGGCCCCCGGCCTCTTGAGTGAGATGGGCGCACAACCCTAGAGTCTGTCAAGACTGGCCCGTACGGGCAGGGGTACCTTTACCTTTACTGATAGAGGGGGCCCCATGCCGCATGGAGCTTGACACGGGTTCAACTCTATCCATAATCTCGGCAAGGACCTTAAGGAAACTGTGTCCTACTGGGGGTCCCAAACTCAGGCCGGCCCCATTCACCCTCCGGGACTTCCAGAAACATAAGGTCCCCAGAATGGGGGTGTGGACCTTCAGGGTGCAATACCGAGGGTGGACGCAGCAACTGGACTTGCTTGTGGTCAAGGGCCCCTACATTAGCTTACTGGGATTGGCATGGTTTGGACCACTGGGGCTAGCCGTCACCGGGGTGAACCACACTACCTTACAAGTGGACGTGGACGCCATATGCAAGGAATTTCCGGGGGTTTTCGATGGGAAATTGGGACAGTATACGGGACCCCCCATTGCTCTACAGCTTGACCCCGCAGTACGACCAGTCAGGCTCAAGGCCCGCCGGGTCCCGTTCGCCCTGAAACCCCGTATAGACAAGGAATTGGACCGGCTCGTGGAGCAAGGAGTGCCTGAGCCGGTGCCTCATGCCCCCTGGGAAACCCCAATCGCCACACCTGTCAAGCCTAATGGTTCGGTCCGCATCTGCACAGACTACAAATGTACCATAAACAAGGCCCTCATGGCCCATGCATACCCAGTGCCAGTGGTCAGCCATGTCCTTGCCACCCTGGCTGGGTCGAAAATTTTTGGCAAGCTGGACTTGGCCCAAGCATATCAACAGCTACCAGTAGATGAGGCCACAGCAGAGGCACAGACGATTGTGACGCACAGAGGAACGTTCAGGGTAAAGCGGCTGCAATTCGGTGTCAGCGTGGCACCAGGCATATTCCAGAATCTAATGGACTCTCTCCTTAAAGGAATTCCTGGCGTCACCCCCTTCTTCGATGATGTGTTGATTGCCGGGCCCACATCAGAGGAGTTTGAGGACCGCCTCTGCACCGTTCTGCACCGTTTCCAGATGGCGGGTCTCAAGGTGAAGCGGGAAAAATGTCTACTAGGAGTGCCTCAGGTGGACTTTCTGGGATTTATGGTGGACGCAGAAGGGGTCCACCCGGTTGGGGACAAGGTACGGGCCATTTGTGATGCCCCAGCGCCCAAGAACAAGACTGAACTTCAGGCCTTCTTGGGACTATTGAACTTTTACCATTCCTTCCTTCCGTGGTGTTTTTTGCATAGTACACACACACACATCATGATTCGCAATATATTGCCAGATCAGAAATTATGAAACCAGTCTCACTATCTAGACTTCAAGCTGATTTGAAAATATATCTATATTGACATTTCGCCCGGCCCTAGCCACAGCAAACATCTCAAGTGGGAAAACAAAAAACAAATTGCTCGCACCCCAAATCCAAGCTCCCCCTCCTCCTATTAATATGCAGGCCGTAATCCTCCCACTCCGGATGTGCAGTTCACCCCAAAGCTTACTGAATATGCAGCTGTGGACATGAGGTTTGGCTAACATTTTATTTAAATTGCTGGAACCTGCCCTGGGACCTTAGGGTGAAGGGCAGGAAATAAGTAAGAAAAACAGCAACAGAACATGGATGGGCCTTCATAGGTTGATGGGCTGCAGCCCCAGCCAGCATGATGAGATGATGGGGTCACATGTTCACCACCCCTTGTCTAGAGCACGTTGCAGAGGCAGTGGTAGAAACTGAGCAACCGCTGGAGCCCCAGCCCACGACTTTGTCTGGCCAATGCAGCACACAGCAGCTGGTGAACCATGCCTCCGGCCTCCTTCCCATCTTCCTCTCCAGAAATGTTCAGGGTGGTTAGTTCTATCTCCAGCTCCCACATTCAAGGGAAAGAGAAAGCGAGGAGGGGGGAGCAAGAGAGCCTTAGGAGCACAGCAGTGGCAAGCAGCCCATCACTAAAAGGAGTTGGCAAGGATGGAGAATTTGATCCCCTCATCCCCAGGGCAGCTGTTGATTAGGACCCAGTTCACCCCCCCCCCGCCGCCAATACTCCCCACCCCTGTTGAGAGTGAGAGAGAGAGAGTATTGGCGTGGGGAATGACACATACTGTATCAGAGTCTTAGTGCAAGAGTAGCTGGTGCATGCTAAAGAACACAGGAGCCTTGCTGGGTTAGATCAGCTTTTTGTTCCCACAATGGCCAACCACATGCCCTTGGGAGTCCATAGGGACACGGGGACAAGAGCACTCTGTCCATCATGTTCCCCAGAAACTGGTAATCAAAAGCATGTGGTTTGTGATAATAGTGGCAAGAAATAGCCCTGACCGGTAGCCACTGATAAACATATCCTCCATGATTCTAAATGTCTACAGCTGTCCAAATTGGCAGTCACCACTGTCTCCTTGTGGCTAGGATAATACACCCAAGTCTATCTGATTTCGAGAGGAGTGACATTTCCCTGAGCCACCCCAAAGCAGCCACTACCGCTTCCCAAATGCCAGTGCTCAGGTGGTAAGAGTAAGCCAGAGGGGCATAGCCTGTGCAGCAGTTGCTGAGCACAGAGACAAGGAGAAAACTGGCTCTTGGGGCCAGAGGGGGCTGGCGCCTGCATCATGAGACTGGGCTTTCTGCCTCCCGTGCTGCCAATCGCAAGCGGACCCAGAGTCAAGCAGCGCAAAATCAGTGACAAGCAGTGATGGCAAATTCTGGTTTCGTCTCCATTCTCCTCTGCCGAGTTCTACAAGGGCCACGTTGAGACTAGGGAAGAGAAAAGCGCAGAGAGCTAGAGCCACCACCTGGACTGGATTTGAGTCAGAAGGCAGGCAGGTGCGGGTTGCCTGAGAGGAAAGTCAGGTTGGTGGGGTAGTGCCTGGTTTGCCCTAAGGGACCAGCTGCCACTGCATGGAGCAGCTGCTGAGCGTTGACAAGGGCAACTCCATTTACGTGCCTTCGAGGCACATGCACACTGCCGCAAAGCCGGAAGGGGCACTTGAAGGGGCAAAAATGTCCCCCCCCCCAAGAGCACAAAAGCGCCAAAGTGGCATGGAAACAGCATCTCGACTCCCTCCCAGGAGCTTTGGCACCGACCTCTCAGGCCTGTGGAGAGTTGGAGCAAGGAGTTTTGCAGGGAGGCTGGTTTTCCAAAGGCCTTTCAAAAGGGCTTCCGGGAGTTTAGAGGGTGTTTGCAGGCTTTTCCAATGCTGTCCCCAATATACGCAATTTCATTTAAACGCACGGTACCTCGGAACGCAACCCCCGTGTAAACGGGGCGTTGCCTGTACCTGATTTGAGCCCGTTACAAGAACATCTAGAGGATAGCAAACCAACTGTTACCTTTTCTAGGAAGCTGTCTTCTCCCTGAGATCAGAGGAGGAAGGCAAGAGCAAAAGACAACCAAGGGTGTTAATGGCACAGGCCCTGAGAAGAGAAAGAAACAGCCCGTTGGCTGAACAGTATCTGGGCAGATGGCAGGGAAATGCACACGGTTCAGTGGCCCTGCGAAAGGGCAGGTGGGAGGACCAGAACCTGGGATGACTCAGTCAAGGCAAGCAAAGGGCATGAACAGCACACAGGAAGCGGATGCACAGCTACAGAAGCTGAATGCAGCAGAGGACCCCCAGCCCCCACATTTCTGAGTGGAAGAGCAGCTGTTTTTCAAGCAGGCAAGCAGAGTGGGAAGGGTAGACATCCAGCACATGAACCTGCCAGGTAAATCAACCCCTTTCCCTACCAGGTCAATAAGTCTGGTGACGGGAACTTTGCCAAGCGGCTTCCTCACCCAGCACAAGGCTTCCAAGGAGGTCCCGAAGCAGCTTGGTAGGTAGCTCCCACTGATGGTGAGGAAATAGTCCTTGCCAGGGTCAAGGTGAAGGACAAAGATAGCCTCAGTCTGATCTTCCTTGCTGACGTACACATCCAGGGAAATGTCCCCCGTCTCACCTAAAACGGGAGGAGGTCAGGCAGATACACTCTTTGGCACAGCCAAGTTGGCTTGTCTGTAAATTAAAAGTGAAGACAGTGAAGAATTGAACAGAAGGACACAATGCGAGCCTGCTGGATCAGGCCAATGGCCCATCTCGTACAGCCTCCTGTTCTCACAGGTGTATGGGGGAAACCTTAACTTCAGGAATTAGGAAAAGAAGCGACTCAGTTCCCACCCCCACCCCACTTTCCTCTCTAGTCCTCCAAAGCAGCAGCTGCACAGAAGATGGTGACAGGATACTGGGGGGTGAGAGAAAGTGATCCTAACAAAAGAATATAAAAAGGGAAAGGATTTTTGCGCCCCCAATGTAACTTTCTTTTTTAGTTTACATTTCATTGAGTTTTTAAAAGTTTGGCTAGTTCTATATGATCCCCAAGATATTGTTGTGCCTCCACAACATAAAAATACGCATTGTTTTAAAAAAGTAATTTTTGGGCGGACTGCTCTCACTGGTTCCCTGCCATGCCAAAAGGTGTTTTGGGACCCTCCAGCATTGTTTGGCTTCAATGCATTTGTGTGTGTGTGTGTGTTTAAAGCTGGTCACACACACTTTTACACTTTGGGCTCAGCTGCTTTGACGTGTGGCCCTTGGAGGCTTGAGCATGGGGCAATGCAGCCCACAAATGTTAAGCCTCCCCTGCTCTACCAAACTCCCAAGGTTGGAGGGAGGAGGGTTGGGAAGAGGAGGAGAAAAGGAAGGCCTTCCCTAGATGACCCTTGGGGTCCCTTTCCAACTCTACAGTTCTCTGATTCCAGAGAGAGACGCACTGGGCTCCAAGTATCCCTCGCAGGGCTCAGCGCAAAGCCATGGCTTCCAATACTGGCTGTCACTGAGCTTGGGGATGAAGGAGAAATGGAGGGTGACCTGCCCGTTGTTTGTGATCTGGAACTTCTCCTTCTGCAGCTGCCGGAACTTCACATTCTCAAACGGAAACTGCAGAGCAAAAGGCGGGGGGGGGGGGGAGAAAGAGAGTGCTTGCCTTCAGCAGAGGCAAGGAAACGTGCTCCAGGGGGAAGTTTGTCCTTGGCCCCGGGCTCTCATTTAGGGGACTGCACATGCAACAGGTCCACGTGGGGCTCTCCAGATATTGCTGCACTTGCCACTGGCCATGTTGGCTGGGGATGATGGGAGTTGTAGTCCAGCATCTGGAGGGCACCACGCTGGCTACCCCTGGAGTCTTTGCCTGCGAGGAAGAGGCTGCCGCTCAGTGGAAGGGCATCTGCCTTGCATGCAAAGGTCCCAGGTTCTATCCCCAGCATCTCCAGGTAGGGCTGGGAGAGATCCCCCGGAAATCCTGGGGAACCGCTCAAGACTGAGCTAGATGGGCCAAGGGCTTCTTTCCCCCCTGGTCTTTTTGCAGCAAACCCTCTTTAAGGGGTTGGAGAGGATCCTATTCGTCTTTACCTCCCTCCAGGGAGGGAAGGAATTCGTTCTCCATCCTGTCCATCAACTGAACAATATCCTCAAACACTTTCCGGTACCGTCGGTCAGCCACAACCTTCACCTATTGGGGCGGGGGGGACACAGCACATTTGTTGGGGCTATGGACTACAGGGGGGGCATGAGTTAAGAGCAGAAATGCCTGATGCACCCCCCTGTTCCCAGCCCTGAAAGAGGCAAGTACTGTAACTCTGAGAGCTTCCCAAGGGTGGCAGCGACTGT
Organism: Podarcis tiliguerta; assembly: GCF_965153285.1. NCBI lineage: Eukaryota > Metazoa > Chordata > Lepidosauria > Squamata > Lacertidae > Podarcis > Podarcis tiliguerta. The sequence continues at coordinate 19,894,946 of NC_139552.1, forward strand.
GACTTCCAGAGCCAATGGGCTGAAGCCAAATGCTCCAAGCCAAGTACCACACAAGCTCCACTGCATGAATGGAGCCAACGGTTAAGGTATACAGTTCAGCCCATGTGGTCTGCCCTGCCTGCAGGAGCAGCGTGTACTCAGAACAGTGGAGAATGGAAGCCTAGGGATTCAACAGAGCCAAAAGCTGCCCACTCCTTGCACCGGAAGTCATTGGCCAAGGAGGAGCTGTGTGGAAAGGGGCCTGGTTGTTGGTCAGGGCCTGCCCAGATTCGAGGAGGTGCCACATAGCAGGCAACTAAAAACCCTGACTAGACGATAGCCCTGGCCAGGGCAGGTGTTACCCCTGTGAGGAAGAGGGAGCTGACGGGCTTGTGGTCGCTCCTTTTCAATTCCATGTGGCTTCGGTAGCTGAGCTGATTCACGCTGCCTCCTCTCCAGAGGATTGGCTCACACCATGCTGGCACACGCCACTTCCCACTGCAAGGAGACACTGTTGGACTGGCTGAGGCAACACACAAGGCTCACACAGTCAAACTTTGGCTCCACACACGGCCTGTGATCTTGACCACGGTCAAGAGCTGGAGATGATGGGGCTTGGGAGTCCAACTTCTGAAGGGGCGGACCTTGCAGGTGTGCAGGCATTTTGCCTCATGGAGAGAGTTGTTAGGAAATCAAAAGCAGAATGAATTTCTGACCTCCCCCAGTTTGGATTCCTACATTGCAGGGGGTTGGACTAGATGACCCTCGTGATCCCTTCCAACCCCACAATTCATTAATTAAGTCTACTCTGGCTGGCAGCAGCTCTCTGTGGCCCAATCCTTTGTCAGGTGGAGGTGCCTTTCAACTTGAGACTCTGCATACAAAGCATATGGCACACCACCAAATGATGATCCTTCCCCAAAGCAAGGGGCCCCGTTATTCTTGTTCAGACACTATTTTTTCAGTGATCCAAAAGACCCTTTCTGGCACCTGAAATGCTGCCCAAAGGAGCCTGCCGTTTTCCGGCTTCGTCACTACATGTTCCGCCTGTCCTTTTGATTTCCCCATTACCACAGCAAGAGCAATGAAACTAGCAGGCCTCGGTGGCTTCTGACAGTTGTCAAGAACCACAAGCATATGCCAAATCCTGGATGGTGAGGCTCAATGGCTACTAGCCATAATGGCCACAGAACATACTCCACCAAGAGAAGCAGCATGGCTTGGAGGAGGGGAGCGTGCTGTTGCACCCAGGTCCTGTTTGTGGGCTCCCCGAGAGGCATCTCATTGGCCAATGTGAGAACAGGATGCTGGGCCAGATGGACCAATGGCCTGATCCAGCAGGGCTGCTCTCATGCTCCTATGCCCTGGCAGACTCATCTTGAGAGAGCACCAAGTCTCATTCCCAGACTTCCTTGACACAAAGAGGATTCTCATTCAGCCTGCTGCACCTTTCAAGGAACTGCAACACCGCTTATACACACCACGAAACAGAGGGTGCTGGTTATCAGGACAAATGTGGGGGAAAGGAGCCAAAACATTTCCAGAGCAGGGATGGCTTGAGGAAGACAACATATCACAGCCTTGCATTTCACAACTCGCCTAGCAGCCTTTGGCAACCCGGAATTCCATGCAAGCAAAGTGAGCAGGTGAAGGAGAGCTGGATCTCTCTCTTCCTCCGTGGCTTGGTGTCCATTCTGGCTGCAGAGGAAAGGAAGTCCGTCCAGCCCTCAACTCTAGCCCTCCTCCAACAGCTGGCTTAGCAGAAAGCCATGTCTAAAATATATTTTTGACTAGCCTGCTCAGGAGGATGGAAAGGCAGGCCACTACTAGCATCTCAGCAGACTAGGAAAAACAAACAAGCCTTGCAGAAGAATGATTGAGAGGACTTACTTACAAAGGCTCAGCTATCAAGCAGGATCTTTTTTTGAGTCGAATTTGTACGTCGGGATGAACTTGATCTCTCCCTCTGTGAAATCAGCAAAAGCTGTCTTTTGGGTACGCTGAATGTTTAGCTAAAGCCAAAAAGAAATCGCTAATCAGCAGAGAAGCAAAAGACCCCCTGTTGCCTGACAATGGAGTCTATTAACAGCCACTGTTGTGCTGGAAGACCAAGGTGAAGTACTAGTAGGTTAAAGGTAAAGGTAAAGGGGTTGCGGCACTCATCTCGCTTTATTGGCCAAGGGAGCCGGCGTACAGCTTCCGGCTCATGTGGCCAGCATGACTAAGCCGCTTCTGGTGAACCAGAGCAGCGCACAGAAACGCCGTTTACCTTCCCGCCGGAGCGGTACCTATTGATCTACTTGCATTTAGACGTGCTTTCGAACTGCTAGGTTGGCAGGAGCAGGGACCGAGCAAGGGAAGCTCACCCCGTCGCGGGGATTCGAACCGCCGACCTTCTGATCATCAAGCCCTAGGCTCTGTGGTTTAACCCACAGCGCCACCCGCGTCCCTACTAGTAGGTTAGCCAAGTGCAAAAAAAGGGGTATACCTGCTGAAATCCTATCTTATACACACTTATTAAAGGTACAGGATGCTTGTGCATTTTTGCCCCATGTCATCTTAAATTACTTTGCTGCATCACACGACAGGAAAATCCTCTAACTCAGGAGCAGCAGACACGTGGCCCTCACAATGCTGCAGAACTACAATTCCCATCATCCCTGATTACTGGCCATGATGGCTGGAGCCAACAGGAACTGCAGCTCAGTAACATCTGGCAGACCACAGGTTAGCCATACCTCCAATAGACAATGTTATATGTACCAATAATCCATACAAACTGTTAACAACCACCAGAATACACCCCGACACGATGAGCAACTGCAAAACCATCCTTTTGCATCCTACATTGGCTCCCAGGACGTTTCTGAGCACAATTCTGAGTGTTGGTGCCAACCTTTAAAGCCCTAAATGGCCTCAGTGTCTGCATCCCCATTGTTCAGCCCAGGCATCTGGGTCCAGCACCGAGGGCCTTCTGGCGGTTTCCTCACTGTGAGAAGCGAAGTTACAGGGAACCAGGCAGAGGGCCTTCTGAGTAGTGGCACCTGCCCTGTGGGACACCCTCCCGTCAGATGTCAAGGAGATAAGTAACTATACAGCCTTTAGGGAAGTTTTTAATGTTTTATCATGGTTTTGCATATGTTGGAAGTCTGAGGCTGCCCTCCGCCTGGTCCTCTCAGCCTGGTCCTCGGACCCTTGTCGGCATAAAAGAGTCCACGAGAATATCCTTGCAGAGTTTTATTCTTAAAAGTCTTTGTGCAAAACACGACTGAACAACTATACACACCAGCACTCACCAACCAACCAACCCAAACACCAGCCTCAGCACCAAACTAACATTTCTCACTATATATATACAACCTGCTGCAAGCCGCTGAGTCATGCTGACCCAGCTTTATTCGCATTAAAGAAACAGCGGCCATTTTAGCCGTGACACCCCTTCTGTTTCTTAAATGCGAAAAACCCCGACAGAAACAATACATACATACAATACATACATACACTATATACATAAACCCAGTTTTGTCATCAACTCATTATGGCATGTTGCTGGCAAAGGCTTGGTAAACAAATCAGCAATATTATCTTGTGATTGACAATAATCCAGTTTGATTACCCCATTCTGTACACAATCTCTCACATTCGCATGACGGATAGCAATATGTTTTGATGCAGATTTCATTATTTCTGAGCCCGCTAATGCAATGCATGATTGGCTATCTTCATACACTTGGATAGGCAAATCTACTTTACAATCTAGATCTTTTAGTATCTGTATAAACCACAAGATTTCGTTGCATGCTAGCGATAGGCTCCCATATTCTGCCTCACAGGATGAGGTCGCAACAAATCCTTGTTTCTTTGACCTCCACCCAATTATGGAATTGGCAAACATCATAACCATTCCACTTGTAGATTTTCTGGTAGCTACACAGCTTCCCCAGTCCGCATCAACAAATACTTCTAGTTTTTCGTCTTGTGTACTAGATATCTTCAAACATGCATTTAATGTCCCCTTTAGATATCTGATAAGCCTTTTCAAAGCACACCAATCTGCAGTACTGGGTTTAGATACACGTTGGCTCAGAACATTTGTAGCACATGCAATGTCTGGCCTTGACCACTGGCTTAAATACAACAGTGATCCTATTTTTGAGTGATACAACTCAGGCTGATCAAATTCATCATCACACACTGTCTTTGGGAAATCTGGTGTCATGGGAGTCTGGACTGGCTTGCAGTTTTCCATGCCAAACTGCTCTATCAAATGAAGAATTTTCTCTTTCTGGCTCAATAGGAAGCTTCCATCTGCTTCCTGCCTTACTTCTACTCCCAAGTAATTGCTTACAGGCCCTAAGGCTTTAAGCTTAAACCTCTTTTCCAGTTGGCTTGTGAGCTTCTGGATCTCATCTGTGGAACTCCCTGCTACAAGCAAATCATCAACAAAGACTAAGAGCATTAGATATTTGTTGCCTGTCCCCTTGGTGTACAGGCATGGATCAGCCACACTCCTTTTAAAACCAAGTTTTACAAGGGCTTCATTTAAACACTGGTTCCAACACCTTCCACTTTGTTTGAGACCATAAACAGCCTTTTTCAAATGCCAGACTGTGCCATTCCCCTCTTCAAACCCAGGGGGTTGTCTCATTAACACTTCATGGTCTAAATTTGCATGCAGATATGTAGCATCAACATCAAAATGGTGCATTGCTAGTTGTCTTACAGCAGCAATGGAAAGCATTAAACGAAAAGTTTCACTCTTTACAGTGGGAGAAAACACTTCATCATAACTCTCCCCTTTAATCTGAGTGAACCCTCTGGCTACTAATCTGGCTCGAAAACGTGGTTCTCCAGATGCAAGGGTTTTCCTTTTGTAAACCCACTTGCATGACACCACTCTACCACCAGGTGGTGGCATTATGACCTCAAACACTTTGTTACGTTTGAAAGAGTCCATTTCTTCTTTCATGGCTTGTTCCCACAAAGCACGTTCTCCAGGGGGTAAGTCTAAGACTTCATTATAACTTTGTGGTTCCACACAACTCACATTGCATACTCTCACTCCTCCTAGGGTCAAACGCTGAGGAGGTACACCCTTGTTTGAACGCTGGGAGCGCCTAGGCACAACTACTTCTTCTTCCCCCCTTATCTCTGGCTCTTCTTCCTCTTCCTCTAGAGAAGAAGTATTATCTATTGCCACATCTTTTGGGGAAATCTGTGCCTCCTCCTGCTCCTGTGTTGCCAATGGCTGAGAAGAAGCCTCTTCTCTTACTTGCAGGGGCAGTAGGCAATCTGGGTTGGCATGGATCTCAGTCCATCTGTCCTGGTCAGCGAAGTCTGCACTTCGTGACAGAATCACGCGTCCTGGGCATAAATTGAAATGCCACCCTTTGCCATAGGACTGATATCCCACAAACCGCAGTTTCTGCGCTCTAGCACCCCCTTTCTGGCGCTGAGCTTTGGGGATATTTACATGTGCCCAAGCACCCCAGTTATGGAGCATTGTCCACTCTGGTTCTTTCCCAAACAACACACGATATGGAATATCTTTTATAGAGCTAGACCAGGTTCTATTAATCAAAAAAATCACTGTGAGAAAAGCCTCACCCCACAGCCTATGGTTATGGCCCAATCCTGCATCCACTAGCAGGCAGTCCTTTACTGACTGTATTACAGCCCCACGTCTTTCACACAGACCATTTTCAGCAGGGCTATAAGGGTTAGTCAAGCGATGAATGATCCCCTTACGTTGCAACCATGTCCCAAATTGTTTGTTCAGAAATTCTCCGCCCCTATCTGTTTGCAACTGCACAACAGGGCGAGCGAAGAGCTTTTCAGCTTGGGCAACCCATTCTCTGAATTTGGGGAAACACTCAGATTTCTGCTTTAACAAAAACAACCAACTGAAACGTGATTTATCATCTATTACCAGAAAAGCATATCTGGCGCCCCCTTCAGTCTTCTGTGGGAAAGGACCTATCACATCACAATGGACAAGTTCTAAAACCTCTTTAGATACTCTGTCACTTTTAGAAGCCACAGGCTTCCTCTTAGATTTGGCCATTTTACATACATTGCAATCTAGGAAACACTTACAGCTATTTACATTTAGGTTCTTGCACACCTTTTGCATCTCTGAAAGCACACGGAAATTGGCGTGACCCAGTTTTCTGTGCAGTTCATGTACACACCCCTTATGAACTGGCAAATTATCCTGAACCACCTGGACTGCTTTAACAGGCTTGTCCTGCATTACATATAACCCATTTTCCATCTTTGCATGGCCACATACCTGAGTTCCATTCTTTATCAGACAGCCATCCTGTGTGAACTTAACACTATACCCTGCATTAATCAAACAGCTTACAGACAGTAAACAATAGTCCAAACTGCTGACAAACAGAGTCTCTGGTAGAGTAGCGTTCAAGCACTGCAGGAAACATGTTCCCTGGCCATCAATCTTGCTTCTACGACCATCAGCAAGATAGATTGAGTCTTTTCCATCAGCTGGCTTCTCCAGGGTCTTAAAGTCCTCCCGACTGTTGCAGATAATCCTGCTGCTGCCAGAGTCCAGCAACCATGTTCCTTGAGGTATCTTCCTCTCCTCTCGAGAAAATGCAGACACAAACTGGGCAGAACACGTGTTCTTCTTCCCTGAAGAGAACCCCTTCTGCTTATGTTTCTGCGTCGATTGCTGTCTCGGCTCCACGTCGTCTCCTGGAAGTCTTGCCCTGCATTGACGTTGGAGATGCCCGGGTTGGTTGCATCTATAGCACCTCCTCACCGCCATGGCCAAGTCCAAACCTTGGCGTTGCTCCATTGGCAGATTCTGCTGCTGGCCCCCTCGGCTGTAACTCCTCCGCTCTTGGAGTTCAGCCTGTCTATCTGACCTTCTTTCTGCTTCTTCGGTCAATCTTCCAACCACATACTCAAGAGTCAGATCTTGGGGGACGCATACTCTCCATGCTGTTAATCACGGGCAACCAGCTTTCAGGCAAACTTGAAAGGATAATGTAGGTTTGGTCAGTCTCATCATAAGGCTTACCTCTCTGCTGTAGTTGAAGAAACAGAGATTTCAGCGTTTGAAGATGAGTTGCCAAACTCTCACCTTCTTTCATAACAGTCCTGAACAGCCTTCTGGTCAGAGAAATTATAGTTCTAGCAGTTTCTCTGACATGCATTGCCCTTAATAAATTCCAGCACTCAAACGCTGTGCTGGCATTTGCTACATGCAATAACTGAGAGTTGCTCAAACACAGCATAGTTTGGGCACGAGCCCTTTCATCCAGCCGTTTTTTCTCAGCAGAGTCCCGTCTCAAAACCTCAGTTTCAACACAGTCCCATAGTCCATCTCTCCTTAACAACTGCTGCATTTTAATTGACCAACTCAGCCAGTTGCTTTCTGAGAGAAGTTCAAAAGGGATGCCTCCCCCAATATTTACAACTTGGGAAGACTGGAAATCTGCCATCACTGCTGGTGCTTGCTGAGCCCCTTCTGTGGGGTCTCCAGCAATCTCTCCTGACTCTCTCTTTAGAGTCCAACTGGATGGTCCTGGCTGGCACTCACCGGCTTCTAGCTGCTGCCTCTGTTGACCCTCAGGTCCTGCCTGGCTCTGCAACTGGTGTAGCTGCTCTGTGAGTCGCCTACTGTGATCGTCTAGCAGTTCAAACTGTTCCAGTAGCCGACGCTGAGTGCTTTCCTGATCCTCAGATCCTAGCCGCTCCAACGTCGCTGCAGACAGTTACAGCTTGCCATCAACTGCTCCAACGCAGAGCCACTGGCTCCATACACCACTAGGACTCACCAGCTCCCTGCTCAGATGCTGTCAGTCGTTTTGCACTCTGCACATGCTCAGAAACACTGGGCCCATAACCTGTCAGTGTTTGTAAAAAGCAAAAAAAGAAGGAAAGGGTTCTGACCTCCCTTTGTCTCCTCAGCCTGGTCCTCGGACCCTTGTCGGCATAAAAGAGTCCACGAGAATATCCTTGCAGAGTTTTATTCTTAAAAGTCTTTGTGCAAAACACGACTGAACTATACACACCAGCACGCACGCACGCACTCACTCACTAACTAACTAACTAACTAACCAACCAACCAACCAACCAACCCAACACCAGCCTCAGCACCAAACTAACATTTGCGTGGCAATACCCGTCCTCTCCCACAGATGTAGAAAATAAAGACACAGACACCAGAATATAAGGTTAATGGGCGTAAATGGCCACAACTTTATTGATTACAGGTAAGAGAGGTATTGGCTTTAGGCATTGGCCCTAACATTAAACCGGTCTAACCGGGAAGGGTTAAGCACCAACAAAGGGAGCCCCCGAGATGCACATCCGTAGGCGCTCCCCCAGGGGTTACCGCTCGGGGGCGCGCTTTAGGCCCTAGCCTCCGTAGGTTTCGGACGAGGCGTCGCCCCTCGGAGTCCTTTAACGAACTACCCTTCGTGATGTGGGGGAGGTGATGGCGCTCCTCCCCCCCGTCCTCATATGCATAACAATACCCCCGCCAATGCCTAACCGCCACTGAGCTGAAGCTCGCCGCCAATACCCTCAGACCTGTAACCAATCCCTGATCCCCCGAAAGATATCCGCCAACCATAAGTCATTGCCGGCATCAGAAAGATGCACGCCATCCCCACGGTAGAGTGCCTCGTTGCTGAACTGAATACCTGGGTGCGTGATGACCCGACCACCCATCGCAGCCACTCTGCGTGCCACCGAGCGCTCTAAAAGCCTTCTGGCCTTACTGACAGCCACCTGATTTGTGGCGTCCCGCCAACAACGCCTCTCAAGCAAAGAGGACCATAAGATAGCCAGGGTCGGGTATGCGTTCTGCAATTTCTCCAGGTCACTAATAATATTCCACATTAGATCGACCCCTTTTCTGTATGCCAAGTCGTTCTTGCCCAGTTGGATAACAAGCGCCTCGGGTGGGCCCTCTACTGCAATTTTGTTTGACACCATTGGGAGGAATTCCTCCCAATGCATCCCCCGTCGGGCCACCCAAGAAATCTCAACATTACTCGGGACGTGTAATTCGGCCCGCCAACCCGTAGTGTTCAATCTCAATCTTGCCCAGTGGACGATGCTGTGCCCCACAATCCACAGACGAACCGTCCCAGCACCTGAAATAATAAAGCAAGAGAGCCGGGTCAGGGGGGGGGAGCGTGAGGAAAGGAGGGGGGGATTTAACGCGGCTTCCGGATGTATCCTTTATACACATTCGACTTCCACCGACCAAGGTCCATTATACGCTCGGCCGGTAACCCCATGTGCACAGCGGTGGTTGCAGCCCCAATGCGGAAGGAATGTGCTGCGTACTCCTCGGGAGGGAGCCCAATGGCTGCGATCGCCTTGCGCATAACCCTCGTAAACTGGTGTTTGGACAAGCAGGACCCATCCGCATGTATTAAGAAAGGTCCCCCAGTTTTTGGCCTCAAGAACAGGAACTTCCTGGCATCCTTCACTGGGCAGGGACCGGCCTTTTGAGTCGCTTGCAGGCGGATTATGGCCTCTCTACCGAGCTGGTCGGTCTTAGAGCTACGAATTTTCAAGATTACTTCCGAGCTTGCCACAGACACATCCTCTAAGAGGAGGCCCCTGGAATTACCGCCCGGTTGGTCCTCACAGACCACCTCGCCTATGCGCAACGCGCCGAAAAAGGCAAAGGAAAATGCTGCGGAAAATAATCTAGCCTCATAACTGGACCAGCAGATGGCCCTGAGCTTTGTACGAATTTCAGTGACTAAGCCAAGGGTTATAGGTCTCCTACTGTCCTGGCTAGGAGGCTGGGCCCTGCGCCAGCCCTCGAGCATCTTCCTTACCACAAAGTGTGCACATGGGTCGACTGAGAACAGCGTTTTTGAAAAGAACGATATAGCAGCTGACTGAATATTGAGTGTTTTGGAGGCCCGACCTAGGTCGCGAAGGCGTACGAGGTACTCTATGACCTCGGACTGTGCTGGGGCCCTGCCTATTTTAAACAGCCCTTTCTTTTGGCGAAAGGATGTGAAGTCCAACCACGCCTTGCTATAGGACCTCAAGGTTGAAGGTGCGACTGCCGACAATACTCCCTTTAGAGCTTCTCGTTGCCAATACTCCAGAGGTGCTCCGGAAACGGTTGCGGCAGCAGCTGCGCATCCGGCGCCAACGTGCGAAAGCGGTCCATCTGGAAACGAGACAGAGCATCCGCAATGTTGTTATCGACACCTGGTACGAATTTAGCAGAGGCGCATAGGTTTAGCTGAAGACAAGATAGGACAAAAAACCTCAGGAGGGAAGCTACTCTAGGGGAGCGGGAAGATTGCTTATTCAGTACTGACACCACTGCTTGATTATCTGTCCAGAAGCATACCCTGCGGTTTTTAAATTGTTCCGCCCACAAGTGAATCGCCACCACTATAGGGAAGAATTCCAGGAAAGTTAAATCCCTAAGTATGGGTTTTCCCTGCCAGGCAGGGGGCCAACGCTGTGCGCACCACTGCCCTCTAAAGTATACCCCAAAACCCAGGGAACCTGCTGCGTCTGAGTGTACTTGAAAATCGGTTTGCAGGGCCATGCAGTCTTGCCATAGAGAAATTCCGTTATAGCCATCGAGGAAATGAAGCCAAACCTGGAGATCTGCCTTCACGGTCTTTGGGATGCGAACCCTGTGGTGTGGCGACCTCAAACCTGCTGAAAGTTTTGCCAGTCTTCTACAGAAAGGGCGCCCTGGCGAAACAACTCGACATGCGAAGTTAAGGTGACCTAGGAGGGACTGGATTTGCTTGAGTGTGATTTTTCTTAGGGGCAGAAGCTGTGAAATAAGTTCTCTCAGGGTGGCTAACTTATCGGCGGGCAATCGAGAAGTTTGGGCCACGGTGTCCAGTTCAATGCCTAGGTAGGTCAAAGTAGTGACCGGGCCCTCGGTCTTTTCACCTGCTAGGGGGACGCCCAGCTCGTCAGCCATGGACTCGAAGGCCTGCAGTAGAGCTAAGCAGTCCTTTGCGTTACTTGCCACTAAAATAAAGTCATCCAGATAATGACTTACCCCTCCGGCACCAGTTCTAAATTTAAGCGCCCATTCGAGGAAGGTACTGAAGGCTTCGAAGGCGGCGCAGGCGATGGAGCACCCCATGGGCATCGCTTTGTCAATGAAATAAAAACCCATGAACTTAAAACCCAACCAGCGATAGTCCTTCGGATGAACTGGGAGGAGGCGAAATGCTGACTCAATGTCGCACTTCGCCAGAAAAGCGCCCTTACCGAAACCCCGGACTAGCTTAACCGCCTGATCGAACGATGCATACTTCACCGTGCATAGTTCCTGTGGTATAGCATCATTAACTGAGGCTCCCTTGGGATAGGAAAGGTTATGAATCATTCGGAATTCCCTGGGAGCCTTCTTAGGAACTATGCCCAACGGTGAAATGTGCAGCTGATCAACAGGCGGTTCCGTAAATGGTCCTGCAACTCTGCCGGCCGATATTTCCTTCTGAATCTTTTTTAAAGCGATATCCGGCCTCTCAAGCACTGACTTTTGATTCGGGGGGCAATTAGAGTTAGGGTTACAGGCCACTGGGATTCTGAAACCTTGGGAAAAACCATTTTCCAGTAGCAGAGCAGCTTGCCTGTTGGGATAATGTTTTAGCAGGGTTCTTAGTGTATGAAGTTTGATTGGGGAGCGGGCCAGATCCAGAGATAGGTTAGTAGCGGTTCCCCATTGGGCCGCGGGAGGTGCCAGGAGCGCTTGCGGGGGCACCCTGATTTCCCTGCTGAGGGTGACCCCTGCCGCCCCGAAAGGGCTGCTGCCTATTCTTGTAACAGGTCGTAGCCGGGTGACCGCCTAAGCATTTTTCGCATTCGTGTAAATACTTACAAGCGGTGCGTTGGCAGGAGCCCTTGTTAAAGTCCCAGCATTGTTTGCACCGCTTTGGGTCCGCCTTACCAAGTTTTGTTTGGTCGTGAGATTTCTTTTCGATGTTGGGCCCCACGTGCTCCATCCATTGGTTGTTGTCCTTTTGATCCCAACGCGTGGACGACAATTGCGAGGCGTTCCTCCGAAAGTCCTCGTCGTACGCGATGGCAGCCTCGTCACCTGCTAACTCCCGAGCCCTTCGCACATGCGCCAGGTAGGATGCAAGATGCATACCCCGCTTTGGGTAGCCCCCCAACACTATCCCCATGAAAACCTGATAACCGTTGAGCCAGTTTTCGAACGTGCGCTCAACCCGAGGTGACCTATATCTTTTCTTACCGTAATATCTCTTTTTCTCGCCTTTTCCCTTTATTTGAACCGGGGGTAGTAGGGAGAACATATCTACATAGTCGCCATTTAGAATCTTATCTCTTTTCCTCTTAGAGAGGTGATTACCCAGGATAAAGTCGGTTGCGGAGTGAGTGGAGACCTTAACATCCTCCACGAGGGCCCCATCTTTCCACTCAAGCGTACCGTTGAATTTTTTCCGGTGTGAATTGGCCCGCCTCTCGTGTACCCATAAGGGGGCCCCAGTTTCCTCCCCTTCCCCCCAGTATGTCTCCATGGGCGTATCGCTATCGCTTTCGGAGGAAGAAGTACCTGTCGCATCCTCGGATTCCGAAGTGTCTCTCCTTCTGCTCTTCTTGGACACGTGCTTCCTCTTCGCTTTCCATTTTCCCCCTCTGGATGTACTGTCCTGAGGCTCTGGGTCGTCGGTTGGCTCGGCTGCCTGCTGGGGAGGCAGCTCCTCATCCGAAGAGGCCCCTTCGGACGGAATTCGCTGTGACTCCTGGAAAACACTAGGAACACCAATTGCCTCCCGGCCCGCCCCAAGGGTAGCAGACCGCGGTGGCCTGGCCTTGCTTGCCACGGCCCTTGACTTCTGCGGAGCGGGCTTAACCCTCTGAGCCGCCGGCTTATCCTTCTGAGCACGTGCAGTTTGCAGGCGTGTTTGGGGACGGTTATGTTGACCCCCACCCTGTAGCGTTGTAGCGGCTGTGGATGTGGAGGGCCCTGCTAGGCCCTGCTGGCTAGAAGGGGTATCTGGGATGCAATCCTGAGAGAGCTCGACTTTAGTAGAAGTTGGGGCCGCTGTCGGCCCACATTGTGCGTAAAAATTTTGGATAGCCGAAAAAAGTTGAACTAAGGCTTGGGGGTTACCCTGCGCGGCAGGCAGTAATGCCCCGCTCGCCTGAGTTGACCGAGCTGTACCCCTGTTCGCCATGTCAAGTCTAATTATAACAAAGAGTAAGCGTGGATGTATTGAGTATGTATTTGTATATTATTGATGGAGCAGGAAGAAGAGTTTGGATTTAATATACCGCTCTATCGCTGGCTCCGTGTGTTTATTGAAGCAGCAGGAAGAAGAGTTTGGATTTGATATACCACTCTATCGCTGCCACAGTATGCCTTTTGATGCACAAGAGGAACAGTCTTGGATTTGATATGCCACACTATCACTGCTTCCAGACGCCTCAGCGCGCTCTCCCCTCACCAACCCCCCAGAGCATACGCCCTGAGAGGCTGCAAATGTGTCTAAACCGGTAACAAGACTTGCGTTTCCTTTACTTTACGTGTATTATTATTACTATTATTATTATCTATTTTTTTATTATTATTATTTATTATTTTTATTATTATTAATATTATTATTATTTCTTTATTTAATTATTTATTTCACTAAGATTTATTTACTTATTTCTCTATTTAGTTATATAGGAATATATCTTGATGTTTATTGAAGGGCTACTTAACAGTGTTAATTAGTAAATAAAATAAACATGATTATAATTCAATATAGTAAGCCGTGATTATTAATCGGTAATTATCTACGACTGTGATCGTGCCCACGTAGTTATGCTATGGGCCTTCTGCCGTGAGATGCCGAACTGTCGCAAAAAGGGCAGCCCTATTGCCGGCTGAAAGCTGAATGCGTTTGTTAATGTGAGGCCGGCACTATCTTTTCCCTTCCTAAGATGGCCGCCGGTGTGACCAGGAGGTGCACTCAAGATGGCGGCGCCTTTTGCCTCACTCAAAATGGCCTCCGCGACGTAACCACGTGGTCCAAAACAGCAATGGCGACCGCCTCGCGCGTGTTGCTGGGGCAACCGCGGACGCTCTCCGGGGCGTATACTTAGTAAATGCGCAGCCGAGCTCGCGGTGGAGCAGCAAATCAAATGCGCAGCCGAGCTTGCAGTGGAGTAGCAAATTAAGTAACTTAGGGGTAAAAGGTCGCGCGCTCGAATGCCCTGAGCGCCCACAAACTGCGAACCCCCCACACCCCAGCAACCTCCCAGATATCCACGGAGCTAAGCGAATATGCGGAGAAGGCAGCAGGCTGTGCGCGCTGTTAGCGCGATGCCAGCCAGAGAACAGCCCGAAGCGCGTTCCCCACTCCCGCGGGGGAGCCCGAAATGAAATAAAGAGAGGACCTCCGTGAGCGCGGAAGCAGCTCACGCCTGGTTATGCTCAGTTCCAGCAGCAGCAGTACGTCCGGATGTGATTGAGATCGGATGAGGGCAGCAATCAGATGAGGTCGTTTCAGGTGAGGTCGATGTCGGATCCCGAGGACGTGGGAAGCAACGCCGAAACGAAGTTGGAAAATGTAAAAGGAAGAGAAAAGCCCCTGTATCGGCTGGCGGTCGTGCGCCACGCACTGGGACAAACAGCTCGAATAAACCTCTGCTAACAGGCGAAGAGAAGAGGCAGGAGCCAACGGCAGCGACCGGTAAGCACGGCGACACAGATTTTGCTGCTAAAAAATCCTGCTGCTGGCGAGAAGAGAAAGGGGCGAGCCAGGGCTGCCCCGACCTTAAATTGACCTGGTAGGACCGCCCCCCCCGCCAGCCGATTGGCTGGCCTGGGGAGGTGCATATTAATGAGGCTGGGGGGAATCCCTGACTCCTGCGGGGCTTCCCAGCCCCGCGAGACTGTAGTCGCGGGACGATAGCCCGCAACCCCACCCCCTCTCTAGGTCGGGAGTGGCTTTCTCACTATATATATACAACCTGCTGCAAGCCGCTGAGTCATGCTGACCCAGCTTTATTCACATTAAAGAAACAGCGGCCATTTTAGCCGAGACAATTATTAGGCAGAATCTCTGTGATAAAAATGAATATACTACCTAGACTGTTATTTCTATTTCAAGCAATACCAGTGGTATTTTGAGAGCTTCCGGGTTGCCTCGGCCACGGGAAGGAGCGCGAGGCTGCCCTCCAGGGAGTCTCGAACAACACGGAGGTCTAGAGAGGTCACGAAGGCTCCGTGAACCCCGAAACCCCAGGACGTACCTGGGGGACAGAATACCCAGCGAGGCTGCCTGTGCTCCCCTGAGTTGTTGGCGTTTTACAGGGTTGTAGCGGCAGCATAAAGGGAAAGTAACAGACCCCATGTTGTGAAGCCTCAGGCTCCGTGTGGAAAGCGGTGAGCCTCCGACAACAACAAAAAAGGTGGGAAGTAATTAGAGCAATTAAGCTGTTAACAGACAGAGAATCTAAACAAAGAACCCAGCAGGGGAAATTTACGAGGGAAAAGGAGAAGGAGAAGGAGTCCACTACTGGCGGTAAGAAAAAATGGAGTACAGCGAATGACTGGGAGACAGTGGAAAGTAGCTAAATTGCCGCTAAGTGGGGATAGAGGAGAGACCTCGGATACAAAGTACAAATACGCTGAATACAGTAAAGATATTGAGGCAAGGCACTGATTGAAAACAACGTATTGGACTAGAGAGAAGTGAAAGGAAGTTTTCTGTTCTGCCTGGTCGGAGAGCGAAACGCCAGCGACCGGTTTGGGACTTACAGGCAGGTTGTCTACTTAACTCTATTGCCTGCTATTGTTGGAAGAGAGACTGATTTAAACATTATTGGAGCAGCGAATTTACCTTCCTTACCCCCTTTTTGTTCAACAAAAGACAAAGATTGATATGGACTAAGTGGACGTCTACACCCTTTCTGGTGAGGTATGGGGGGGAAAGTCAATGGTTTGGAGGAATTAGATAACATTGTGGTCTCCCACTCCACCATTTTGCTATCTGCCTCTCTTTCCTCTCCTCTTAAAGAAACATACTTTAATACCAGGAGAAGAAGACGCTCAGAACTAAGATCGAACTTACTGTTATTCCAGAAAGAGACGGGGAATTTCTTAGAATGAAAAGAAGGATTAAACAGGATACTCTGTTAGAAACCCCTGTTCTATATGGAAGCTTTTACATCCGTGGAGCACCTCTATACTCGGGACCGCCCCGCTTTCCTGGGCTTGCTTCTAGACTGAGATCCACCCCATATCCAGGTGCCTGAGACTTATTGCAGACCCTTTTCACGCTCCAGAGACTTAATTGTTTCACTTGGTTAGGAGACGCCTTTATAAGTTTTTGCAAATTTGATATTCAACTACCTCCCTCCCCTGCATTTTATATGCTTTTTCCAAACATATATTCTATACTTTTCGCAGATATAGCGCCTGCGCCCTCTTCTTCTGTCTGTCCGCCTCCCCGCTGTCCCCGGAGCTTACGGGGCTGGCAGCGGGGAGAAGCACGCGTCTCCCCGCCGTCAGCCTCCAAACCACATCGTGAGACAGCGGGGTGGCAGCGTTCCGCCTCCCCGCTGTCCCCCGACCTTGTGGGGCTGCCGCTGCGGTTCTCCTGAAGTCTGGAGAGCGAGAGGGGTCGGTGCGCATCACCCCATAGGACGCACACACATTTCCCCTTCATTTTTGGAGGGGAAAAAGTGCGTCCTATGGAACGAAAAATATGGTAATTTGTCTTCAAGAGACGCATGTAACGAGAAAACATAAGAGAATTTTGAGTAATAGGAGATTAGGGCTGGAGTTTGTGACATCAGGCAGGGTTAAGAAAAGAGTGGTACTATATATAAAGGAAAAACTTGACCCAAAAATATTATACAAAGATGAACAAGGGAGAATAATAGTAGTACAAATTACGTTTCAAGGAGTAAAAATAATTGTCGTTGGAATATATGCTCTGAATGACAAAAAATCGACTTTCTTTTCAGAACTAGGAAACAAACTATTAGAATGGATGGACCAAAAAATGATATTGATGGGTGACTTTAACGGAGTGGTATCACCTGACCTAGATAGATCAGCAAAACAGTTAAAGAGAAAGGAAGGCAAGCTACCCAAAACTTTTTTTGAAATGGTCAACAATATGGGAATAATTGATGCTTGGAGATTTAAAAACCTGTGTGTAAAACAATATACCTTTTTCTCAAACCCGAACCAGAGTTGGGGGAGAATAGATAGTATTTGGGTTTCGAAGGAATTGACACAGAGTCTAATCAAATCCGAAATTCTCCCACAAACCATATCGGATCATAACCCAGTATTTATGGAGATAAAGGGTCAGGATGTTAGAGCATCCAGATGGAGAATGAATGAATACTTATTTAATGACCAAAAGGTAGTAAATAAGGCAAAAGAAACATTCAAAGAATATCTTAAATGGAACCTAAATAAAGGGACAGCCATAGAGACGGTTTGGGACGCGGGAAAGGCAGTTATGAGGGGCTTCTTAATTCAGAAAAATAGTCACTTAAGAAAAGAAAAAGAGAAAAGAAAAGAGGAGATCCTAGTGCAGCTTATGGAGAATGAAAGACAATTGACTACAAAACCAAGAGAGGAGACAATAAAACAAAATATAAAGATATTACAAGCCCAATATTCTATGATAGTAAATCAGGAGATCGAATGGAAAATTAAAATGATGAAACAAAAAAGCTTTGATTCAGCTAATAAAATAGGGAAATACCTGGCGTGGCAATTAAGAGAAAGGAAAAAACAAAACATGATCTGTAAGATAAGAGATGGAGAAAGGATAGTAGAAGAGCCAAAAGAAATAAAAAGGATATTCCAAAGATATTCCAATGACCTATATAAAAATGAGAAGGAACGGGATTCTGAAATAGAAAACTATTTGGGAAAACATCACTTACAACAGAAGAAAATGAAATCTTAAACCAGAAGATTACAGAAGATGAGATAAAGAAGGCAATAAAAAAAATGAAAAGTGGAAAAGCACCGGGGCCGGATGGCCTACCGGCCAAATATTACAAAATGTTAAGCGACCAATTGATACCAATTCTAGGGGAAGTTATGAATAAAATCTTAGAAGAGGGAAAGATCCCGAACACCTGGAAGGAAGCCTATGTCACATTAATTCCTAAAAAAGAGGTAGACGCTTTAGAAGTGAAGAATTATAGACCGATTTCACTTTTAAATAACGATTATAAATTGTTCGCGGATATAATGGCTGAAAGGTTAAAAAAAGTTTTGATTAGTAGAATTCACAAAGACCAAACGGGCTTCCTACCAGGGAGACAACTGAAGGATAACGTGAGAAATGTGTTTGATATTATTGAATACTTGGAAACTAGAATAGACAAGCAGGCGGCCTTGATATTTATTGATGCCGAAAAGGCATTCGACAATGTTTCTTGGCGCTTCCTGACTGAAAATCTAAAAAAGATGGGAATGGGAGAAAGATTTAGAAAGGGCATTGAAGCTATTTATTCTGAGCAAAAAGCAAAACTTGTAATAAATAACACCACATCGGAATATTTTGATATATCTAAAGGGACTAGACAAGGTTGCCCCCTGTCTCCTTTATTGTTTATAACAGTTCTAGAAGTACTTATTAAGAACCTGAGGGAAGCAACAGAGGTTAAAGGAGTCAAGGTGGGCATTAATGAATACAAGATTAAAGCCTTCGCGGATGATCCAAAAGATAATGTGGAAAAGGCTCTAAAAAAATTGGAAGAATTTGGTGCTGTGGCTGGATTTAAAGTGAATATGAATAAGACTAAAATGTTGACCAAAAATTTAAGTAAAGAAGACAATATAGACCTAGAACAAAGGACAGGAATTAAGATAGTAAAGAAGGTGAAATATCTTGGAGTGTGGATCACAACCAAGAATATCAACCTCTACAAGGACAACTACGAGGTCACCTGGAGGGGCATTAAGAAAGATCTAGAAATTTGGGAGAGAATGAAATTATCCTTCCTGGGGAGGATAGCGGTTGTTAAAATGAACATACTACCCAGAATGCTTTTTCTGTTTCAAACTATACCTATACTTAAAGGGTTAAAACAGTGTAAAGAGTGGCAAAGAGCCTTAGCGAGATACATCTGGCAGGGAAAAAGACCGCGAATAAAAATGAAAATATTGGTAGACAAAAAAGAGAGAGGGGGCCTCTCCCTACCGGATTTAAGCATATACTATGAAGCGGTGTGCCTATTGTGGCTTAAAGACTGGATAAGATTGGAAAATGGAGACATCTTGGACTTGGAGGGCTTCGACAATAGGTTCGGGTAGCACGCGTACTTATGGTACGGAAAGGTACCATAGAAGCTTCCTGAACCGTGTTTTCAGAGGACCAATATTTCAAGCATGGGAGAGAAATAAAAACTTGCTGGAAAGGAAGACACCTTGGTGGATCTCGCCAATAGAGGTCCTAACGGTTAAAAAAACCAATATGGAAGGGAAGAATGCCACCTATGAAGAACTTATACGGAAAACTGATCAAGGCATTAAACTCAGACCATATGAAGAGATAAAAAATTCATTTACTGGGTGGATACAATACCACCAGGTAAATGATTTGTTGAAAGAAGATAAAAAGAACCTAGGGTTTGAAGATAAAAAATCTAAATTTAGTATAGAAATCATAGAAGGTAAAAATAAAATATTGGCTAAGATATATGATATTTTACTGGAGTGGTACACAAACGACGAGGAGGTGAAGGAGGCTATGACTAAATGGGCAGTGGATATTGGGTATAATATTGAGTTTGAGAAGTGGCTGGAATTGTGGAACATCAATATGACGTTTACGGCGTGTACGGTACTAAAGGAAAATCTATGGAAAATGATATATAGATGGTACCATACACCAGTGAAGTTAGCCAAAATCTATAGGCTGAAAAATAAGAAATGTTGGAAATGTGGAGAGGCAGAGGGAGACCTCTACCGCATGTGGTGGGCATGCAGTAAGGTGAAGGGCTTTTGGGAAATGATTTACAATGAACTTAAAAAAATTCTCAAATATACTTTCCCCAAAAAGCCTGAAGCCTTTCTGTTAGGAATGATGGGTAAAGAAATTAAAAAAGAAGATAAGATACTATTCTTATATGCCACTACAGCCGCAAGAATCTTGTTAGTGCAAAACTGGAAAACAGAAGTTATACCCAGTATAAGTGATTGGCAGGTTAAGTTGATAAATTATGCCGAGCTCGCTAGAATAACAGGAAGAGTAAGGGATCAAGACGAACAGAAATTTCATGACAATTGGAATAAATATTTGACTTATCTTGGAACTAATTTTCAGACGACACTGGCGGGGCTGAATTAACTCTAACAGTAAATGATACAGGATTAAAACGATAAAATACGTGAATACAAATTTATCTGATACTTACCAAAAGTGTGGAAGGAAGTCTACGGCTAGGCAGAGCCTAAAAGAATTTTGTGTTGTATTTTTGATTTGTTGGTTTGATGTGATACGCGCAAGTTATGGTATAAATTTTGTATTTGTTCTTATGTATAAATGAGCAATATTAATAAAAATTTACTTGCAAAAAAAAAGAAAAGAAAGAAACAGCGGCCATTTTAGCCGTGACATGATCCTTATGCCAAGTGGGAGAAAGGTCGTCAACATGATGAACACACAAACCTTGGAGAGAAAAATGTAAAACAAAAAGCATCAGCAATTCAATTGGACTTAATGGAAGTATCTGCTGATAAGAACATGTGAGCAACGCAGATTTTCAAGATCGATGCAAAACCTAGAGCAGGAAACCTTAGACCTTTAGATATTGCTGGACAGCAGCTATGCTGGGGCTGATGGGAGTCCAACAACATCGGGAGCGTGTGCTGAGCTAGGAAAGCCCTCTAACTGGGAAATTGCAGAGCAGTCCTACTTATTCCAAGGCAACCCTCCAACTTAATTGGGACTTGCTTCTAATTCAGGTTGCACAAACCTGCAACCTTAAAAAGCATTTGTAGAAGTCACAGTCATCCTATGTTCTTTGCTCCTAACTGCCTGAAAGTGGTTTCTCTAGCCTAGGCTGGGGTATCCCAGACAAAGGAAATAAACAGGGCAATATCCTAAACCACCACATAGAACACAAAGATGTCTCTCACCTGGTCGTAGGTCAGAAGTCTCTGAAGCTCATTTTTAGTGATCAGGTGACAATGCTGGAAAAAAGCAAAGCAACCACAGCTACAGGCTAGCTCACGGGGTCGGGGGGGGGGGCAGCCTGTTGCCACTTCCTGCAATATCTAGTAAGACTGATAGCTAGGATTGGGCAGTATGATCATATTAGGCTAGTGCTCTTGTAGCACCCTGCTTGTGGTTAACGCTTAGCTGGAATGAAATATTCAATGCAGCAATAGAGAAATTAAAATAATAATTTATTTCATAGAATCATAGAATCATAGAGTTGGAAGAGACCACAAGGGCCATCGAGTCCAACCCCCTGCCAAGCAGGAAACACCATCAGAGCACTCCTGACATATGGTTGTCAAGCCTCTGCTTAAAGACCTCCAAAGAAGAAGACTCCACGACACTCCTTGGCAGCAAATTCCACTGTCGAACAGCTCTTACTGTCAGGAAGTTCTTCCTAATGTTTAGATGGAATCTTCTTTCTTGTAGTTTGGATCCATTGTTCCGTGTCCGCTTCTCTGGAGCAGTAGAAAACAACCTTTCTCCCTCCTGTATGTGACATCCTTTTATATATTTGAACATGGCTATCATATCACCCCTTAACCTCCTCTTCTCCAGGCTAAACATACCCAGCTCCCTTAGCCGTTCCTCATAAGGCATCGTTTCCAGGCCTTTGACCATTTGGGTTGCCCTCCTCTGGACACGTTCCAGTTTGTCAGTGTCCTTCTTGAACTGTGGTGCCCAGAACTGGACACAGTACTCCAGGTGAGGTCTGACCAGAGCAGAATACAGTGGCACTATTACTTCCCTTGATCTAGATGCTATACTCCTATTGATGCAGCCCAGAATTGCATTGGCTTTTTTAGCTGCCGTGTCACACTGTTGGCTCATGTCATCATCATCAACCTTTTATTTGACCGTCAGTCAGAAAAAGAAACATTTGTCAGTACACAGTTAAAAACATCGAAAAAGATTTTAAAACTTAACCAACACTAAAATGGGTTAAATAGACAGCCCTATATCAATACAGTCAATTATAGTCTTGTGACGCTTAAAAGCTAAAAAAAGAAATTTGGCCACCAAGGAAGGTCTAGCTCTAGTGACATTATTTAGCAAGTGTAAAACCTGGTTTTCTCCGGGTAGGAAGCTAAATTGACGTAGGAGTGGGGCTATAAAATTTTGTCTAAGCTCTGCATAAGAAGGGCAAGTCAAGAGAATGTGTTCGGTGGACTCAACCACACCCATGGCACAATGACTGGTTCTCTGGGCGTATGGTACTCCCCTGTACCTTCCCCACAATATCGCAGAGTCAAGGACATTTAATCTAGCCGCTGTAAAAAGTCTGTGGTATTCCACATAGTAGATTTCTGCAAGGTAGGGGGCTGGTATGGTCCGGTAAATCTGGTCCCCTAGGATCATCCCTGGTTTTACCTGGGCTATGTCCTCTTGCCTGGCAATGTCACTCAGTCTCCGGGAAATCACAGCTCTAGCTTGATTGTACGTCATAGACTCAAGGTAAAGGTGAGACAATCCGCAGGATTGAACCTCATTAATGACCTCCCTTTCCCACGATGATTGGAAATCGTCCCTCAATATCAAGGGGGCAATACCCACTGGTTTAAAACAAAGCTTGAGCCATAGCCAGAGCTTCGTCTTCAAGGCCACGTACCGTAGAGCTTGCCAGCCGACCTCTAATCTCATAACCGCACCTGCTACCGAGGGGGGAATCCTGAGGATGGCTCTAAGGAATCGCGTTTGAATAGAATCCAGTTTCAAAAAATCCCTACGGGAGCCTAAAGAGATGCCCACCAAAAGAAGGGGGAGGACTTTCATTTGAAAGAGTCTCAAAGCTATCTTCACTGATTGAGCCTGATTCTTAGCATATAGAGATCTAATCTGGATGGCTGCTTTAGATGCATTAGTTGTTATATAGTCTCTATGGGCCAGAAAAGACCTATTTGACCGTATTACTTGTCTCAGATATTTGAAGCAGTTAACCTGCTCTAGGGGGATCCCATTCATCGACCATCGATGGATTCTCGGTCGGGCAGAGAAGACCATGATCTTGGTCTTAGCATAGTTGGGTTGGAGCTCATGCTGATCACAGTACTCATGTAGCGCTTGCAACATTCTCCTCAGTCCAATAGGGGATCTGGCAAGAAGTGCCGCATCATCCGCATACAGAAGAACATTCAGAGATCGGCCTGCTAATTTGGGGGGGTGGAATGCATCATTGGCCATGTGAGTCACCAGTGAATTAATGTAAAAGCTAAACAATGCTGGGGCCAATAAACAACCCTGTCTTACCCCTCTAGTGGTGGTAACAGAGACTAGGCCTTTATTGTCTAGCCTGATTCTCAGAAAGGTGTTTGTATGGAGGCTGATAATCAGATGAAGGAGACGACGATCGATCTTTGTAGCGGGCTCATGTCAAGTTTGTCAAGTTTGTGGTCAACCAAGACTCCTAGATCCTTTTCACATGTACTGCTCTCAAGCCAGGTGTCACCCATCTTGTATTTGTGCCTCTCATTTTTTTTGCCCAAGTGCAATACTTTACATTCCTCCCTGTTAAAGTTCATCTTGTTTGTTTTGGCCCAGTTCTCTAATCTGTCAAGGTCGTTTTGAAGTGTGATCCTGTCCTCTGGGGTGTTAGCCACCCCTCCCAGTTTGGTGTCATCTGCAAATTTGATCAGGATGCCCTTGAGTCCATCATCCAAGTCGTTGATAAAGATGTTGAATAAGACCGGGCCCAAGACAGAACCCTGTGGCACCCCACTAGTCACTCTTCTCCAGGATGAAGAGGAACCATTGATGAGCACCCTTTGGGTCCGGTCAGTCAGCCAGTTACAAATCCACTGAGTGGTAGCATAGTCAAGACCGCATTTTACCAGCTTCTTTACAAGAATATCATGGGGCACCTTGTCAAATGCCTTGCTGAAATCAAGGTAGGCTACATCCACTGCGTTCCCTTCATCTACCAGGCTTGTAATTCTGTCAAAAAACGAGATCAGGTTAGTCTGACATGACTTATTTTTCAGAAATCCATGCTGACTATTGGTGATCACAGCATTCCTTTCTAGGTGCTCACAGACTGTTCGCTTAATGATCTGCTCCAGAATCTTCCCTGGTATTGATGTCAGACTGACTGGGCGGTAATTATTTGGGTCCTCTCTTTTCCCCTTTTTGAAAATAGAGACAACATTTGCCCTCCTCCAGTCTGCCGGGACTTCGCCTGTTCTCCAGGAATTCTCAAAGATGACTGCCAGTGGTTCTGAGATCACATCTGCCAGTTCTTTTAATACTCTTGGATGCAGTTCATCTGGCCCTGGAGACTTGAATACATCTAAACTAGCCAAGTATTCTTGTACTATCTCCTTAGTTATTCTGGGCTGTGTTTTCTCTGCTGAATCATTTGCTCCAAATTCTTCAGGTCGGGCATTGTTTTCTTTATCGGAGAAGACTGAGGCAAAGAAGGCATTGAGGAGATCAGCCCTTTCTGTGTCCCCTGTTTGCATTTCACCATCTTCTCCTCTGAGTGACCCCACTGTTTCTTTGTTCTTTCTTTTGCTACGAACATACCCATAAAAGCCTTTTTTGTTGCTTTTAACCTCTCTAGCAAGCCTGGGTTCATTCTGTGCTTTAGCTTTTCTGACTTTGTTTCTATATGTGCTGGCTATTTGTTTGAATTCCTCTTTGGTGGTTTCCCCCCTTTTCCATTTTTTTGTACAAATCCTTTTTTAATCTTAACTCAGTTAAAATTCTTTAGATAGCCACCCTGGCTTCTGTCAGGGAGAGGCAAATGGGAAAAGATGAAAGGACAGAAACCAGCAGTTATAGAGAGCCGAAAGAGATTATAAGCAGCCTGTCATCAGATAGTCAGTCTGACGTAGAGGGGGAGGAGGACGAGCCTGGCACAAATCAAGCTGTACACAGAGTAAACAAAAGGAGGAGCTTTAGCAGATTGTGATGCTGGGTAAGAAGAAAGAGGAAGTAAGATTAGAGGGAACAACTGCGCACAAGGGAAGGACGCTAATCGTAACGCTGGAGATGTACGTTTGAACTTTGTCTAATAAATCAAATAGTTTGGAAACTGGCTGGGAGCCCGGAGTCTTATCTATGCCAGCTGGCCAGCATTAAGCCTCTGACAGCTTGTTCCCTCTCATCTTATTGTGCTGGAAAGCTGGAAATAGCTACAACATGGAGAAGGAGCTGTTGGAATTGAAAAAGCGCAATGTCGCTCTGGAGCAAAAATCACAAGACCTGCAGAGTCGTTTGGAAGAAGCCCGGACTGCCCAGAGAGTAACCCAAGGTGGGCTATCGGCAGATGGGGGCAGGTGTGTGGGGGTGGAACGGTTCCAGGGAGACACGGAAAGTTACTTGGATTTCAAGACAGAGATGAAATATTTTCTGGAACTGGAAGCAGATAAGTTTCAGAATGGTGCGGCAAAGGTTACCCACATCATTAGGCATCTGGGAGGAGGGGCTAGAAGCTGGATCAGGCCGTTAATAGCTTCGGGGAATGAAGCCCTCAGAAATGAAGCCAAGTTTTGGGAAGCAATGGATTTTATCTATGCAGACCAAAGTTTAATTGACAGAACGCAGGAGGAGCTGCTGGCTTTGAGACAAGGCAAATCCACGGTACGCAGTTACTGGTCTGAGTTTGCTATGCTGGTGCAGAAACTGGGTTGGAATTTAGAGGATGAACCAGTTCAGGCAATATTTAAGAATGGACTTAATCCAGAAATAAAGGACGAACTGG
Source organism: Podarcis tiliguerta (assembly GCF_965153285.1). NCBI lineage: Eukaryota > Metazoa > Chordata > Lepidosauria > Squamata > Lacertidae > Podarcis > Podarcis tiliguerta. Next base: position 19,920,824 of record NC_139552.1, read on the forward strand.
CAAGGGGGTCAAGACCAAAAAACATGGACGAATTAACAAAGGCTGCTCTTGGGGTGGGTTTGAGACAAGAAGCCAGATGGCGGGAAAGGAAGCAAGGCAGAGAGCGGAGTTTCCATGGTGACTGCATTCTTGAAATGCCTGCAGCTGCCTCAGAATGTCAACAAACGCAAGAGCCTATGGAGATAGGCACAGCCAGGGCGCGGGAGAGTTTGAAAGCCCAACGGTCTGGCTGGAAGGAAAAAAAAGACTGGCAAGTGGGAAAAAGATGTTTTGTGTGTCAGAAAACTGGGCACTTTGCCAAAGTGTGTCCAGAGCGTCGGAACTGGCAGGGAATGCTGGGGGCCACCCAGAAGGCAGAGGGAGAGGAGCCCCAGCATTCAGGAAACGAAGAGGCCTGGCTGGTGGGAATCTGGGGCAACAGCCAGGCGGGAGCAACACAGAAAGTCCCCGGCTTGGACACCCCAAAGCAAGCATAATGCTGAGAGTGCTGCTGGAACTCCCGAATGGACAGACGGTGGAGGAGATGGCGCTAGTTGATTCTGGGGCGTCAGCATCCTTTTTCAGCAAGGAGTTTGCGGAGCAACACAAACTGAACCTGCTGCCTTTGGACTTTCCGCTGCAGGTGACAACAATTGATGGAAGAGAACTGCTGGGGGGTGAAGTGACGCATCGAACACCCCCAATGCGTATGCGTGTGGCCACACACTCTGAGGTCATCGCTTTTCACGTGGCCACATTGGCGGGGCCGCCTATCATATTGGGCATGAGCTGGTTGGCGTTGCACGATCCGATGGTCTCCTGGCACCAACGGTCCCTGACGTTTGGCTCGACGCACTGCATGGAGAACTGCCTAGCCCAGGGACTAGATCGACAAAGCGAGGGCAGGAGGGCAGCAGCATGCAGAGTAGGGGCGAGTGAGATTCCGTCGTGTTACAGGGATCTACAGGAGGTGTTCAGTGAGAGAGAGGCGGATACATTGCCACCCCATCGGCCGTATGACTGTCAGATCAACCTGGTACCGGGGGCCACGTTGCCGGTGGGGAAAACCTACTCCATGTCGGAGGGAGAGCTCAAGGACCTAAAAGAGTTTATTGAGAAAAACCTGAGAAGGGGTTTTATCAGGGAATCCAAGGCGGCACGCGGGAGTCCCGTGTTTTTCGTCGACAAGAGATCGACGAAAGAGAGACGTTTAGTGGTGGATTATAGAAATTTGAACAGCCAGACAGAACCGGCGGCCTTCCCGATGCCGAGAATCGACGACGTTTTGGCACGGGTGCGAAAGGGGAAGATTTTCACCAAACTGGATCTCCGAGGGGCTTACAACCTTATAAGAGTACGAGAAGGCGATGAGTGGAAGACCACCATGTTCACCCCGATGGGGGCGTTTGAGTATTTAGTCATGCCGTTCGGTTTGCAGTCCGGAAGTCACTGTTTCCAAGCATTCATGCACCACGTGTTAGGACCCTTGCTCTACAAAAACTGCGTCTGTTTTTTAGATGATCTCCTTGTGTTCTCGGAAGACGAACAGCAGCACGTGGAGGATGTACGTCAGGTACTGAGCAAACTCAAGGAGAACCGCTTGTGGGTCAAGCTGGAGAAGTGTCAGTTCCACGCAAGGGAAGTCGAGTTCCTGGGGTACCGGCTGTCGGACCAGGGGTTGGCCATGGACCTGGGGAAGGTGAAGGCAGTGGTGGAATGGGAGAGTCCTAAAACCAGGAAAGATGTTCAGCGTTTCCTGGGTTTCAGCAATTTCTACAGGAAATTCATAAAGAATTTTGCAGAATTGACGACGCCAATCACGGACTGTCTCAGTGTTAAGAAGAAGTTTCAGTGGACGCAGGCGGCCCAAGAGGGGTTTGAGAAACTAAAGAGGGCTTTCGCTTCAGAGGAGCAACTGATCCACGTCGACCCGGCTCAACCACTACGGGTGGAAACAGATGCGTCGGATCGGGCGATTGGGGCGGTGCTGCTGCAGCCAGATCGAAAAGGGGAATGGCGTCCGTGTGCCTTCTTTTCACGGAAGCTCAACAAATCAGAGCAGAACTACACCATCTACGATAAGGAATTGCTTTCGATCGTGGCTGCTTTTAAACAATGGAGGCATTTCCTGGTTGGGGCAAAGCACCAAATTTTGGTGTGCACTGACCACAAAAACTTGGAGTATTGGCGTACAGCACGAGTGTTGTGCCAGAGACAGATAAGATGGGCAGAGTTCTTTGCCAACTTCAACTTCAAGATCCAATACGTGCCGGGAGAGCAGAATGTAAGGGCGGACGCGCTCTCCCGGAAACCTGAGTATATGATGGGGGAAGGGCCACCTGTAGCAAGACTGATGTTTCCAGAGAGCAAATGGTTGTGTGGGGGAATGTTGATCAAGGATGACGAACTGATGCAAATGCTCAGAGACGATGCCCTTGCCAGACAAAAGATGGGGGAGTTAAGAAGGAGAGGGGGTGCCGAGGGTGGTTTTGAGGTGAAAGGGGGGTTACTGTACCACAAAGGGGCCTTGTATGTTCCAGGAGAAGACCTTCGGGGCCGGATCCTCAAGCAACTCCATGACAGTTGTACGGTGGGGCATTTTGGACAGCATAAGACCATGCTACTAGTCACGAGGGAATTTTGGTGGCCGAGGGTGAGAGAGGATGTAAAGGAATATGTGCGAGGATGTGACACGTGTCAGAGGGCCAAAGGGGAAAGGGCGGCACCAGCGGGGTTGCTGGAACCATTGCCCACACCTGGGAAGCCGTGGGAGGTGGTGGGTGTAGATTTTATCACGGATCTGCCCAGATGTAAGGGGAAGACAGCGGTCATGGTGGTGGTTGATCACTTGACCAAAATGTGCCATTTCGTGCCCTGTTCGCACGCCGTAACGGCGGAGGAAACAGCTAGGCTGTTTGTAGAGCACGTGTTTAGGTTACATGGGGTACCTGCAAGGGTGGTGTCGGATCGGGGGGCTCAATTTACCTCGCGATTTTGGCGCAAGCTCATGGGGCTGCTCCAGGTGGAAGTGAGCTTTACCACGGCGAGACACCCCGAGACCAATGGGCAAGCGGAGAGGGCGAATGCGGTTTTACAACAGTATTTGAGGTGTTATGTAAGTCAGAAGCAGAACGATTGGGTGGACAAACTAGCCCTGGCAGAGTTTGCTTACAACAACGCGGAGAATGTATCCACAGGGATGACACCATTCTTTGCCAATCATGGGCTTCATCCAAGGGCCTTCCCCGGGAGGGGGGAGGAGTCGTGGAGTGTTCCAGTGGCCGAACAATTTGTGGAGGAAATGGAAGCGATCCACAGACAGCTGCAGGTAAATTTGGAAAGGGCTAAGGAGATATACAAGAAGGAAGCCGACAAACATCGGCGATCAGGGGAGGTCATCAGGGTTGGGGACAAGGTGTGGTTGTCCACGCAAGGATTGCCTTGGAAAGGGGGCTGTAAGAAACTCAGGCCCAGGAAGGTGGGGCCCTTTGAGGTTATCCAGCAAATAAACCCGGTGGCGTTTAAGCTCAGGTTGCCAGAAAGCATGAGAATCCATCCGGTGTTCCATAGGTCACTGCTGTTCACCTACAGGGAGGAAGGAAGGAGAGCGGGTAGTGGGGGAGTGGAAGGCTCACCGCCCGAAATGGAGGAAAGGGAGCAGGGCAACGAGGTCACGGAAATACTGGACTCTCGTTGGAGAGGGGGGAATGTGGAATATTTGGTGGCTTGGGAAGGGGCCCCGGCATCGGAGAATACCTGGGTCCCGGAAGATAGTATGTCTAACAATGAACTGGTAGAGGACTTCCACTATTTCTTCCCGGACAAACCAAGAAGCAAGGTGAGGTCCTTACAAGAGGTGTTTGAAACAACAGACGATGAAGAGGAATTCGAAGGTTTCCCAGCATCGGATGAGGAGGAGGAAGAAGACGAAGGCGTAGACTGGGGAACTCCAGGACTTGGGGGTTGGAGGAGTGTGTTTGAAGAGACAGATGAGGAAGAGGGTAGTTTTGCGGGGTTCTCTCCAACCACCTCTGAGGAAAGAGAAGGGGACATAGTCGGGTCTCCCGAGCGGGAGGGGGCCTTTGAGGAGGGGGTGGATGTCAGGGAGAGGCAAACGGGAAAAGATGAAAGGACAGAAACCAGCAGTTATAGAGAGCCGAAAGAGATTATAAGCAGCCTGTCACCAGATAGTCAGTCTGACGTAGAGGGGGAGGAGGACGAGCCTGGCACAAGTCAAGCTGTACACAGAGTAAACAAAAGGAGGAGCTTTAGCAGACTGGGATGCTGGGTAAGAAGAAAGAGGAAGTAAGATTAGAGGGAACAACTGCGCACAAGGGAAGGACGCTAATCGTAACGCTGGAGATGTACGTTTGAACTTTGTCTAATAAATCAAATAGTTTGGAAACTGGTTGGGAGCCCGGAGTCTTATCTATGCCAGCTGGCCAGCATTAAGCCTCTGACAGCTTCTTCTTTTTTTTTTTTTATAAAGTATTTTATTCGGTTTTGCATAAAAAACACCAAAGAAAAACAAAAGCAACAGACAATACACAAGAAACATACACAATTACACAAACATACAATACCAAAAAAAAAAAAAAGTAAAAACAATCTTATCTTCATAATAGTCTTACATTAACTTATTTCTCTGACTTCCCCAAATCTCCCTTCCCTGTATTCCAAACAATGCAATTAAACAACAATTCCCTTCCCTCTGTCATATTTAAACTCTTCTCTTAATTTGAATATCTTAATTTAGCTTGTTCAATGCTTAAAACTTGAAATATTGAGTCTTCTAATCTTTAAAATTTTAAACCAATAACCTTATACCTTCAATCTGATATTGTTCTAACATTCATTAATCCTATAGTGTTTCTGTAAATATTATTTAAACTTCCTCCAGTCTTCTTTCACTGTCTCTTCTCCCTGGTCTTTGATTCTGCTAGTCATTTCTGTGGATTCCATATAATCGATTACTTTCATCTGCCATTCTTCCAGCGTGGGTAATTCTTGTGTCTTCCAATACTTTGCGATGAGTATTCTTGCTGCTGTTGTAGCGTACATAAAGAATGTCCTATCCTTCATGCGTACCTCTTGGTTGACCATGCCCAGGAGGATGGCCTCCGGTTTCTTCGGGAATGTGTATTTAAACACTTTCTTCAGTTCATTATAAATCATCTCCCAAAAGGTCTTAATCCTTGGGCATGTCCACCAAAGGTGGAAAAAGGTGCCTTCAGTTTCTTTACATTTCCAACATTTATTATCGGGCATATGATAAATTTTTGCTAGTTTGACTGGTGTTATGTACCATCTGTATATCATTTTCATAATATTTTCCCTTAAGGCATTACATGCCGTAAACTTTACACCAGTGGTCCATAACCGTTCCCAGTCGGCTAGCATTATGTTATGACCAACGTCTTGTGCCCATTTAATCATTGCTGATTTCACTTCCTCATCCTGTGTATTCCATTTCAGCAGCAAGTTATACATTCTTGACAATATCTTAGTTTTGGGTTCTAGCAATTCTGTTTCCAATTTTGATTTTTCCACCTGGAAGCCAATTTTTCTGTCCAATTTATATTCCTCCATTATCTGTTGGTAATGAAGCCAATCACGGACTTTGCTTTTTAATTTATCAAAACACTGCAATTTCAATTTATCTCCATCTTGTTCTAGTATCTCCCAATATTTTGGCCAATTGACCTCCATATTGAGTTTTTTTACTGCTTTTGCTTCCATCGGAGATAACCACCTTGGAGTCTTATTTTCAAAAAAGTCTTTGTATCTGATCCAAACATTCAACAATGCTTTCCTGACAATGTGAATTTTGAACATTCTATGCACTTTAACCTTGTCATACCATAAGTAAGCATGCCACCCAAACGCATTATTAAATCCTTCTAAATCCAGTATATCTGTATTTTCAAGAAGTAGCCATTCTTTCAGCCAGCAAAAAGCTGCTGCGTCATAATAAAGTTTCAAGTCTGGCAGGGCGAAGCCTCCTCTTTCCTTTGCATCTGTTAATATTTTAAATTTTATTCTTGGCTTTTTGCCCTGCCAGACAAATCTAGCTATATCTTTCTGCCACTTCTTAAAACAGTCAGTTTTATCAATAATCTGCAACGTCTGGAATAAAAACAACATTCTTGGCAATACATTCATCTTTATCACCGCAATCCGACCCAATAAGGAGAGTTTCAAATTGGACAATATATCTAGATCTTTCTTTATCTCCATCCAACATTTATCATAATTGTCTTTATATAAGTTCCCATTTTTTGAAGTCATAATAATTCCCAAATATTTCACTTTTTTCACCACTGTCAAACCTGTCACGTTCTGAAACCTTTCTTTCTCATTTTCTGTTAAGTTTTTTGTCAGAACCTTAGTTTTTGTTTTATTTAATTTAAAACTTGTCAATCGACCAAACTCTTGAATCAGTTCTAAAACCCTTTTCACACTGGATTCTGGCTCCTGTAATGTCAAAACCAAATCATCTGCAAATGCTCTTAGTTTAAATTGTTTAGCTCCGACCTGTATCCCTCTTACCATCTGGTCCTTTCTAATCATATTCAGCAGCACCTCCAGGACCGATATAAAAAGCAAAGGGGAAATAGGGCAACCTTGTCGTGTTCCTTTTTCTATTCTGAACTCTTCAGTCAGAACATTGTTAACAATTAATTTTGCTTTTTGTTCAGAATAGATTGCACCTATACCATTTTCATACTCTTGGCCTACCCCCATACCATGGAGATTCTTCTTCATAAAACCGCAAGAAATATTATCGAAGGCTTTCTCCGCGTCCACAAATATCAAGGCTGCTTTTGTATTTATTCTTTCCTGTAAAAGTTCCAAAATGTCTATTATGTTCCTTACATTATCAGATAAATGCCTTCCTGGGAGAAAGCCTGCTTGGTCCTTATGAATCTCCTCAACTAAAACTCTCTTTAATCTTCTAGCCAAGATGTCTGCAAAAATTTTGTAATCCACATTAAGCAATGATATAGGCCGATAGTTCTTAAGTTGATGTTTTTCCAATTCTGTCTTTGGTATGAGAGTCACAAAAGCTTCTTTCCACGTTTCTGGTGCCCCTTTCCCCTGTAGTATGTCATTACATACTTCCTTCAGGGGTTGAATTAACCAGTCTTTCAATGATTTATAATATCTTGCCGTCAACCCATCAGGTCCTGGAGACTTGCCCAGTTGCATATTTTGAATGGCGCTCTCTACCTCTTGTTCTGTTATCCTACAGCTCAATTTAGATTTACTTTCTTGAGATATTTTCGGTAGCCCATTCTCTTTCAAAAATTCCTCTATATCTGCTTCCTTCTGTGGTTGTTGAGAATAGAGCTGTTTAAAATATTTTTGGAAGGCACTCCTAATTTCCACTGGGTTCTGAATAATTCTTCCTTCCTCTTCTAAATTTGTTATTGTATTCATTTTCTGTCTCTTCTTTATTTGCCATGCCAATAACTTTCCACATTTATTTGCAGATTCAAAAGTTCTTTGTCTCATTTGTCTAACCTTCCATTCAATCTCTTGATTTATCATTTGCATATATTGTACTTGATATAACTTTATCTCTCTTAAAATTTCTTGTGATTTTGGATTTGATCTCAGTCTCTTTTCACCTTCCTTGATCTTTTCCAATATCTTTTCTCTTTTTTCCTGTTGTAATCTCTTCTTGAGTGCATTCTGTTGTATCAAAAATCCTCTCATCACAGCTTTGCTTGCATCCCATACAATTCTTTTCTCCACCGTGGTATTTAGATTTATCTCAAAATAGTCTTTCAGGGTTTTCTGGGCCTTCTTGGTTATTTCCTCATCTCTAAACAGAGAGTCGTTCATCCTCCATCTAAAGGAACCAGTTGGTTGTAGGTTCATTATCATCTTTACGGCATTATAGTCGGAGCAAGTCTTTGGGCAGATTTCCACTTTTTTTGTCTTTGGTGCCAGTCCTCTTGTAATCCAAATTTGATTCTTGTCCATGTCTTTTTGGCTTCAGAGAAGAAGGTTCCTTCTCTTCCTAAAGGGTTTTTAGTTCTCCAGATATCAACCAAGTCCAAGTTATCAGTCAATTCAAAAAAAGTTTTCGGTAGTCTCCCATCTTTGGTGACTACCTGCCGTTGTGCCTTGTCCATGTTTGTAGAAACAACTCCATTCATATCTCCCATCAAGATCACATTGTACTCCAGATAGTCCATCAATGTCTCATGCAACTTTTTAAAGAATTCCGATTTTCCTTCATTCGGTGCATATATACCAACAATCAAATATTTCTGTCCATGATACTGAATTTCAATTGCCAAATATCTTCCTTGTTCATCTTTAAAAATTAATTTTGGTGCTAGGCTCTCTTTTGCATATATTACAACTCCTCTTTTTTTTACTTTGTCCGATGAAATAAACTCTTGACCCAGTCTTTTATTAATTAAAATTTTTCTATGGAGCCTAGTTACATGTGTTTCCTGTAAGCAGATCAAGTCCAGTTGTTCTTTTTTTAGAATATGAAAAATTGATTTTCTCTTAGGAGCCAAATTTAGACCATTGCAATTCCAACTTAATAGTTGCAGAGACATCTTGAGATTAGTCTACTATGTTCCTCCGGTTGCACCCAATGTGTCTTCTTTCTCTTCTGGTCCCGGTGGTGTCGTCTTGTCCAGATCCAAAATTGCTTTAGTGATAGCTCTCTTTTTCCTCTCTCGTGTGTCGGACGGGTCTTGTTCTTTCAAAGATTCCTTCTGTAGATCCTCCTCGTAGTCTTTTAGAAATCTATCTTTGTCTTCCACTGATTTTATTTTTATTTTTCTTCCTTTTACGCTGAACGAAAGTCCTTCAGGGAACTCCCACCTAAAAGTAATGTTGTTCTTTCTCAGCTGTGTGGCCAGATCTCTGTAACTGGACCTGAGGTCCAAAAGATGTTTGGGAATGTCCTTGAACAATTCCACTCTCGATTCACCGACTTCCAATGGTCTTTGGAAGTGTAGTCCCAAGATTTTATCTCTCTCCTCTTTGGATCCAAATGTAACCAAGCAGTCTCTTGTCTTGATTCTCTTACTTGTTTTGCCAAGTCGAAAGGCACTTACTATTTTAAATTCTTCTTTATCCAGATCCAAATCCCAGAAATCTGCAAATTCCTGTGCAAGAAATTCCTTAAGCCCTTCTTTCTCAATTTCTGGCAAGGATCTGATCCTAAGATTCGTTTGTTTATCTTTTAATTCGAGCATGGAAAATCTTGCTCTATAGTCCTCAAGTTGCCTGTTAATCGGTGGTATCTTTTCTTCTGTAGCCTCTACAGCTGCCTTTGCTTCTTCTGCAATTTTCCTTGTTTTTGCTGATTCCTGCAATAATTGCTGAATTGAATCTGTATTTTGTTTAATACAAGCAGTATTCTGATCTATTTTAGATGATGCCTCTGACACCCTTTTATTTGTTTCTGCTACCTCCTCTGTTAATTTATTTAGTGATTCTTGAAGTTTTGCAAATCCTGCATTAATAAGGTCCTCAGTTGAAGACATAGCTTTTGATTTGGGTTGTACAGATGCACCTCCAGTTGGGTCTGGTATAGAAGCTCTTCTTCCTGAATAAAAGGTTTTCCCAGACCTTGTAGTTTTCTCCTGCAGCTGGTCTATTTTTCCCTTCTCACTTGCCATACCACACCAAGTTGTTTCAAGGTCACTCCCAGCTGAGGCTAGCTGTCAGATTTAAAGTCAAAACAGTGGAAAGTCCCCAGTCACTTTCCCAGCTGCAGCAGACTATCAGATTTTAAAGACAAACAATGGAAAATTCCCAGTTACTTTCTATTTCTTTGTATCAGTCTTTGTAACAGTCCTTGTGCCCACCAGGGGGATACAATAGCCCCTGGGATACAATGTCTCCCGTCTTCTCCTTCTCCTTCCCAACAACTTAGTAGCCAATTCGTCCCAGTAGAAAGGCTTAGATAGTCCTAATTTTTAACCAAATAGTCCGATTTGCAGAGCTTAAAGTCTCAAAGTCTCTCTCCGCAGTCCCTCCTTTACACTGTACTTTCAAATTGACAGGTCAGAGCCAGGCGCCTGAGCGGTGTTTCCCCCAAAATCGGCTCTTTCCTGCACAGGCAATTTAATTTTCAGTCCTTCCCCCCTTTTCCCTGCCACTAAGGGGGGAAAAGATCCTTTTCAAAACGTCAGATTTTGTTTCTTCAAAGACACTTTTAAAGGTTTGGCACACAAAAGTCTTTGTTTCCAGCTATATACAGAGCGGAAGGCTGACTTCCTGGTTAAACCTTACCGCTTCGGTTCTAATTAATTTGCTTTTTTGCTTTATATCAATTCCAAAAGTTCCTTAATAATTTCCTTTTGTTTTTTAAATTTTGTAATCCTCCTACTCACGGACAGTTCTTTTTGTAATCCAATTTGTTCCAAGAAGAAGTTGAGCGCTCCTCCGATCACGGCTGTGCGACGTCTCTCCGAAAAAGAAGCGATTGACTCTCAGCACTGCGTTAGCCCCTGCCACACTCCGGAGCTCTTCCTGAGCCCCAGAAACGTTTTGGAGGATCGCTATTGGTGCCCGCCGAGTCCCACGGACGTAGGCTTCCTCCGCCTACGTTTTCAGGGGTTCACCGCGTCGCCGTAGCGGTAGAACCCTTTTTTTCGGAGCTCTCCCCTCTGCTACTCAGGGGGAATCCTTTTAGTATTACTGTCCATGGGATCTCACCCAGCACTTCCCTAAGTTTTATGAAGTCGGCTTTCTTAAAGTCAAGAAATTGAGTCCTAGTATGCTTGGCTGCTCCTTTCCGCTGTATAGTAAACTTCAGAAGAGCATGATCACTCGCGCCTAATGATCCTTCCACTTCTACCCCACTAACCAGGTCATCAACATTGGTTAGGACCAGATCTAAAATGGCTGTTCCTCTTGTTGCTTCTCCCACTTTCTGGACAATGAAGTTGTCTGCAAGGCCAGCGAGGAATCTGTTTGACCTTATGCTCTTGGCTGAGTTTGACATCCAACAAATATCCGGGTAATTGAAGTCCCCCATTACTACTCTCTCCCTTCCTTTTGCATGCTTGGCCATCTGTTCCAGGAAGGCATCATCTATGTCCTCCGTTTGGCTTGGGGATCTATAGTGAACTCCCACAATGAGGTCACTGTTATTCTTCTCTCCCTTAATTTTGACCCAAATGCTCTCACTTTGGCTTTGAGGTTCTAAATCTTGGATCTCTTCACAGGTATACACATCCCTGACATATAACGCCACTCCTCCTCCTTTCTTGTCTGGTCTGTTTCTCTGAAATAGATTGTATCCCTCCATTATTACATTCCAATCGTGGGACTTATCCTACCAGGTTTCAGTGATGCCTATTATGTCATATTTAGTTTGCTGTACCAAGAGCTCAAGCTCATCTTGTTTATTTCCCATGCTTTGCGCATTAGTGTACAGACATTGAAGTCCATTAATCATTCCCCCGTGTCTCTTATTTAAGGATTTTTTCCTCCCACCACTAGGACTGCGTGCTGTTTGCTCCACTTGGTCTATGACATTTGGATGATCATCTTCATCAATTGATAGACTCCTACCTTCAGGAGCACTGTCTCCCTCCCCCACATTAGTCAGTTTAAAGCCCTCCTGATGAGGTTTCTGAGATTTTTGGCAAACAAGCCAGCTTCCAATCGTGGGTTTACAAAGCTGGTAAAATGAACCGCCATAGGATCTGGACACACCAAACTGTGGTTAATTTAAAATCCAAGTGGAAGCTTCCCAATAGGCTTGGGGTGGGGGAGAGGTGTGCAAACCTGGAGGAGAGGCTGCCGTCCTGCTCATAATATGAAGCCACGGTTCAGTATGTGGCACCAAGGGACATTGCCCACCACAACTAATACTTTCAAGTAGCCACCCATGTGGCCTGAGTGAACAGGACAGACTTTGCCTGGCACCCAACAATAAAGCTGTCATGTAGATGTCGCTTTCTCCAGCCCCAACTCTGATACAGGTTCCACTGGTCTTTGCACTTTTGCATGATCTGACCTGAAATTCTGGGTGTTGACATATTCCTTCTCTCTCTTGGCGAGGACGTGCTAGATGAGTCCCTCTCTCTGTCCGGACTGCGGATGTGTGGAAGGCACAAAGAGCTGGCGCATAGTGTGGGTCATTGGGGTTGCTTCTTGCTCATGCTCTCCTTGTCACGGATACGCCTCAGGGAGATGAGAACAGAACTCAAGTAGTCCTTAAAAGCAAGGAGGCGGGAGGGCACAGTACACCTCTAAGGCAACTTACAGCCTGCTTGGTGGCAGCGGTGGGGGTGGAGGCTCTCGGCGGGCACTCATTTGCTGATGCTGCAGGTTTCTTTCCTTCTCCATGAGGTCATCCTCGAATCCCAGAATTCCGGAGAGAGGAAAAGACTTCTGAGGTTAGAGAGGCTTCAGAACCGTTTGGGGAAGTTTCGGGAAAGGAACTTAGAAAATACTTAACTGCAGGAAAATGTTCCTGCCTCCCCACAGCACCACATTTGCCGGACAATTGCCTCTCAGCTTATGCACGTTTAGGAAGGATTGTGGAGGCAACAGGTCCTCCCCTCAAGGCCTTTTCCTCTAAAGGAGGTAGACTGGTCTTCTCCAATCCTCTAGCCACTGCTGAGTTTTCCAAACTTGCTGGCATATTGCGTGTAGCACCTTAACAGCATCATCTTTAACAAAATTTAATAGTTCAGCTGGAATATCATCACTTCCACTGGCCTTGTTATTAGCAGTGCTTTCTAAGGCCCATGTGACTTTGCTCTCCAGGATGTCAGGCTCAAGGTCAGCAACCACACTACCTGGGGTGTATGAGACATCCATATCTTTCTGGTATAATTCCTCTGTGTATACTTGCCACCTCTTCTTGACGTCTTCTGCTTCTGTTAGGTTCTTTCCACCTTTGTCCTTTATTATGGTACTCTTTGTATGAAATGTTCCTTTCATAGCTCCAGTTTTCTTGAACAGATCTCTGCTTCTTCCCATTCTGTTGTTTTCCTCTATTTCTTTGCATTGCTCATTTAAGAAGGCCCTCTTGTCTCTCCTTGCTATTTTTTGGAAATCTGCATTCAATTTCCTGTATCTTTCACTATCTCCCTCGCATTTTGCTTGCCTTCTCCAAGTCCACCTTTCCTTTTGAAGCAAAATGTCCTTGAAATGGGGGAGAAATGCCCTGCATGAAGTCTTGGGTTTGCGATTTGGGGAGAGGGAAGACTGTCTGCGGCGCTGGGGAGCGGGCAGGCTGGCGAGGCCCCCTAGATCTAGAGGCCCTAGGCTTCAGCCTACTTAGCCTATACATAAATCCGACCCTGCCTATGTCACAGTGAGCACAGGCCCATCAATCACGTGCAAGGCATTCTGCGTGTTGGGAAGGAGCCTCCTGTTCTGGGCCAGGAGGAAGAGTGACACCAGCAGAAGACTGGGTGGTGGGGTCGAAGCTGATCCCGGGGAGCACGTGAGGAGTCAAGGCTTCCCGCATGAAGGCCTCGCTTCCCCTAGAAGTCCCTGCCTCCTGGTCTGTGTTCGTTTTCTTCTTCAGGTACAGCGCCAGCATGTTCTGGATGGTGCACCTGCTTTCGGGGGAGAGTTTGTCGAACTGGTCCACACTAGAAGAATAGTCATGAGACGGGTGAGACTCCTGCAAGGCTCCCCAAAGTCAGGGGAACATAAGCGCATTTGAAGAGCCTTGCTGGGTCAGGCCAAGGCCCATTCAGTCCGACAACCTGTTGGCATAGTGGTTCCTTCCAGATGCCCGTTTTTGTCGATTCATGATTGTTTCTATTCATGACAGTAGGAGGGCAGTTATATGCAAGACTGTATTCAGTACTGTTCATGCCTGCAAAGCTTTCGGGACAGACATACTCCGACCCTTCCAACCAGTGCCCCCTAACTTCCAGCTGAAACCAGGTACCTTTTTCATATCACAAATGTTCTTCAGTGGTGAACCATGGCATCTCAAATTCCAGGGGAGCCCTGTACGATGCCAAAATTCAGTGCCCCCACGCCTCTCAACGTCTATTCAACATCATAGTTGCGGTGTCCCCTGTGGGGCCCGCAAGGCTTCACGCCAGGGTGACCAAACCAGTTGCACTCCCCTAAATCCATCTAAATGTAATTGGGGGGGGGGTCCCACTTAAGTTGCACTTTATAGCTCAAGAGGGCCCCTCTGGCTGATAATAATATAGTAGCACAGGGGACGCATCACAGAACAAAATGACATGTAGTTGGCCCACCACAATTGCAAGATTATTGCATCCTTCAGGAATGGTGTGTCCAGCTCCATCTGAGTCATCATCCAGGCACGCTGTGGAGCTGCATGGATGAGAGATGGGCATCTTCGGCCAGTCAGGGGTGAAGAGCTGGCAAGATGCCCTGTACTGAGCAGAAAAGCAAACTCTTTGGCCTCCAAGATCTCTCCCAACTCTCAGCAGCCCTCACTGTGAGCCATACTAGAGGAATTTTGTCCTGCTTTTGCTGAGCTACAACACAGGAGCGCACCCCCAGGGGGCCATGATGTGGTAACCCTGGCGAAGCATTGCAGAGCAACTGAGAAAGGAGAATGATGTTTGCGTGGACAGTCCATTAGAAAGCTGCACTATTATTGCATCGATAGCACATTGCAGAATACGGCCCCCCTCCAGGCAAAAACATCCGTCTGGAGGCACAGTAGCTTTCATTTCGGAGGTTGTGGTTTTACAGCTTCCTATTTATTTATTTATTTATTTATTTATTTGAAATTATTTATTTATTTCATAAAATTTATACACTACCAGATGGTAAGAAACATCAAAGCCGTTTACAGAAAGATAAAAACATAAAATCAGGAAAAACCTACAGTACATTAAACGCTGAAAAAGTGAATACCAGAATAGATCAGAACTGTAAAGGTTCTAGGGGTTGCTCGTGCGTAAGTTGCCGTTACTCCTGGCTAGGTTGCCTGGTTGAACCCTTTCTGTCTGGACAGCCTTAAGTTCCGTGGCTGCCTCAGTCGCTGGCAGAATCCGTCAGTGGGCGTTTCTTGAACCTCTTCCAGCATAGAAGCTGTTTGATGCCCAGTCTTCTCCTACTTTGCCTGTGCGGAAGTCTTCTGCGCAAAGTGGGTGTGGGCAGCGGAGTAATCGTGCCCTCTCCGCTGGTCTCCGGCAAAGAGTCCTGGAGCCACCTCTCCGATTCCCCCATCTGCCCCCCTTCTCCACTGGTGTTACGCTGATTTCCTTCCCCAGCAGATGAGCTACCTCTCTCCCTGCTGGGACCCTCTCCGCCATCCTTCTGGAGCCTCCTCTCCGCCTCCAGCTCCGATGGCAGTTCCCTGACATCCACCTCCCTCCCAGGGCCCCTCCACCCCCGGCCTGACCTTCTGACCCAACCTCGTCCCTATCCTCGGCCGACGATGCGGGGAATCCCCTGAAGGAGCTGTCGCCATCCTCCGAGGATTCAAAGCCCGCTTCCCACCCGCTCCGATACCTTCCCGCGGGGTGAGCCTCCCAGTCTGCTTCTTCTTCCTCGGACACCTCCCCTCCCTCCTCTTCGGAGGCAGGAAAACCCACGAAGTCCTCTTCGTCGTCTGTGGTACCAAACTCTTCCTCCCAGAATCTCACTAGTGGTTTTGGTTTGCCTGGGAACAGGCTGTGGAATTCTTCCACTAGATACCCGTCCTTGACAGCCTCAGCAGGGACCCACGTGTTCTCCCTCCCAAGCTACCAAGTACTCCACCTGGTGCCCTCGCCACCTTGAATCGAGTATTTCCGTGGCTTGGTTGTGGTGTTCCCTCTCCTCTACCTGCGGGTGGGTGGTAACTCCTCCCTCCCACCCCAGAAACTCCCGCCCCTCCCTGTACGGTGAGAGTAGGGACCTATGGAACACCGGATGTATCTTCATGCTGTTAGGCAATTTGAGCTTGAATGCCACAGGGTTCATCTGCTGCGTTACCTCAAAAGGTCCCAGCCTCCTTGGTTGCAACTTCTTGCACCCTCCCTTTAGGGGTAACCCTTGGGTTGACAGCCACACCCGGTCTCCCACCCGTATGGCCTCCCCCTCCCGACGGTGCTTGCCGGACTGCCTCTTGTAAACTTTCTTGGCCCGCTCCAAGTTCAGCCTGAGTTGCTGGTGCAAGGCCTCCATTTCTTCCACAAACTGCTCTGCCGCAGGTACACTCCATCCTTCCTCCCCCCTCCCCGGGAAGGCCCTGGGGTGACACCCATAATTGGCCATGAACGGGCTCATTCCTGTGGATACATGTTCAGCGTTATTGTACACAAATTCAGCCAGCACTAGTTTCTCTACCCAATCGTTCTGCCTCTCGCCGACGTAGCAGCGTAGGTATTGCTGGAGTATACCGTTCACTCTTTCTGCTTGCCCGTTGGTTTCTGGGTGTCGCGCCGTCGAGAAGCCCACCTCGACCTGCAGCAAGCTCATGAGCTTCCTCCAGAACCGGGATGTAAATTGTTTCCCACGATCTGAGATGACTCTCGAGGGAGCCCCATGCAGCCTGAAGATGTGCTCCACAAACAACCTGGCTGTCTCCTCTGCCGTCACCGCATGTGAGCAAGCAACGAAATGGCACATCTTCGTCAGTAGATCGACGACTACCATGACTGCTGTCTTCCCCCTTGACTTGGGCAATTCTGTCATAAAATCAATGGACACCACCTCCCAGGGTCTTCCTGGTGTGGGTAAGGGTTCCAGTAACCCTGCGGGGGCCGTCCTCTCCCCCTTGGCCCTTTGGCAGCGGTCGCACCCCCGTACATATTCTCGTACATCTTCCCTTACCCTTGGCCACCAGAACTGCCTGGTGACCAGCAGCATGGTTTTGTGTTGTCCAAGGTGCCCCGCCGTAGGGTTGTCGTGGAGTTGTTTGAGTACCCTTCCCCTCAAGGTCTCCCCCGGTACATACAGCGCCCCCTTGTAGTACAGCAGTCCTTCCTTTTCCTCAAACCCTCCATGGTTTCCCCTTCCGTCTCGGAGTTCCCTGATTTTAGTTTGAGCGAACTCGTCGTTTCTAGTAAGCCCCCCCAGTTCTCGTTTCCCAACCAACGCTCCCCCACACACCCATCAGTCCTCGGGGATCACGTGTCGTATCTCCGGCGGTCCCTCTCCTTCCATGTACTCCGGCTTCCGGGAGAGCGCATCTGCTCTTACGTTTTCTTCTCCCGGTACGTATCGGATCTTGAAGGAAAACTTGGAGAAGTCCTGTGCCCATCGAATCTGTCTCTGGTTGAGTACTCGCGCGGTCCTCCAGTATTCTAAGTTCTTGTGATCAGTAGAAACCTGGATCTTGTGCTGCGCCCCTATTAACAGATGTCTCCATCGGCGAAACGCCGCATAGATCGCAAGCAGTTCACGGTCATATACGGTATAGTTTTGCTCCGACTTGCTCAGCTTCCTCGAGAAAAAGGCACACGGCCTCCAGCCCTGCTTGCCTCCTGCATCCAGAAGAAGTACCGCTCCAATGGCTCAGTCGGACGCGTCGGTCTCCAGCCTCATAGGCTTCTTCAGATCAACATGCAGGAGCTGCTCCTCCGAAGCGAACGCCTTCTTCAGTCTTTCAAAGGATTGCTGGGCACTTTCTGTCCAAGCAAACTTTTTCTTGCTACTGAGGCAATCTGTGATGGGTGCTGTCAAGTGGGCGAAGTTCTTGATGAACTTCCTGTAGAAGTTGCTGAACCCTAGGAACCTCTGCACGTCCTTCCGGGTCTTGGGTGCCTTCCACTCCAACACTGCCTGCACCTTGCTTGGGTCCATAGCTAGACCCTTGTCTGACAACTTGTACCCCAGAAATTCAACCTCTCTGGCGTGAAATTGGCATTTTCCCAGCTTGACCCACAACTGGTGCTTCTGCAGTCTTTTTAGCACTTCCCTGACGTCACTGACATGTTGCTCCTCATTGTCCGAATAGATTAAGACGTCATCCAAAAAGGCTACGCAGTTCTTGTACAGCAGTGGCCCCAACACGTGGTGCATGAAAGCATGAAAGCAGGCGGAGCCTGATTGTAATCCAAATGGCATGACTAAGTACTCAAACGCCCCCAGGGGGGTGAACATGGTGGTTTTCCATTCGTCCCCCTTCCTTATTCTAATCAAATTGTACGCTCCCCTGAGATCCAGCTTGGTAAAAAATTTCCCCCGCCTCACCTGTGTTAAAATGTCGTCAATCCTTGGCATTGGGAAGGTCACGGGTTCTGATACCATGTTCAATGCCCTGTAATCTACGACCAACCTGGGCTGGTTAGTATCCTTCTTGTCCACAAAGAACACCGGACTGCCCCCCACCGCCTTTGATTCCCTTATGAACCCCCTCTTCAGATTCTTGTCGATAAATTGCCGCAACTCCTGCATCTCCTTGTCAGACATGGCATACAGCTTACTCATTGGTAGTTGAGCCCCTGGGAGCAAGTTGATTTGGCAGTCAAAGGGCCTATGGGGGGGTAGTTTGTCTGCCTCCTTCTCGCTGAAGACTTCCTCTAGGTCAGCGTATTGTGCCGGCACCTCCCCTTTTGTTCCCACTGCTAGCCCAGCCACCCTGGCCACTGTCATTCTTGGGGTCCCCCCCAGACAGTGTTCCAAGCAGTAAGCTGATCCAAAGGTGACTGACCGCTGATGCCATGACACTACTGGATCATGCAGTGCCAGCCAGCTCATTCCCAGTATTATTGGAGGTCCTGCCAGTGTGGCCACGTGAAAGGCAATGGTCTCCGTGTGCCTGGAAACCCTCATTCGCATTGGCGGGGTCTGGTGTTTCACTTCCCCTCCCAGAAGTTCCCTGCCATCGATGATGGTCACTTGCAAGGGAAAATCCAGGGGTAGCAGGTGGAGTTGGTGCTCCAGAGCGAAGTCCCTGCTGAAGAAATTACAGGAGCTGCCTGAGTCCAACAGCCCCTCAACCTTGACTGGGTGCCCATTCGGGAGTTCCAGCACCACTTCTATGGCTATAGCTGCCCTGGGGGGATCAGGCTGGGGTACTTTTATTGGTGGCTGGCCTGGCTGCTGACCCCGCTGGTTGGCAGCCAGACGTTCTCGTTTCCCTGCCCCTGTCCTTCCTCCCCCTTGTCCTCACAGCCGGCAGCCCCCACCATCGCTTGCCAGGCCTTTCTTTGAGGGCAGACCCTGGCAATATGTCCTGGCCGTTGGCAGAGGAAACACTTCTTGGTTGTTTTCCGATCCTTCCCCTCCCTCTTGCGACCTTCACTGGACTTTGAAACCCCGCTGGCGCACGCTCCATCAACTTCCATTGGTTCAGCCACCTGGGAAAGCTGTTTTGGTATTTCAGGAATGCTGAAGTCAAGGCAACGTTCCCCTCTCCCCTCGCGTTTCTCCTGAGCCCGCGCTTCCTGCCATACTCCAATCGCAAGCACAGCCTTGGTCAGCTGATCCATCGACTGTGGGCGGGGTGCACGGGACAGCTCGTCCTTCACAGTAGGGGACAGTCCCTCCTCAAACAGCATTTGAATCGGTTCAGAGTCCAGATCCCACCCGAGCCGGTGGACCAACATGGCAAAGCGCGACCAGTAGTCTCTAACTGATTGGCTCCCCTGCTTGCACCCCATCAGTTCTCGTCGAGTCACACTTTGTGCCACTTCACTGGAGTACATCGCATCCATAGCCTGGAAGAATTTCTTAAGGTCCTTCAGGGCAGTATTCTGCATCGCCATGAGGGGCCTGATCCATTCACGTGGCCCCCCCTGCAGATGCCCCACCACGTAGGCTACCCTTTCCCCATCGTTCTCAAAGTCATTATGCTGCAGTTCCAAAGCGTACTCTATTTCCGTTTGGAACGCATTGTAGTCCTGGGGTTCCCCCCCCCAAAACTTGTGTACCAGCCCCGGTACTTTCCTTGCGATGGGGGTGAGTCTGACCTGTGCATCCTGAGCCCGCCTTTCATCCAGCCGCGCCGTCACGAGAGCTACATGCTGTTCCAAGTCTCGGTTTCTCTCTACCAGACTTTGCCCTCCAGCTGCTTGCTCCTCCTTCTCTCCGGCTCCCCTGGTATGGCTCATAGTGCTCCCTCTCTGAAGCTGCGCACAAGCAACGTAGGTGACTGACGGATTGCTGTAAAGGTTCTAGGGGTTGCTCGTGCGTAAGTTGCTGTTACTCCTGGCCAGGTTGCCTGGTTGAACCCTTTCTGTCTGGACAGCCTTAAGTTCCGTGGCTGCCTCAGTCGCTGGCAGAATCCGTCAGTGGGCGTTTCTTGAACCTCTTCCAGCATAGAAGCTGTTTGACGCCCAGTCTTCTCCTACTTTGCCTGCGCGGAAGTCTTCTGCGCAAAGTGGGTGTGGGCAGCGGAGTACTCATGCCCTCTCCGCTGGTCTCCGGCAAAGAGTCCTGGAGCCACCTCTCCGATTCCCCCATCTGCCCCCCTTCTCCACTGGTGTTACGCTGATTTCCTTCCCCAGCAGATGAGCTACCTCTCTCCCTGCTGGGACCCTCTCCGCCATCCTTCTGGAGCCTCCTCTCCGCCTCCAGCTCCGATGGCAGTTCCCTGACAAGAACTCACTCCCAAGGTAAGGGGAAGAGACATGGCTAAGATGGCAGGACAGATTACTCTATGGTGTTAACCCCTTCATGCACTAATTAGACTGAAGCATGTTGGTTATATGAGACTGGTTATCCCGCACAACATGCTCTCACGCAACCCATGCCCTCCAACTGAAAACCCATTTCCTGGACAATATCAACATTGTGTTTTGTGCCTGTGAACTGCACAGTGAATATTTTATTAGGGGGAAAAGCAGCCCAGCTGGAGGGACCTGGAAGTGTGCAGGGAAGAGCAATTTTGTAGTGGCTTTGTGGCACAGGAGCACCAAGTTCACCAACTGGCTGATTCAGAGTGAATCCCATTCAAAAAGAGTGCAATGGTGTGTGTTTCAGCCAGCCATCCGGCTGCTGCAACTATTCCCTGGGTGCCACCACACTGTCCTGTCTGTGTGTTTGGAAGGGAATGGGAGCTATGCTCCCCCCGGAGACACGCCACTCCTTCTTCCTTAGCTGTGCTGCTCAACAGTTGAGGCAACCTTCACAGTTCTGGGATGCCGAGGAAGCGAACCAATAGTCATGTTCATCTGTCTTGCCTCAGTATGCCCTATTCTGACAGATGCTGCCTTTCATATTCACGCCCAAGAGCCTTTCCGCTCCAGAGATCTGGGGCTGAACCCGGGATCTGCACGCCAAGGCTGGAGTGCCAGCTGGCCACGTTGGGCGCCTGCCTGGAGGGTGGAAGCCGGGGGTTGGAGGGACACCGTGCTGCTCCTGGCAACCCCCACCCAACCCGACGTCCTCCTATGCCTGAATCCCGCTTCCCCCGGGACGCACTTCCCATCCTGGAGCGGCTGGGGTGGGAGCGCTCCCCACCCCCCTTTCCAGACCCCCCTCGTTCTTCTTCTTCATGCCTCGGGTGTTTTCCTGAGTGTATCTTCAGAACAACCCTCTGTGAGGGAGGCTAAGCTGGCCCAAGGACTGGCCCAAGGTAGCTCAGCCAAGTTGCCAAGGCCAGCATTTAAGACCCTTTCCCCTCAGATGAGAAAGCCGGGATGAGTCATGTTAGCAGCCTGTGGCCTTGATGGGCTTTGTGGCAGCCCAGCCCAGCTGCTATAGTCCACCTCTGAACCGAGGAAGCGCAACTGGAGAGACAGAGCCCATTACTTTTCTCACGGGACAGAAGCGCACGACTTCCCCCTCCCACTTTCCGCCCGCCCCAGTCTTTCTCCGGCGGCTCAGTTTAGTGCACCAAGCGGCTCATCCCAGGTGGGAATTCGGGTGGCGCTGCTTGCAGAAGGAGAAGCGGCTGGCACTAGCGGACACTCCCATTGTTCTTCTCAGGTAGGACTTCCGGGATCCAGACAAACATTTCACCAAAAAGTATGGCTTGACTACTGATTTCCCATTTAAAGGAAGGCAAAACGACCTACGTTTGGCGGACAGGTGAAAAAACACACTGTCAGGGCTGGCTCCTGGTCCCAGCTCACAGAGGACCAACGCTGGCTGGTATTTATGTACAAAAGTCTTTATTGAAGTACAGTTTCCATTTCCACGCCGCAGCGCTCCAGCTCTACGTCTAGGCTTTAGACCGGCGAAGCTCCATATGAGTCTCCGCCCCCTGTACACCAGTTTAAGACTCTAGCTTTACTCCACCTCTTCTTTCTCCTCTGGGTCCTGCTGCCCTCCGGGGCCCCTGTCTCCCTGGATTCTTCTGAGGCTGACGATGACCCCCCTGACTCCTCCCGCTCTCTTCGGCGGGCTTTAGGACCTGGCTCTCTTCCCGGGCTGCCAACTGTGCCTCCCTCCTGTACATTTGAACTTGGCGCGTGCGCGCGTTTAACTTTCCTAATGACCGTTTCCTCACTCCCCGACGGAGGTGTGGTCAATCCTGCCTCATGTTCTCCCGCTGGCAGCACGCCACCTGATCCCGATGCCTGGGACTCCTCCCCCCTACTGCACTCTGGGGGGGACGTGGGCCCGGATTTCCAACTGCTACTCTCTGAGTCCCCTCTGCCCCCTTCTTCCCGAGGTGTCCCCCTGGGCACTCCCCTTGCCCTGACCATGGGAGCTCCTTTCTGTGAATCGTCCGATTCACTGGAAAGACTCAGAGACCTCGGATCGCTGTCATCGCTGACATTTCCTTCGGACTCCTCCCCTTCACTCTCCATTTCCTCCTTATCCTGTGCCTCTGCTCCTGAACCCCTGACATCCATCCCCCCCTCGAAGCCCCCCCTTCCCCCCTCCCCTCCTTCAGGCACGGGTGCCGGGTGCTCCGTCGTTGTGGGGGTGGCTGGCGGATACAGTTCGTCCCCCTTGGCGTGCATCCAACCGGATAAGTCCAGCTCGTCCTCCGTGCTCTCGCCGACCTCGATTTCCTCTGCTTCCATCTCTGTGCCGCCGTGCTCGAACCCAAGGTCCTCCCCCAGCACGTCCATGTCCATCTCTCCCCCGTTCACCTCTGGGGCCGTTGCCTGCCAGGGACCCCCCATCCACCTCCTGCTCCACCGCTCCTCTGGTCGATCGTCCCACCACAAAGATTGGCCTGAGGCAGACCCTGAGGGCGATCCCTCCGGGGAGCGTGTGTCCAGTGCCGGTTCGTCGTCCGAGGTGAACCCCTGGAACGTGCTGGCTGAAAGCGTGGGTGTGAAAAGCCAGTCGTCGAAATACTCGGCTGGCATGGGTCTGTGCGGGAACAAGGCATGAAACTCTTCCTTGAGAAGAGGCTCGTCCAAGGCATAGTCCGGCACCCAACTGTTGGCGCTGGCCGGGGTACCTTCTTTGGCGAGGAAATATTCTACTCCCTCTTGCCCCCATCTCGAGTCTAAAATCTCTGTGACCTGGTTGATGGGTTCCCCTCGTGGCGACCCCCTCCTTGTGGGCGTCTCCCTATACTGGTCTGGTGCCGTGCCCTGAGCCTGAAATCTGTGAGGTGCTTTGTAGGGCGTGAGCACTGACCTATGGAACACTGGGTGCATTCTGGACCCCTCCGGAAGTGTCAACCGGAAGGCCACTGGGTTGATCTGTGCCTCGACTTGGTAAGGTCCTAGCTGCTTATGTCCGAACTTCTTCTTCGCTAACGATCTGGTCGGCACTGCCTGGGCTGCTAACCAAACCCAGTCTCCCACTTGTATGTCCTCCCCAACCCGTCTGTGCTTATCAGCCTGCAGTTTGTATGCGTGCTTTGCTAATTCTAACTGCCTCCGAAGCTGTTCATGAACTTCCTGCAATTCTGACGCTAAGACTTCCGCTGCCTGTGGCTCCCCCTCCCCCAGTCTCTCTAATCCCGGGAAGGTTCTGGGATGCCTCCCGTTGTTGGCGAAGAACGGTGTCACGCCCGTGGACACGTGCTTCGTGTTGTTGTAGGCGAACTCAGCGAGCGGCAGGTAGTCCACCCATGTTGCCGGCTGCTGATTTGCATAGCATCTCAGGTACTGCTGCATGATGGCGTTGACTCGCTCCGCTTGTCCGCTGGTCTGCGGGTGTCTCGCCGACGCTAGGTTGATCTTGACGTTTAGGAAACCCATCAGCTTCTGCCAGAAGTTCGAGATGAACTGCCGCCCCCTGTCGGACAAGATAGACCGTGGCAGACCGTGCACCCGGAAGACGTGGTCTATGAACAGTTTGGCGGTCTGTTCCGCCGTGGCCACCTTCGCGCACGGAATGAAGTGGGCCATTTTGGTGAACATGTCCACCACCACTAGCACTGCCGTCTTGCCCCTCGAGCTGGGTAAATCCGTGACAAAGTCCAGGGCCACCCTCTCCCACGGTGCACTCGGGGTTTGCAGCGGTTCGAGCAGCCCCGCCGGAGGTTTGTGCACTGACTTGGCCCTTTGGCAGGTGTCGCACCTCGCGACGTACTCCGCGACTTCCACCCTCATCTTGGGCCACCAAAAATCTCTGGCAACTAATTCAGCCGTCTTCTCCTTGCCAAAGTGCCCGGCGGTGGGTGCGTCGTGCAACTGCTGCAGTACTTTCGCGCGGAGGTCGTCTCCCGGTACGTAGAGGGCCCCTCTGCGGATGAGCAATCCGTCGCGTATCTGGAACTCATCGTCCTTCGCCGTGCCCTTGTGCACCTCCTCCATCTTGGCTTGTGCAAAGGGGTCTTCCTGCAGCGCTCGACGTACAGCTTCCAGGTCCACGGTTGCTGAAGCGCACGCCCACGCTTCGGGTGCGAAAATGTGCTTGGCCGCTGCTGGTGCCGCCTCTTCGAGGTATTGCGGCTTCCTGGACAGTGCATCTGCCATGATGTTGTTGTCGCCTGGGATGTACTCTATCCGGAAGTCGAAATCTGCAAAGAACTCCGCCCACCGTATGTGCCGCTGGTTCAGGAACCTTGCCGTGCGCCAGTACTCCAGGTTCTTATGGTCCGTGCGAACCTGCACTGTGTGTTTGGCTCCGATAAGGAAGTGCCGCCACGCCTTGAATGCTGCATGAATGGCCAGCAACTCCCTGTCCCAGATGGTGTAGTTCTGCTCTGACTTGCTGAGCTTTCGAGAGTAGAAGGCGCACGGTCTCCAGTTCCCCTGCGGGTCCTGCTGCAACAGTACAGCTCCCACGGCTCTGTCCGAGGCGTCCGTTTCAACCCTCATCGGTCTGCTGGGATTCATGTGCAGTAGCTGCTCTTCGGAGGAGAAGAGACGCTTGAGGTTCTGAAAGGACTGCTCCGCTTGCTCCGTCCAGATGAATTTCTTCTTCTTGGAGCTGAGCGTGTCTGTAATGGCCGCTGTCTGCATCGCGAACCCCTTGATGAACTTGCGGTAAAAGTTGGCGAAACCCCACAAACCGCTGGACCTCCTTCCGGTTGCGCGGGCTCTTTCAGTCCAACACTGCTCGAACCTTGGCGCTGTCCATGGCTAGCCCCTTGTCCGACAACTTGTAGCCCAGGAAATCTACCTCCTTCCTGTCGAACTGGCACTTCTCCAGCTTGGCGTACAGCCTATGCTCCTGCAGTCGCTGCAGAACTTCCTTGACGTCTCCCTCGTGGGTCTCCTCCGATTCTGAGAATATCAGGATGTCGTCCAGGAAACAGACGCATTTCTTGTAGAGGAGACCCGCCAGTACGTGATGCATGAAGGCTTGAAAACAGTGAGAGCCATTTTGTAATCCAAAGGGCATAACTCTGTATTCATAGGTGCCCAGGGGCGTGAACATGGCAGTCTTCCACTCGTCGCCCTCCCGTATGCGGATCAAGTTGTACGCCCCTCGCAGATCCAACTTTGTGAAAACGCGTCCTTTCCTCACCGTTGCGAGCAGGTCGTCTATTTTGGGCATGGGAAAGGCTGTGGGCTTGGTTCTGGAATTTAAAATTCTGAAGTCTACCACCAGTCTTTTTTGGGGCGTGTCCTTCTTCTTCACAAAGAATACAGGACTGCCCCCCACTGCCTTCGACTCCCGGATGAAACCGCGCTTCAAGTTGAGGTCTATGAACTCCCTGAGTTCCTGCATCTCGTCTTCAGACATGGAATACAGTTTCCCTGTTGGCAGCGTCGCCCCAGGCAGGAGGTCAATCTTGCAGTCATAGGGCCGGTGGGGAGGCAGCTTGTCCGCTTCTTTCTCGCAGAAAACCTCCAAAAACGCTGCATACTTGAGTGGCACTGCTTGCAGCGTTCCTAATTGTAGCTGCGGGTCATCTTCTCCCCCTTCCTGGTCAGGCAGAATGCAGTTTTCCGCACAGTAGGAGGAGCCGAAGGTCAGTTGGCGCTGGTACCACGCCAGCGCTGGACTGTGCCTGTGCAGCCAACTCATGCCCAATACTACAGGCGTGTCTGACAGGTGGGTGACATTGAAGCTGATGACTTCTCGGTGATTGCCAATTTGCATCACCATGGGAGGCGTTTGGTGCACCACTTGCCCCCCCAGCAATTCCCTGCCATCCACCGTGACCACCTGCAAAGGCAGCGTGGCCGGCAGTAGTGCTACTTTGTGCTTTTGAATGAAATCCAGTCCTATAAAGTCCGCGTTACTCCCAGAGTCAATGGTAATTGGCACTTCCATAGTGAGTCCATTGGGCAGTTGAAGCAACGCTGTAAGCTGCACCACTGGTTTGGGTGGGAGGGGGTCTGTGGGCTGCAAAATCTCTGGGGATTGCTTCACTGACTTGTCTGGCTGGACCCCAGTGCTTCTTCCTCCAGCCAGACTCTGCCGTTTCCCTGCAGTGGTTCTCCCTGGTAAGCTGTGTTTGATACTGTTGCAGAGGCTGCAGTGTGCTTATGGAGCCTCTGGGGACACTCTTTCGCCATGTGCTGAGCACTGTCACAGATGTAGCACTTCCTGTTCCCTCTAGGAAGCTTCGCTTTGGCTGCTCCCGGTGGTAAGGCTCTGGTAGCTGACTGAGCCCTGGCACCTCCAATCTCCATCGGTTCTTCCCCCCCTCCTTGGGGGGGTGTGGATTGCGCACGCGCTGCATCTTTGGGAAAAAGGGGAGGTGCATTCGCTGGTGTACGTCCCCAACGCCCTTCGTCTCTGTTCCATGGACGTTCTTCCAAACGCACCCCGATTTCCAGCGCTCTCTGAACCACTTGTTGAGTGCTCTGTGGTCTCTCTCCCCTTGCAATCTCATCTTTCACATTTGCATTCAAGCCTTCCCAGAAAAGGTCTCTGACTGGAGCAGAATTCTTCTCCCACCCCAGCGCGTGGACTAATGCAAAAAAGCGGGCATGATACTGCCTTACACTGGCTCTGCCTTGTTTGAGACCATGTATGTCTCTTAAGGCAATATTGATGTCTATCTTTGATAAAAAACATGAATCCATCGCTTTAATGAACGCATCCGCATCTTGGAGCGCCGGATCATTATCTCTCCATAAATTTCTCAGCCACGCTTTGGCTTCCCCATGCAAATGGGATAGGATAAACCCCACTTTTTCTCTTTCATCTCTAAAGTCCTTTTCCAGCAGATTCAGCGCAAAGAGCAAGTCTGCTCGGAAATTAGGGTACTGTGGTAAACTGCCGTCGAAATGGGATACCAGGCTGCCTCCCCTTTTCCCCAGCCCTATGCCCTCTGGTTTGGGTCCCGGTTGCCCTTGTCTAGAAAGCATGTCCAACCTGGCTTGGAGGTCCTTGCAGACTGTATCCATTTCCTCTTCCCTTTTTTTGGAGGCACGCACCTCTGCGTTGAGTTGAACCACAGCATTTCGCAGGTCTGTCCATTCCTGTTCTGTAGTCATCTTGTCTGATTCTTGTGAGCTCGCAAAACACCACTTCTCTCCCCTCGCTACGTAGACTCACGTTGCGAGGTTCTTGGTGGAAAATCTTTCGTGAGATGGAGCTTACTGTCAGGGCTGGCTCCTGGTCCCAGCTCACAGAGGACCAACGCTGGCTGGTATTTATGTACAAAAGTCTTTATTGAAGTACAGTTTCCATTTCCACGCCGCAGCGCTCCAGCTCTACGTCTAGGCTTTAGACCGGCGAAGCTCCATCTGAGTCTCCGCCCCCTGTACACCAGTTTAAGACTCTAGCTTTACTCCACCTCTTCTTTCTCCTCTGGGTCCTGCTGCCCTCCGGGGCCCCTGTCTCCCTGGATTCTTCTGAGGCTGACGATGACCCCCCTGACTCCTCCCGCTCTCTTCGGCGGGCTTTAGGACCTGGCTCTCTTCCCGGGCTGCCAACTGTGCCTCCCTCCTGTACATTTGAACTTGGCGCGCGCGCGCGTTTAACTTTCCTGATGACCGTTTCCTCACTCCCCGACGGAGGTGTGGTCAATCCTGCCTCATGTTCTCCCGCTGGCAGCGCGCCACCTGATCCCGATGCCTGGGACTCCTCCCCCCTACTGCACTCTGGGGGGTACGTGGGCCCGGATTTCCAACTGCTACTCTCTGAGTCCCCTCTGCCCCCTTCTTCCCGAGGTGTCCCCCTGGGCACTCCCCTTGCCCTGACCATGGGAGCTCCTTTCTGTGAATCGTCCGATTCACTGGAAAGACTCAGAGACCTCGGATCGCTGTCATCGCTGACATTTCCTTCGGACTCCTCCCCTTCACTCTCCATTTCCTCCTTATCCTGTGCCTCTGCTCCTGAACCCCTGACACCCACGAATTACATTTAAAGTTCTGCGAGATGCAAAGGAAAGCTTGCATTTTAAACTTGCATTTGACAGCTTGTTGATTGGTGCGGTTAACGGAATGGGGATATTGAGAAAGAAGAGACTTGGAATCAGAAGGTTAGGATTTAAGGTAAGGTTACCAGATTTTTTTCAAAGAATCCGGGGACACTTTTTTTTTTCCAAAAGAGAAAAAAATGTTATTTTTAAAAAATCATATTTTTTTTTTAAAAAAGAGAAGTAATACCTTCTCTTCTGGGTCTCCTCTGTCGCGTGGCCTTCCTCTGGGCCCCAGCCTGATCTCTTGGAGTGCTATCTGCCGTGAAGTAGGCTCGGGTCGGGCCTGGGCTCGGCCCCGTGTCCTTGCCCTCCTGGTGCTCTCCTACCTCTCTTCCTCAGCGGCCGGAAGGTCGGGGCTCCCCTCTTTTTCTCCTTCCTCTTTCTCTCTCTTCCTTCTCCTTCTCCTTTCCTCCTTCTCCCTGGGTTGGCTCCGGGGTTTTTACTGGCCCTGGAGCGCTGCTGGGCCACGTGGCTGGGCGCTCTCGCTCCCGCCTCGATTTGGGTCCTGGGGGGGGGGTGTCAGCGGTTCCCCCAGTTGACGCGCCGGGCATCCCTGGTTCCCCCTCGGCAGTGGCAGCGCAGGCGGCAGTCTCAGCAGCCCGGAGCCAGCCTGGTAGTGCACTTGGCTCTGGCTGGCTTCAGGAGCTGCTCATTGCCCGGGCACCCGCCATTTTGCCTCGCCAGAAGTCCCCATATGATGTGTCTTGTGCCGTTGAACCAATCACGCAACATTCCTTCCCTACTAATAAATCTACAACACTTAAAATATAAATCTGGGGGCCTTATATGAATTTCGGGGACATTCCGGGGACGGATTTTGTTGGGGACAGATTTGTAAATCCGGGGACTGTCCCCGGGAGATGGGGACATCTGGTAATCATTCCGTAATAGGGCTTCTCCTGCCTTTGCCAGTATGTCAGCCTTCTCCGCCTCCTTAAAGAGGGCGTTCAGGAGCACTTGTACGTCTGGCCATATGGGATTGTGAGTGGAGAAGGTGGCGCAGTCTGGATGAGTCCCTCTGTCTTGCTCTTTGGTCACTGTGACCGAGCACCATTTTGGGCCGATCAGGATCTATGGGGAAGGGGATCCACCCAGAAGTTGTGGAGGGAACGGGAAGAGAAGCTTGGTCAAGAGACTGGCTCATGTCAGAAGGAGGCCTGACTGCATCCTTGGCGAAGCCCAGGGCAGGGCAGGAAGGCAGCATTGCCCAGCGGGAAGGCATTTGGAGGCAAATCATCAGCAAGGAGCAGAAAATCCCCTCCCCTTCCCTCAAGAAGACTGAAGAATCTCTAGTCGGCCTTCAGGTGAGTTCAGCATCCCAGGTCTCTGGGGTGTTTCTGTCCATTACAAAGCTGACTCGAGGCTCCGTCAACTGAGCCCCTACACTCCTTGCGTACATGAAAGGGGCACAGAAAGGAGGGGAGGCAGCCTTTTCCTGGAGCCGTCCTACCTGCAGCAGTTCACTCGCTGGCTGCTGACCCTTTTCCGCCATCACCTGGATGATCCTCTCAAGAGAGGAGAGTTTCCTGCAGAGTCTGGCCAGCTGCTCATCCCTTCTCCCTGCAATCTCCTTCTCCACCTCTTCCACATGATTCAGCAGACGCTTTTCTTCTTCTTCCAGGAACTGGCGCAGTTGTCTCAACTTCTCCACGGTCTTCAGCCTCTCCGGTTCTGAGGAGGTCGGAGTGAGGAAGATGGTCAGCCTTTGTTGGGTGCAGTGAAGGGTTAACCTTCTATGCCTCGAGCCTGAGAGGTGGGGCTTACAAGGGAAGTAAGCCAGGACATGACGAAAGCAGCTTGGAATGCTGTGAGCTGAGTGGAAATCGAAAGCACTTAGTTCAGATGCTGCAAGCAGAGAGAGAAGATGCAGCTTAACTCGGATGGCTGTTGGAGATTGTAAATATGCTATTTTGTTCCAATAAAGAAATATTAGGACAGAAGAAACGTTTGGGACTGATTTACTGCTCTTTCGACACACGACCGCTGTGCAACTTTGCTAATTGCTAATTGCTTTACGACCTGCAGAGGCTCGCAGGGGGGAGTGTGGCTGGACGCCGAACAATAAAGCAATAAAACTATTCAAGAGCCTTCAAAACATCAGCAAGAGAATAATGATTTGAATTGAACTGCTTCCACCCTCTCAGCTCACCAGTCCTCAGGCTTCTCCTTGACTGCTTTTCACATAATAAACAACAATGGGAAATAAACTCCATTTAGCTGCATTCAAAGGCGAACTTACCTGTCAGGGGTTCAGGAGCAGAGGCACAGGAAAGGGAGGAAATAGAGAGCGAGGGGGAGGAGTCCGAAGGAAATGTTAGTGATGACAGCGGTCCGAGGTCTCTGAGTCTTTCCAGCGAATCGGAAGATTCACAGAAAGGGGCCCCCATGGTCAGGGCAAGGGGGGTGCCGAGGGGGACATCCCAGGAAGAAGGGGCCAGGGGGGACTCAGAGAGCAGCAGTTGGAAATCAGGACCAGCGTGCACACCAGAGTGCAGCAGGGGGGAGGAGTCTCAGACATTGGGATCAGGCGGCGCACTGGCAGCGGGAGAACATGAGGCAGGATTGACCACGCCTTCGTCGGGGAGCGAGGAAACGGTCAAGAGGAAGGTTGAAGGCTGGGCGCGCGCGCCAAGTTCAAATGTACACGAGGGCGGCACAGTCGGCAGCCCGGATAGGGAGCCAGGTCCCAAAGCCCGCTGGAAAGAGCGGGAGGAGTCAGGGGGGTCATCGTCAGCCTCAGAAGAGTCCAGGAAGGAAGGGACCCCGGAGGGTAGCAGGACCCAGAGGAGAAAGGAGAGACGGAAGAGGTGGAGTAAGGCTAGAGTCTTAAACTGGTGTACAGGGGGCGGAGATTCAGATGGAGCTTCGCCGATCTAACCCTAGACGTAGAGCTGGGGCGCTGCGGCTTGGAAATGGAAACTGTACTTCAATAAAGACTTTTGTACATTACTACCGGCTAGCGTTGGTCCTCTGTGAGCTGGGACCAGGAGCCAGCTCTGACAGTAAGCTCCATCTGCAAAAAATTTGGCACCAAAAACCTCGTATCGTGAGTGGACGCAGCGAGGGGAGAGGATTGGTGTTTCGCGAGCTCACAAAAGTCAGGCACGATGGCTACAGAACAGCAACTAGCGGGTCTGCAGAATGCAGTAACACAACTCAACGCGGAGATACTTGCATCCAGGAAGAGGGAAGAAGAAACGGCTGCCGTCTGCAGGGATCTCCAAGTCAGGTTGGAAGTGCTCACTAAGCAGGGGCAACCGGGACCCAAATCAGAGGGGATTGGATTGGGGAAGAGAGGAGGCAGCCTTGCATCTCATTTCGATGGGAATTTACAGCAGTACCCCAACTTCCGAGCAGACCTGCTGTTTGCGCTGGAACTGCTGGATAAAGACTTTAGAGATGAGCAAGAGAAGGTGGGATTTATCTGGTCCCATTTGCATGGGGAAGCTAAAGCGTGGCTGCGCAACCTGTGGAGAGATAAAGATCCGGCGCTCCAAAATGCGGATGCGTTCATTAAAGCGATGGATTCGTGTTTTCTATCAAATATAGACATTGATATCGCCAGAAAAGACATACATGGGCTCAAACAAGGTAGAGCCAGTGTAAGGCAGTACCATTCTCGCTTTTTTGGATTAGTCCATGCGCTGGGATGGGAGAAGGATTCTGCTCCAGTCAGAGACCTTTTTTGGGAAGGCTTGAATGCAAATGTGAAGGATGAGATTGCAAGGGGGGAGAGACCAAAGAGCACTAAGCAGGTGGTCCAGCGGGCACTGGAGATTGGGGTGCGTCTGGAAGAACGTCCATGGAACAGAGATGAAGGACGTTGGGGACGTACGCCAGCGAGAGCACCTCCCCTCTTTCCCAAGGATGCAGCGCGTGCGCAATCCACACCTCCGCAAGGAGGGGGAGAGGAACCGATGGAGATTGGAGGCGCCAGGGCTCAGTCAGCCACCAGAGCCCTAACACCGGGAGCAGTCAAAACGAAGCCTCCTAGAGGGAACAGGAAGTGCTACATCTGCGACAGTGCTCAGCACATGGCGAAAGAGTGTCCCCAGAGGTTCCATAGCACTACTGCCAGCCACGCTGCCTCTGAAGGTTGTCACGGTGGATGGCAGGGAATTGCTGGGGGGGCAGGTGGTGCAGCAAACGCCTCCAATGGTGATGCAAATTGGGAATCACCGAGAAGTCATCAGCTTCAATGTCACCCACCTGTCGGACACGCCTGTAGTAATGGGCATGAGTTGGCTGCACAGGCACAGCCCAGCATTGGCGTGGTACCAGCGCCAACTGACCTTCGGCTCCTCCTACTGCGCGGAACATTGCATTCTGCCTAGCCCGGAAGAGGAAGAGGATGACCCGCAGCTACAATTAGGCACGCTGCAAGCAGTGCCACTCAAGTACGCAGCGTTTTTGGAGGTTTTCTGCGAGAAGGAAGCGGACAAGCTGCCTCCCCACAGGTCCTATGACTGCAAGATTGACCTCCTGCCGGGGGCGACGCTGCCAACCGGGAAACTGTATTCCATGTCTGAAGACGAGATGCAGGAACTCAGGGAGTTCATAGACCTCAACTTGAAGCGCGGTTTCATCCAGGAGTCGAAGGCAGTGGGGGGCAGTCCTGTATTCTTTGTGAAGAAGAAGGACACGCCCCAAAAGAGGCTTGTAGTGGACTATAGAATTTTAAACTCAAAAACCAAGCCCACAGCCTTTCCCATGCCCAAAATAGACGACCTGCTCGCAACGGTGAGGAAAGGACGCATTTTCACAAAGTTGGACCTACGAGGGGCGTACAACCTGATTCGCATACGGAAGGGCGACGAGTGGAAGACGGCCATGTTCACGCCCCTGGGCACCTATGAATACAGAGTTATGCCCTTTGGTTTACAAAATGGCTCCCACTGTTTTCAAGCATTCATGCATCACGTATTGGCGGGTCTCCTCTACAAGAAATGCGTCTGCTTCCTGGACGACATCCTGATATTCTCAGAATCAGAGGAGACCCACGAGCGAGACGTCAAGGAAGTTCTGCAGAGACTGCAGGAGCATAGGCTGTACGCCAAGCTGGAGAAGTGCCAGTTCGACATGAAGGAGGTAGATTTCCTGGGCTACAAGTTGTCGGACAAGGGGCTCGCCATGGACAGCGCCAAGGTTCGCGCAGTGTTGGACTGGAAGAGCCCGCGCACTCGGAAAGAGGTCCAGCGGTTTGTCGGTTTCGCCAACTTTTACCGCAAGTTCATCAAGGGGTTCGCGATGCAGACGGCGGCCATTACCGACACACTCAGCTCCAAGAAGAAGAAGTTCATCTGGACGGAGCAAGCGGAGCAGTCCTTTCAGAACCTCAAGCATTTCTTCTCGTCCGAAGAGCAGCTACTGCATGTGAATCCCAGCAGACCGATGAGGGTTGAAACGGACGCCTCAGACAGAGCCGTGGGAGCAGTACTATTACAGCAAGACCCGCAACGGGACTGGAGGCCGTGTGCCTTCTACTCCAGGAAGCTCAGCAAGTCAGAGCAGAACTACACCATCTGGGACAGGGAGTTGCTGGCCATTCATGCAGCATTCAAGGCGTGGCGGCACTTCCTCAAACACACGGTGCAGGTCCGCACGGACCATAAGAACCTGGAGTACTGGCGCACGGCAAGGTTCCTGAACCAGAGGCACATACGTTGGGCGGAGTTCTTTGCAGATTTCGACTTCAGGATAGAGTACATCCCAGGCGACAACAACATCATGGCGGATGCACTGTCCAGAAAGCCGCAATACCTCGAAGAGGAGGCACCAGCAGCGGCCAAGCACATTTTCGCACCGAAAGCGTGGGCGTGCGCTTCAGCAACCGTGGATCTGGATGCTGTACGTCGAGCGCTGCAGGAGGACCCCTTCGCACAAGCCAAGATGGAGGAGGTGCACAGGGGCACGGCGAAGGACGACGAGTTCCAGATACGCGACGGATTACTCATCCGCAGGGGGGCTCTCTACGTACCGGGAGACGACCTCCGCGCGAAAGTACTGCAGCAGTTGCACGACGCACCCACCGCCGGGCACTTTGGCAAAGAGAAGACGGTAGAATTGGTAGCCAGAGATTTTTGGTGGCCCAAGATGCGGGGGGAAGTCGCGGATTACGTCTCGAGGTGCGACACCTGCCAAAGGGCCAAGTCAGTGCACAAACCTCCGGCGGGACTGCTCGAACCGCTGCAGACACCGAGCGCACCGTGGGAGAGGGTGGCCCTGGACTTTGTCACGGATTTACCCAGCTCGAGGGGCAAGACGGCAGTGCTAGTGGTGGTGGACATGTTCACCAAAATGGCCCACTTCATTCCGTGCGCGAAGGTGGCCACGGCGGAACAGACCGCCAAACTGTTCATAGACCACGTGTTCAGGGTTCACGGTCTGCCACGGTCTATCCTGTCCGACAGGGGGCGACAGTTCATCTCGAACTTCTGGCAGAAGCTGATGGGTTTCCTGAACGTCAAGATCAACCTAGCGTCGGCAAGACACCCGCAGACCAACGGACAAGCGGAGCGAGTCAACGCCATCATGCAGCAGTACCTGAGATGCTACGCAAATCAGCAGCCGGCAACATGGGTGGACTACCTGCCGCTCGCTGAGTTCGCCTACAACAACACGAAGCACGTGTCCACGGGGGTGACACCGTTCTTCGCCAACAACGGGAGGCATCCCAGAACCTTCCCGGGATTAGAGAGACTGGGGGAGGGGGAGCCACAGGCAGCGGAAGCCTTAGCGTCAGAGTTGCAGGAGGTTCACTAACAGCTTCGGAGGCAGTTAGAACTAGCAAAGCACGCATACAAACTGCAGGCTGACAAGCACAGAAGGCTTGGGGAAGACATACAGGTGGGAGACTGAGTTTGGTTAGCAGCCCAGGCAGTGCCGACCAGATCGTTAGCGAAGAAGAAGCTCGGACATAAGCAGCTAGGACCTTACCAAGTCGAGGCACAGATCAATCCAGTGGCCTTCCGGTTGACATTTCCGGAGGGATCCAGAATGCACCCAGTGTTCCATAGATCAGTGCTCACGCCCTACAAAGCACCTCACAGATTTCAGGAGCCGGGCACGGCACCAGACACGCTCAGGGAGACGCCCACAAGGAGGGGGTCGCCACGAGGGGAACCAATCAACCAGGTCACAGAGATTTTAGACTCGAGATGGGGGGAAGAGGGAGTAGAATATTTCCTCGCCAGAGAAGGTACCCCGGCCGGCGACAACCGTTGGGTGCCGGACTATGCCTTGGACGAGCCTCTTCTCAAGGAAGAGTTTCATGCCATTTTCCCACACAGGCCCATGCCAGCCGCGTATTTCGACGACTGGCTTTTCACACCCACATTGTCAGCCAGCACGTTCCAGGGATTCACCTCGGACGAAGAACCGGCACTAGAAACACGTTCCCCGGAGGGGTCACCCTCGGGGTCTGCTTCAGACCGTTCTTATTGGTGGGACGATCGAACAGAGGAGCAGTGGCGCAGGAAGTGGTTGAGGGGTCCTTGGCAGGCAACGTTCCCAGAGGAGACCGGGGGAGAGACGGACATGGACGTTTTGGGGGAGGACCTTGGGTTCGAGCACGGCGGCAAGGAAATGGAAGCAGAGGAAATCGAGGTCGGCGAGAGCACGGAGGACGTGCCGGACTTATCCGGCTGGATGCACGCCACGGGGGACGAACTGTATCCGGCATTCACCCCCACAACGACGGAGCACCCAGCACCCACACCTGAAGGAAGGGAGGGGGGAAGGGGGGGCTTCGAGGGGGGGATGGATGTCAGGGGTTCAGGAGCAGAGGCACAGGAAAGGGAGGAAATAGAGAGCGAGGGGGAGGAGTCCGAAGGAAATGTTAGTGATGACAGCGGTCCGAGGTCTCTGAGTCTTTCCAGCGAATCGGAAGATTCACAGAAAGGGGCCCCCATGGTCAGGGCAAGGGGGGTGCCGAGGGGGACATCCCAGGAAGAAGGGGCCAGGGGGGACTCAGAGAGCAGCAGTTGGAAATCAGGACCAGCGTGCACACCAGAGTGCAGCAGGGGGGAGGAGTCTCAGACATCGGGATCAGGCGGCGCACTGGCAGCGGGAGAACATGAGGCAGGATTGACCACGCCTCCGTCGGGGAGCGAGGAAACGGTCAAGAAGAAGGTTGAAGGCTGGGCGCGCGCGCCAAGTTCAAATGTACAGGAGGGCGGCACAGTCGGCAGCCCGGATAGGGAGCCAGGTCCCAAAGCCCGCCGGAAAGAGCGGGAGGAGTCAGGGGGGTCATCGTCAGCCTCAGAAGAGTCCAGGAAGGAAGGGACCCCGGAGGGTAGCAGGACCCAGAGGAGAAAGGAGAGACGGAAGAGGTGGAGTAAGGCTAGAGTCTTAAACTGGTGTACAGGGGGCGGAGATTCAGATGGAGCTTCGCCGATCTAACCCTAGACGTAGAGCTGGGGCGCTGCGGCTTGGAAATGGAAACTGTACTTCAATAAAGACTTTTGTACATTACTACCGGCTAGCGTTGGTCCTCTGAGAGCTGGGACCAGGAGCCAGCTCTGACATTACCTAATTCGCAATTCTTGGGAAAATATGGAGACCAAAACAGCAATCTTTTGAAATGCACACCTCTGAATTTCTCAAGGTTGACCCAGCCAGGTAATCTTCACAAAAAAATGTATTTATGAGGGTAAAGCACGTATCAAAATCTTTATACGAGAAGGTAGCCACCCTAGCATTTGATTCATTTTCAGAATAATAAATAAATAAGAAACCGATATGGAAAAAGGAGAAATGGGGGGAAGTCGAAATGGGCAGATTTCCCCATCCCTCCTCAGTCCAGACTTGCTTCTTGAAGTGCTTGTTCCCTCACTAGTAACAATAGGGACACTTCCAAGGAGGTCTTTGCTTTCCTTGTCCAGGTCTGCTTGATAGGCCAGAATTTCCTCTCTCTCTTTCCTCCGAATCTCCAGGCGGCGACAAAGAGAGGAGATGAATATTCGACTGGCTTCTTGGGTCCAGTGGCCTTGCTATAATAGGAAAGTAATTGACTGGAGGAAAGAAAAGTATAGAGGTTTTCAACCTTTTTGGGTCCACGGCTCCTTGGACCAACTCCCTTCTTTCTGCGGCACCCCTGTGGGGCTCAGGAGACCAGTTAGGTCCCCCCTTGCTTGCCTCCCCTCCCCCTTTCTCCAACAGCCTCCCTTGCGGAGTGCTCTCTCAGCCTCCTCCCCTCTCCCCTCTCCTTCGGAGTCCTCCTCTTGGTCTCTGAGCTGCCTCCGCTGCCCCCCAGGGGCCTGGGACTTGCCTGTCCATTCCCAACAGCAAGGGCCCCTCGCCAGTTGGCTTGCTTCCTCTGAGGCCGCCTCAGCTCCTGGCAGCCCACACCCCCTGGCCAGCCCCAGAGGCACCATTCTCTGGGGGAGAACAGCTGGGCAAGCCTTGGGGAGGCAGAGATGGCATCCGAGGAGGGAGGGAAGGAAAGAGGGACAGAGGCCAGTGTCTCCCGCGGCACCCCTGACCATCATTCAAGGCACCCCAGCTGCCACAGCACACTGCTTGAAAACCACTGCGGAACTGGGATGGGAAAGGTTTCTTGTCCAACTAACTGGGCTGGAGAAGATGAAAGGCAGCCATTCTTGCTCCTTTGTCTTCTCCGAGGAGACTTCCAGCCTGACTTCTCATCTTGAGGCCCCAGGGAGAAGTGGGAAGAGGAGGAGGAGGAGGAGGAAGCATCCCCAGAAGAAGTGTGCTCCCCACCAGTAGGTGCTTCCACCCCCCACTCCTAAATCTGCTTTCAACAGATACTTGGGGGGGGGGGCATCCTGCACCATCTGGTCAATTCCTGGTGTTAGGAGAATTAGAAGGTCTAAGATATAAACACATACATAAATACCGTAAGTAGTTCTCATCTCAAAAGAATATGCAGGTAAACCCATCAA
This sequence comes from Podarcis tiliguerta, assembly GCF_965153285.1. Lineage (NCBI taxonomy): Eukaryota > Metazoa > Chordata > Lepidosauria > Squamata > Lacertidae > Podarcis > Podarcis tiliguerta. The sequence continues at coordinate 19,959,260 of NC_139552.1, forward strand.
GAGGTTTCCTGCCAGACAGGAGTCTGTTGTAGGCCGCCCCTTCTGTGATGTATGTATAATGTTTGGAGGGGTGGTCTTGGGCTCCAGGGTGGGCAATTTCAAATGTCTTCAAATAAGGACTTGGTTCAGGGTCTCCTCCTCCCTCCTGCGTGGGGGGGGGGGGTGAGCACCCTGTTGCAACAGGTAATAAAGATCTGGCATACTAGCTGCTTTGCTTCTCAGTTTTCTCTGGTTGGCCTCTGTTATTTTCTCCTACCGATAGAGAAGCTACCAAAGGACTCTATATGGGCTCTGAGGTACCCCAGAAGGGAAAAGGAGCCGTTTTTTCCTTATAACACTGGCCCCCAGTCCCCACCCCCTTGCAGCTGACCCCTTGCTGCTCTCTGCTTGGCAGGGTATTGAGGAGGCATCCTGCTAGCCAAAGGAGACATGGACTTAGTTGTGTATGTGCAATTCACATTTGTAGTGTTCTAAATATGTACAAAGCAACCTTGCTGGGGGATGTGGATGAGGTTAACCCTTTCTCTCCCTGCCATGGTCCCAACCCAAATCTTTGAAGCTGCTGTATTTCAAGGGAAGATCCCTTGGCCCCCCTGGCACAGAGACTCCCTCCTCCCAGCCATCCCAGCAGCCCTCAGGCTTCCCCTTGGCTGCTTCTAAGCTAATAAACAACCACCAATGAATACCATGCCTACTTTGGATCTGAGAATTAAGAAGATAACCTGCCAAGAAGAATACACAGCTATTTCTCCCCGTCAAGGTACCTTGTATTCCTCGACAGCCTCTTCCAGAGGAATCACCTCGTGGTGTTGGTGCTTCTTGGATCTGCCCCAAGCCACACAGATGGGGGCTTCATCCTCCTTGCAAAAGAGTTTCAGGGGCTCCTGGTGCTTCTTACAGACTCCTCCTTTCCCTCTGGAAGACTGAGAGTCTTGGCTACTTCGAGAAAGGTAGCCAATTGCCGATTGCGGACGAGGCTCCTTCTCGGGACTCCAACTCGGCCTTGAGGACAGGAAGCCAGCCTCCTTTTTGCCCCGCTGCACTGGATCAGGCCCGACCGGCAGAAGTTGTGCCCACACTCTGGGATGGTCCCTGTGTCGTAAGAGAGTCAGGGTCAGAGAGGGCAATGAAGGAGAAGGACCCTACCAATATCAAAGCGATCGTATTCTGCCTTCACACCCTACAAGAAGGTCAACGGTGCCTTGGGCTATGGATCCTTTTTTGCTGTATCGAACTGTATCCTTTTTGCTGTATCTTTCTCATTGACTTCAAGAATGGATCTGAATGTAGTTTTCGACTCAAATGTATTTTTCCTCAAAATGCTGTACTTTTCTAAATGTATCCAAATGTATCCGAATGGGTTTTTGTATTTCCCCCCCAAGCTCATCGCCTAGAGAATGTTCCTTAAATGTAACAATCACTTGTTCCAAATGTATTTGATTCAAATGTATTCGAGTGTATATTTTTATGGGGAAACGTAGCTAGGAAAATGTGGAGATATATATATTGCTTATAGTGCCTTTGACCCTGCCTCTGACCCTGACTCTCTTACGACACAGGGAGCTGCCAAAAACACTCTCCACACCACACTGCCATCTACTGGGTCCACAAATGATACCATGAATACACACAAATACAAGCTCTAAAATAAATTAGTTTTATTTTCCCATAAGTATGCAAACATAAGACTATCACACCCGAATTGATAGCTATGCAGAACAGGATTCCCCCCCTCCCTCCATCGGATAGCTGCCTGCGCGGCTGTCTTTGAGGGGGGTGGAGGGAGGAACGGGCGGGATCGACATCGGATAGCTGCCTGCCTGAACATGCCGTGCACCCGGGGGGCGCTGCGACCGGCGCCCATTGGGAAGGAACAAGACAGGAAAAGGAAGGAAACGGGAGAGGTATTTTTAAGGCCCCACTTTTCACATGGTGTCCTGTTGTGTGTTCGGAAAGTACTCTTTCTTGTTTGATTTGAGTTAATGTCAGAATGAAAGCGAGTTCCTTCAAAACAACACATTCCTTTTTATCTTACCAATTTCTCATATTGTAAGAAGCGGAAGAAGAAACCATAGAGAGCATTCATATTTTCCTTCTGTTGTTTTTTTTAAATAATATTTATTAAAAGTTTAAAAGTTACACAAAAAAGAAAAAAGAAACGAAAAAAGAAAGAAAAAGAGAAAAAAGAGAAAAAAGAGAAAAATACAAAATTACATAATAAAAAAGCAAAAACAAAATCACAATACATCAAAACACAAAAACATTTAAAAACACCTCCAATCTTTATCCTTATCTTTCAGTAACTTATTTCCTCGACCTCCTCACACCTCCTATTTTTGTATTCCCGTTATTAATTATATCAGCAAATCCTTTCCGTCTTTCACTGCTTTCTATCATTTAGTTATCTTAGTTTATTTTAACCTTATCTTACCATCAAAATCTTAACAGTTATTTATACTTAACTCCTTACAATATTTCTACTAAAGTCATGTAATTTCATTCCACCATTTCCTAACATTCATTAATTATGCAATATTTCTCTCTCTCTCTCTCTCTCTCTCTCTCTCTCTCTCTCTCTCTATATATATATATATATATTCAATCTTCTTCCACCATCTCTTCTCCCTGGTCTCGGATTCTGTCAGTTCTTTCTTTCAGTTCTATATGACTTATCAACCTGGTGATCTTCTATCCGAGGCTCTTAACTCTTCTCCCTGTCCCTTCTGCAGATCTTCTTCAGAATTACGCTTACACTTTCCTTTATCTTCTGCTAAGCTTGTTCTTGGTTTCCTTCCTTTGGTGCCGAAGAGTAGGTCTCGGAGGGTTTCCATCTTGACAATTCCTTTATTCCTTCTCAACAAGTCAGCCCTTGCTCCATATTCAGGACTGAAGTCCAAAAAATGTTTCAGGATATGCTCCAAAGTCCCTTTGAGGCTAAAGGCCTCCACATCTCCAATCTCCCCCTGGCCCAGATCCGAATCACGAAGTCCAGAGCCTCCCTTCACAGGGGAGTCTGTCCAACTTTCCTTCTCCGAACCGAGCAGGGCTCTATCTCTCCAAGTCTGACTTTCAAACTCCATCACCCCTGGCATCAACTTATATCCATCAAATTGTTTCTGTGAGGACGAAACCTCCACTTGTATTTCTTGAGATGCAAAAGCAGTTTTTTCCATCGTCTTCTCCACGGCTTGCCATTTCGAGATGGGTTCCTGAGTCAAATCCTGAATATTTTCTGTATAAATGTTCGCTTTTTGTCCAAAATCAGTTATTTTTTGTCCAAAATCAGTTATTTTTTGTCCCAAATTGTCAATTTTCTTAACCGTCACATCCGTCTTCTCATGAAGTTGTTCCAGCAAAGCATTTATTTTGCAAAATGCATTCACTAGAGCTTCTTGTTTTGCTATTCTTATCCAAGGTCACTTTTATTTCTCACGGTCCTTAGTTCTTAGTGGAAAATTCCCTGGTTCCACTTCACTATTGCAACAGTTTCAAAGGCTCCCTCTAGAGGAAACAGTTTCTATTTGTATTGTCCTTTTAAGTCCAAAACCAATAACAAAGTTGCTTTTCAATTTTCAGTTACCTTTTCTCCTTTTTAAATGCAGAGGGAACAGTGGAAACAATGTATATCTCTTATTTAGCTGTCTGTCAGCATATGTTCTAGTCACAGTCAATAGGTTTTCTCAAACCGTCGATCTTACTGACAGCCCGATCCCAGGCTCGAAACAGTGGTAATTTATTTCTCCTCACTCTCTCTCCTGCAGGCTTAAACAGTCCAAAAAGAATTTCCCCCTCTTCTCCTGCTTCCAAGGGGGGGTTGATATTTTAAATGATGAAAATTTAATCATTTACAAAGTACTTTTCCCAGGCTTTAGCTTGCAACGTCTTTGCTTTGATCTATTTACAAAACGGGAGGATTTCCTGTTTAGAACCTTCCCGTTTCAATGCCAAATTACGATGTTTAAAAATCCAATTTTCCGTTCTACTTACAAGTAGTTGTTTAAAGTCCAAATGTCCACAGGAAAAAGTCAACGCTCTCCGGCAACAGCAATGCGGCTTCACTCCTTGAAAAAAGCGGTCGATTCGAATTACCGCGCTGCTCACCCCACGTCGCTCCAGATCCCCGAAACCGGGTTTCCCCGCGAGTAGGGGAGGTGCAAAAAGTGCCAGCCGAATCCCAGGTCCACAGGCTTCTCCCGCCTGTGGTTTTTAGTGGGTCCCCGCCTCGCCGTGGCGGTCCAGACCCTAAATTCCAAGGAGCGGATTCCTCCAGATCAGAGGAAATCCGCCATTGCCGGAGGCGCCAACCCGGAAGACGCCAACCCATATTTTCCTTCTGATCAATGAAGTCAAACGTTACAATTATCCATTTTAGAATGAGCACCTATAGGGAGAAGACAGATCTCAGTAAGCCAAAGCAAGGCCAAGACAACAAACCCCTTCTGGAATATGGTCAGCGTGTACAACATCTAGCTGAATCATCACCAGGATAACGAAGTCAGACTGGGGGAAATATCATTCTTCAGAACCAAGACATCATTACCATGCTTTCCAGGTTACCTGAAAGTCACTAGAACACTTGCGAGCACAGAGCCAAGACGCAGCTGAAAGAAGAGAATCCTCTGTTATTACCGAAATGGGAATCAGAGTCTTCAGTCGCCTAGTGCTTATCACTGTGCCTGCAAGACCTTGAAAGACACTGCTTAACATTCTGAACATCTTCACTCTTGATAATTTCTCACAAGCTCGAAGCAGCCCCGGTTCTTGTTAAGGGAGAAGGCAGGGCAATGCAGCTCCGTTGACATACTTTGCTGCCAAGGGGAAAGAGAAGCCAAAACATGTTTTCTTTACCAAGCTTGGCACTGAGTGCGATGTTCAGCAAGTTATGAATTTCTTCTGGTGCCAAGCCTCTCTCTTGCGCAATCTTTTCCACAGTCTCCAAAGGACTCTGCAAAGCTCCCTGCTTCCGTGAGGCACTATCTTGAATTAGGAAAAAGTCCAAGTGTGATTCAAATCCATTCGAAAAACCGTCCTCATGCATGATGGCCTGTCCAATGGCTTGCTTTACCATCAATTGGCAAGGGAGTCCCATTGAGATGCCATGGCATTTGGAAAACTCTGGAATGCTGAACTTGCCTTTGGCTTTCTTGCTCCTTCCTTTAGTGGGTAGGTAGGTGTAGGTCGGGGTAGTCGAAAGCTTCCTTGGAATTCCTCAGCCCCAGCCAGCATTGCCAATGGGCAGGATGATGAGAATTGTAGTTCAGCAACGTCTGGAGGGCCAGAGGTTACCCTCACCTGTTTCATCGGTTAGTGTGCTAAGATCTGGGCACAAGCCCAATTCAGCTGACGGTACTTAACAAGGGCTTGCTTTACACAAAACATGAGAGCTAATACACTATTCTGCTCCAATATACAAAACAGCCCCTTCTCTAGAGAAAGCTCAAGAAAATACAAACTTCGGGCTTTGTAGATGGCTGTAAAGGTTTCCAGTTCACTAGTTGGAAACAGCTTCCAGGCTAGGCAGGACCAAGGTTGCTTTGTAACTGTTCCTGTCTGCCTGCTTGCCATCGTGCATATTTGTAAACCATTTCTGCCAAAATATATACATCTGCAATAGTAGTTTCTGGAAGCAGACCCTGCGAGAGTGCACACTCCATGAAGTCCATATGAAGAGTGTTACGGAATGGGGGGGGGGGCATATGAACGAAGTCTTACTCCCGAGTAAGAGACGTAGAGCCCGAGGCGATGACCTCAAGGGAACCCTTCCACACTAGGACGCCCCTCGCCCCGTCACAACGTTGCACCAAGCACCACACAAAAGTCCAAAACCCCGAGAAGAAAGCTCCATTTCTGACCCCGTATCCCGATGCTATACACGATCGATGTATTTGATGAATGAACAATGTATTTGCATGAGGATGCGCTCTAGCCAATCAGATCGTGTTGAATGTAGCCCTTCAACCAATTGCAGCAATGCTATGGCTCTGCAGAGGCAGCTCAGCTCCAGCTGTTTTGCACGCTCCACTGAGCGCTGACAAGGTGATGACAGCTCCCGCTGCGAGAACAACGGACTGAGTCAATCGAAACCTCGTTACCCTGTTAATCCAATCAAAACTAGATGTTGTTTAGTCGTTTAGTCGTGTCCGACTCTGCGTGACCCCCTGGACCAGAGCACGCCAGGCCCTCCTGTCTTCCACTGCCTCCCGCACTTCGCCCAAACTCATGCTGGTAGCTTCGAGAACACTGTCCCACCATCTCGTCCTCTGTCGTTCCCTTCTCCTTGCGCCCTCCATCTTTCCCAAGATCAGGGTCTTTTCCAGGGAGTCTTCTCTTCTCCTGAGGTGGCCAAAGTCTTGGAGCCTCAGCTTCAGGATCTGTCCTTCCAGTGAGCACTCAGGGCTGATTTCCTTCAGAATGGAGAGGTTTGATCTTCTTGCAGTCCATGGGACTCTCAAGAGTCTCCTCCAGCACCAGAATTCAAAAGCATCCATTCTTCGGCGATCAGCCTTCTTTATAGTCCAGCTAGATACAATGTAGCAATGTCAGGCCAGGCCACTTCCGAAAAGAACCGTCTGTGTTAAAAAAGCCTAAAAACACGTGGAAATTCATAGAAAACCACTGGTTTCACCGATTCTCTTCATTCCACCGCCAGTCTGCTTCATTGGCCAAGGACCTGGGAACCCCTGGGTCCCCGCCAGAATTCCCCAAGCGGGAGGTCACCTACTCACAGGAAGGTACTTTACCCGTAGGTGACAATCGCTGGGCAAAAGCTCTCCTCCGGACTTACCCAGGCGGCAGGCTATGCAAGCCAAAGTTCTATTGTCCTCTTGCAGTAGGTGCTTAGAATGTACTTGGGTGTCGAGACCCCACAGCCACCCCCTTGTTGGAAATGACTCACACAAGGACACGGATATTAGGTTTATGTTATTGGGCAAACTTTGGCCACACTTTATTGAAATTAAAGAATGTGAGTGGTATTGGCTTAGGCATTGATTGGACCTGACTATATCTGACTCCTGCCCATTGTGCAGGAAGTCCCAGTAAGGGTAAGCCCCCGGTAGGGGGAGCCCTGTCAATGCGAACCAACTCAAGCTCCGCCTGGTGCTCCCGTCGGGGTCGTGTCAAGGCCTCAGCCCCCCAGCCGGGCTTCAGACTAGATCAACACCCCCGGATTCCTTTAACAGAATACCCTTAAGCATGGAGGGGCAGGTGGCGGCCACATCTCCCCTCCCCCACACAAGGTCAAACAATGCCTAACCACAACCCTAACAAAGTTGTGATGATTGCTACGGGGTAGGCGAAAACCAAGTGTCCGGTGCCAATTTGCCAAGTGGAAAAATTCCTACCAGGCCCCTCGGACAACCAAGGCGACCAACCAAAGTCCAATAGCCTAACCTGCAAAATAGGGAGGGAGGGAGGGCGGGTGATTGAGGAAGCGAGCCAAAGAGGAAGTTCTCTGGGGGTTGGCTGGCCGGGCTCTGACGTGGCCGGGATCCCATAGGCAACGGGGACAGAGTTCCCCGCCCCTGGTGGGGAGTGGGTGGCCACGTGGTCCACCGCAACTCCTCCCCACCGGGAAGTGGAGCGGATTTCCCAAGACATATCCTGTATTTGCATGTTACCCCAACACATTCCTCCAATGTTAACCATGTATAACCCTCCCCTTTTCTGATGGAGTGGTGATGTTTAGCGAACTGTCTGCTGGGATAAGATAGGAACTTTTGAAATTCCTTGTCACCCCGTTTTCGGGGTTCAATTCCTCTCTGAACCTGTTGCGCGATAAACTTTGGTCTCCGCTATTTGCTCCGCTTGGTGGCTGGACTCCTTCTTTGTTCCGCAGGGACCCACGGGCTCTGAGCAGCCTCCCACCTGGATTTTTCCGTAAGAACAGAAACTCGACTAACCCTCTTGAGAGAAGAAAGGTGGCTTTTGCTCCCGCTGCAATGTTGTCATCTAAATAAGCACATCTTCCTACAAGGGAATAGTAGCCACCTATCTGGGGGGAAATAAAGTGGTATGCTGAGAGACATGGTTACGGTGGAGCGGAAATCTGTGTTCCACAATCCGAACATCCCGAGAGAAACCAGATGGCAGCTTTTTTTTACTGTGTCCACAGAACTCAATGAAAGCCAACCAATGGTTTGGGTCAGGTAAAGTAGAAGCATGTTGAAATCTGCAGATGGCACAAAGTTCAGCGGCAGTAAATCAGAAAGAGGGGCAGTCCTTAAACAGCTGAAGAGAAGGGGATAAACCTCAACTGAGCATCCAAGTATTAACATCCTGACAGTAAGGACCTTACCCAACCATTTTAAAGTATGGCTTGAGGAGCTAAAAGATGAAGAGGAGTACCCATTCTGAAGCACATCATATTGGAAACAATGCAGTTCGGTACTAACACTCCGATATGCACCAGCTTTATTCCCAGTTCGTGATCCAGCAAGAGACAAACGTACTGGAGCTGATTTACATGCATTGTTCTTCTTTGCTGGATTGGGGCATAAGCACTGAGCCCTATCTTTGTTCTTACCTTTATTCTAACGGTTCAAGGGTTCTTCAATGGAAAGTCGGTCATCTTCTGTCTCTTCTGGTTTGTTTACTATGAGTAGCCAGCAAAGCTTGTTCTGGCACCTTAGAATTCTTGTGTCTCTTCATTTTTTTCTTATTCCAGGAAAGAAACACAAGACAAGGTCAGCTTTTTCCCCCTTTTCTTTTGCTAGTATTTTCCTGTCCTCCGATAATCAAGTTTGGTGCAGAAAAGGAACGGAGAACTTTGCTGTTGTTGTTTAGTCGTGTCCGACTCTTCGTGACCCCCTGGACCAGAGCACACCAGGCCCTCCTGTCTTCCACTGCCTCCCGCAGTTTGGTCAAACTCATGCTGGTAGCTTCGAGAACACTGTCCTACCATCTCGTCCTCTGTCATCCCCTTCTCCTAGTGCCCTCCATCTTTCCCAGCATCAGGGTCTTTTATAATTCCTCATAGTAATCCCATCTGATCACTACATCTCTGGCTGTTTGCACTCCTACATAGGCTGAGCCTGTGACCTGGCTCAGGAACTAAGTCTTTGTCATTACAACAGACTGGCCAGGCTCCCCAGGGTACCCAATCAAGTGAGCACTAACAGGCAACCTGCCAGACAGGAGGTAAACAACGCACTCAGATGTCTGTTGTAGACCGCCCTTTCTGTGATGTAGGTACGATGTATCTGGGGGGTGGTCTTGAGCTACACCCCTTTCTGTGACGTAGATATGATGTATCTGGGGGGTGGTCTTGAGCTACACCCCTTCTGTGATGTACGTATGATGTTTCTGGGGGTGGTCTTGGACTCCAAGGCGGGCAATTTAAAATGTCTCTATAAGGGCAGGCACATCTTTGTTGTGGGTCCTCCTCCTTCTCCTGCCTGTGGGGGGAGCACCCTGTTGCAACAGTTCAATAAAGATCAGGCTTACTAGCTGCTTTGCTTCTCAATCTTCTCTGCTTGGCCTCTGTTATTTTCTCTGACCGATGGAGAACCTACAAAGGACTCTTGAAGGACTCTTGTGTTCCCCATAAGGGAATAAGGGCAGATTTTTGTTTATTACAATATGCAGGAGTGGGCTGCACAAGACGGAGTTTGGCCTCATTCGGTCCCCCTACCATGAACTCCTTAGGTGGGCCACCCTGCGTCCGCCTCGGCATCGCGCCTCGCTATTCTGCATCTCGAGATAACACTGAACTGCTCTGCAGGGGTGGGTTTTTTTATATAATATTTTTATTCATTTTCAAATACAGTACAAGTTTATATAACCAATATCAGAATTTATCACATAACCTTCTTTTTTTTTACTTCCCCCAGCTTCTCTGCCAATCTTCCGTTTTGTTTATTTATTCACACATTTTCTAATTTTAACATTGCCTTTGAAATATAAGCTCCCCAATCTTATTCCCTTTTTTACAATATTCCTCATATTTTCACAGAACATCTTGAAAACCTACAAGCGTTGTCTGTTCATCACATATACTTTTCAGATAATCTGTAAATTTCCCCCAGTCCTCGGTGAACTTCTGGTCTCGCAAATATCGAATCTTCCCCGTTAGTTTATCCAGCTCTGCAAAGTCCGTCAATTTCAATCTCCATTCTTCGACCGTCGGTAATTCTTCCTGTTTCCATTTTTGGGCCATGAGCATTCTCGCCGCTGTTACTGCGTATTGGAAAAGTTTACCATCTTTTTTACATATTTCATTTCCTACAATTCCTAAAAGTAAGGCCTCCGGTTTCTTAACAAATGCATATTTCAACATCTTTTTCAATTCATTATAAATCATTTCCCAGAAGCCTTTCACCTTTTTACATTCCCACCACATATGGTAAAATGTCCCTTCTTTTTCTTTACACTTCCAACACTTATTACACGTTTTGTACATTTTTGCAAGTTTTACTGGTGTGATATACCATCTATATACCATTTTCATAACGTTTTCCTTTAACGCAGTACATGCCGTAAATCTTAATCTTTCATTCCATAATTTTGTCCAGTCATCAAATTGTATATTATATCCAAAATCTCTGGCCCAATGTACCATCACCGATTTAACTTCTTCGTCTTTTGTATACCATTCCAGCAGCATTTTATACATTTTTGATAAGATTTTATAATCATTACTTAGTATTTCTGCTTGGAATTTTGAATCTTTTTCCACATACCCACACTCTTTAATATCCTTTTTAAACATTTCATTAACCTGATAATAATGCAACCAATCATATACATACTCTTTTACCTCTTCATATGGTTTTATTTTCCATTTCCCTCCTTCTTTAATTATCAACTCTCCATATGTTATCCATCTCCCCCTCATATTGATCTTTCTAACACTCATCACCTCTAATGGAGATAGCCAGTGAGGAAGTTTTGGTTCTAATAGGTTTTTATACCTATCCCATATTTCTATAAGAGATCTACGGAAAATGTAGTTTTCAAAACCTTTATGTATTTTCTTCTTTTCCCACCATAAGTATGCGTGCCAACCAAATCTCTTGTCAAAACCTTCCAAATCTAACAACTCTCCATTTTCTAATTTTATCCACTCTTTTAACCAACAGAGGCATGATGCTTCATAATATAGTTTCAAATCTGGCAGAGCGAAGCCCCCTCTTTCTTTCGCATCCATTAATAACTTAAATTGAATTCTTGGCTTCTTACCCTGCCAGATATACCTTGAGATTACTCTTTGTCATTCTTTAAGTATTGATGCCCCCTTGATTATAGGAATTGTCTGAAACAAAAATAACATCTTTGGCAGCACACTCATCTTTATCGTTGAAATTCTCCCCCAAAATGATAACTTCATCCTTCCCCACACCTCCAGATCTCTATTTATTCCATTCCACACTGGTATATAATTATTCTGAAACAGATCAATACTCTTGGGGGTTAACCATATTCCCAAATATTTGATTTTCTTTACCACTTCTATCTCTATTTGTTGTTGCATTGTTTCTATCATCTCTTGATTCATATTTTTTGCGATTATTTTAGTCTTTTTCTTATTCAGTATAAACCCTGCCACTTGACCGAACTGCTCTATCTCTTCTAATATTTTTTTTTACACTTTTCAATGGTTCTTCCACTGTTAATACCAGATCATCGGCAAAAGCTTTAACCTTATATTCATTTTGACCTACTGTCACCCCTTTTATTTCTCCATTTTTCCTTATTGATTTCAGAAAGACCTCCAGTACCAAGATGAATAACAATGGGGAAAGAGGACATCCCTGCCTTGTACCCTTGGTTATTCTTATGTCTTCTGTAGTAATATTATTTACTATCAGCTTTGCTTTCTGTTCTGTATATATAGCCTTTATTCCATTAAAAATTTTTTTTCCCACATCCATCAATTCCAAATTTTTTAACATAAATTGCCATGATATATTATTGAAGGCCTTTTCTGTGTCCACAAATATTAACATAGCTTGTTTCTCATTCCTGGCAGTCAAATATTCTAAAATATCAATTATATTTCTTATATTGTCTTTCATCTGCCTGCCCGGAAGAAAACCCGCTTGAGGCACAAATACAAGATGGGTGACACCTGGCTTGAGAGCAGTACATGTGAAAAGGATCTAGGAGTCTTGGTTGACCACAAACTTGACATGAGCCAACAGTGTGACGCGGCAGCTAAAAAAGCCAATGCAATTCTGGGCTGCATCAATAGGAGTATAGCATCTAGATCAAGGGAAGTAATAGTGCCACTGTATTCTGCTCTGGTCAGACCTCACCTGGAGTACTGTGTCCAGTTCTGGGCACCACAGTTCAAGAAGGACACTGACAAACTGGAACGTGTCCAGAGGAGGGCAACCCAAATGGTCAAAGGCCTGGAAACGATGCCTTATGAGGAACGGCTAAGGGAGCTGGGCATGTTTAGCCTGGAGAAGAGGAGGTTAAGGGGTGATATGATAGCCATGTTCAAATATATAAAAGGATGTCACATACAGGAGGGAGAAAGGTTGTTTTCTGCTGCTCCAGAGAAGCGGACACGGAACAATGGATCCAAACTACAAGAAAGAAGATTCCACCTAAACATTAGGAAGAACTTCCTGACAGTAAGAGCTGTTTGACAGTGGAATTTGCTGCCAAGGAGTGTGGTGGAGTCTCCTTCTTTGGAGGTCTTTAAGCAGAGGCTTGACAACCATATGTCAGGAGTGCTCTGATGGTGTTTCCTGCTTGGCAGGGGGTTGGACTCGATGGCCCTTGTGGTCTCTTCCAACTCTATGATTCTATGATCTTTGTGTATAATTTCTTGTAATACCTTTTTCATCCTCATTGCCAATATACTTGCAAAGATTTTATAGTCTGTATTCAACAATGAAATAGGCCTATAATTTTTAACTTGTGTTAAATCGGAATCTTGTTTTGGAATAAATGTGATAAAGGCTTCTTTCCAGGTTTCCGGGATTTCTCTTTCTTTCATAATGTTATTCATAACTTCTTTCATTGGTACAAGTAGGATGTGTTTCATTTCTTTATAGTAACTTGCCGTAAATCCATCTGGTCCTGGAGCTTTCTCTTTTTTCAGTCCTTTTATTGCCTCTTTTATCTCTTCAGTTTCTATTGGGGCGTTCAGTCTGTCTTTTTTTTCTGTCGGGATCTTCTGCACCTCTTTTTCTTTTAAAAATCTTTCTATTTTCCTCATATTATTCTTTTCTCTACTTTTGTATAGATGTCTGTAAAAGTCCAAGAATCCCTTTCTAATCCCTTTCGGATCAGCTATTTCTGTACCTTCAATGATGATTTTATTAACAGTATTCTGTTCCTTCCTTTTCTTAATCTGCCACGCCAGCCATTTTCCTGATTTATTAGCGAATTCAAAGTTCCTTTGACTCATTTTTTAAATATTCCATTCCACTTCATTATTTATTATCATTGCAAATTGTGTTTGCAAAACTTTCATACCCTGTTTTATTTTCAAATTGTTAGGTTTTTTTAATTAATTTTTGTTCATTGTCCATTATTTGCTTTAAAATTTCCTTTTTTCCTTTCTCTCTGCTTTTATTTTTCAATGAATTCTGCTGGATAAAAAATCCTCTCATCACAGCTTTGCTGGCATCCCATACTGTCTTCATTTTCATGCCCTTGTTACAATTATTTACAAAATAGTCTGTCAAATACTTTTGTGCCCTATTAATGATTTTTTGATCATCTAGAAGGTAATCATTAATTCTCCATCTGAAGGTTCTTTCCTCATATCCTTTTATTTCAAATTTCATTGCACTGTGATCCAAAATTACTCTTGGTTGAATTTCATTATCCAATATTCTCGGAGTTAATTCATTGGATGCCCATACTTGATCTATTCTTGACATTGATTGATTTGGCTCAGGATGAAATGTGAACTCCTTTCCCAACGGGTGTCTAAGTCTCCAACTGTCTATTAAATTACAATTCTTTCTCATCGAAAAAAAAGTCTTAGGTAATTTTCCATCCTTACTCATCCCTGCTGCTCTCAGTCTGTCCATTTCCATTGACAACACTCCATTCATATCTCTCATTATTACTATCTTTTGGTCCATATATTCAAACAATTTTTCTTCTAATTTTTTGTAAAAAATCAGTCTTATTATGTGTTCCCCATACGGGAATAAGGGCAGATTTTTGTTTATTACAATATGCAGGAGTGGGCTGCAAAAGACGGAGTTTGGCCTCATTAGGTCCCCCTACCATGAACTCCTTAGGTGGGCCACCCTGCGTCCACCTCGGCATCGCGCCTTGCTATTCTGCAACTCGAGATAACGCTGAACTGCTCTGCAGGGTTGTTGTAAGGATTGCAAGTCAAGGCATCCAAAGTGCCTTTGAAGATTGAAAAGCCCCTAGTCAATGCTTTGAACTACTGTCGCTTTAAAAAGGAAACTCTGATTAGTAAGAGTTTGGGGGATTAAAAATTGGTTTGCCCTGGGGGCGCTGAAGCTGTGTTCTGGCTTGAAAAGCCAGTGAGACCACTGGGCCATCTAGTTCTCTATGGTTTGCCACAGCCAGCAGCTGCTCTCCAGGATTTCAGAGCTCTCTTTCCCATGAATGGGTTGAAACTGCCGCTTTTTGCATCATGTGCCTCTCCCAGTGGGCCACCCCGAGCCATTTCCTGTATAGCGTTCTACATCCCATGTAGTCCTGCTTCTTCCAGCTCAGTTCAGTTCATTCTGCAACTGTGCAAGTTAGGCCGCATCTGCTTTATACATTCAAAGCACCATCATGCCCCTTGACATGCTAACAGTTGCATCTTTGTATTCAATCCCTTCAGCACCTTGGACAGCAGTCTCTCAAGGCTCAGCCACAGGTACCTGGTGCCCCATGCTTCCTAGGCCCAGGTCCGTGCTTTAAAGGCACTGTGTCCGAGTGTTTTGTTGTCCCAGGGCTTTCTAATTTTCAGCATCCCTTTCCAGGGCAGCTTTATTTATTTCATGTCTGAAAGGAATCCTCTGTGCGTGGCAAAGGCTTGTTGCTGGGACAATAGGAGGCTGCCTTATACTGAGTCCCACTATGGCTCTATCTAGCTCAGTCTTGTCCACAATGGATGGCAAAAACTCTCCACGGTTTCAGACAGAGGACATTCTAGCTGGAGATACAACAGATTAATAATAAATGCTGGAAATGTAAAGAAATTGAAGGTACATTCTTTCACCTTTGGTGGACGTGCCCAAGGATTAAGACCTTCTGGGAGATGATCTATAATGAATTGAAAAAAGTGTTTAAATACACCTTCCCAAAGAAACCAGAGGCCTTTCTCCTGGGCATGGTCAGCCAACAGGTGCATAAGAAGGATAGGACATTCTTTATGTATGCTACAACAGCAGCAAGAATACTCATCGCACAGTATTGGAAGACACAGGAGCTACCCATGCTGGAAGAATGGCAGATGAAAGTCATGGTCTATATGGAACTGGCAGAAATGACTGGCAGAATCAGAGACCAGGGAGAAGAGACGGTGAAGGAAGATTGGAGGAAGTTTAAAGACAATCTACAGAAACACTACAAGATAATGAATGTTTGATGACACCAGATTGAATGTAAAAGGTTATTAGTAAAAAAGTTTAAAGATTAAAAAGATCTAATATTTTAAGACATAAGGAAATGTAATTATATTAAGATATTATAAGTATGACAAAATTATATTAAGACAGAGGGAAGGAATTTGCTGATAGAATATATGATCTGGAATACAGAGATGGGAGGTCTGGGGAGGTCGGGGAAACAAGTTAATGCAAAGAATATATTGAGGATAAAAACTGTTTTTATTTTTTATTTTTTATTTTCTATTTTTCTTTTTCATATTTTTTTGTTGTTTTGTGTTTGTATGTGATTGTATTTTTCTATTTTGGTTGTTGTTGTATTGTGTTTTACCTTTTGTTACCTTATGCTTATTGTAAAACTGAATAAAATATGATTTTTTTAAAAAAAGATCCTCCATTCTGGCAACTGGGGCTAGTCCTGCCTGTGGAGTTTCTCTGTCGGGTTTTGTCTCTCTGAAGAAAGAGTCCACCTTACTGCTCATCTCTAAGAAAAATCTCTCCTTAGAAGGCTTCTTGAAAGAGGAAGAGAAAGTAGGCATTGAAAAGATAGCAGAGAAGGGACCCCCGATAAGATGGTACCTGCAGGAAGCCGTCATCTGCAGAGCAGAGCCATCCATTGGGTATATAAGGGGTGATATGATTTTTCAGGTGCCTTAGCCTCAACCAATACCTCGAACTATCAATCAACCTCCTCAGTCTCCTATATGCTTCTGATGAAATAGGCTATGCCTGCATAAGTTTTTGTTATGTTGTCCTAAAATGCCACTACTCTTTTGTCTCTTCCTTCTGAAGGATCCCAGTGAACAAGCAAAAAGCCCTTGAAAACACACACACACACACACACACACACGAGGACAAGACAAGACAGGGCTGTGCACCACAAACCATCCCAAAATAAGCCTCCATTCCCCATCAATCAATATTGGGCTAAAAGCTATAGAACACAAAGCTAAATGCACCTAAAAACTGGTTTTGAAATAGCCTTGGTCTTGCCTAGTCCCTCAGCCTTGTGAGTTTAGGAGCTAGTCTGCAAGGGTGAAAATCTCATGGAGGATTCCATTGTTGAATTAACCAAGCAAGGGTCATAGTTGCCACCTATGTACCTTGTGGTTGCTCTGTGCCAGAGGGCAAATGAGGGTGGGCCTCCTCCCTCGCCTGGCTGGGAATGAGAAAGGAAAAGGTCAGAGTTGTGTGAGAGAGCTGGGCTGGAAGTTGGCAGAAGTCACAGAGAGAGAGCCATGCCTGATTTCTTCTTGATTCGAAGGCTGTAACTGGAAGAAGCAAGACCTTCTGGGGCGTTAATGCTGTGAGCCTCTCCATCTTCGGCTCCGGTTGTATATGTGTGTGAATAAACCATATATCATAAAGACACCACAGTCTCCGCTGAGCCTCATTCCAAGGAAACTTGCTCTAACAACCTCACTAATGCAGCCCCTTCAGTCCTTTATTCTAGTTCCCCTTTCCATGCCGTACCATACAAGGCTTTGCCAGTATTTTCAGGGTCATCTTCCACCACAATTTAGGGTTGCCATATGTCTGGGGAAACCCCGGACATGTCCTCTTTTGGGGGACCAACATGCCTTACATTTTAAAGGAAATGTCCAGGTTGAGGGGGAGTTGTTGGGGTTTCGGGCTCAGGTGGCTCGGGAGTGGGCTGCTCTTCCCTGCAGTTGCCTTCCCTGCAGTTGCACTGCCAAAAAAGTTCCGTTTTACTTTTAAGGACAGGAAATTCTCCTGCAGGCCATCTGTGCTAAAGAGAGGGTGCAGATATAAGTCTCCTTCTTTTGGACCACCCAATTTGCATAAAAATAAGACAAGATTAAAAGTGTTGAGTTTTCCCCACCCCATGGGAAAGGAGCAAATGAAAAATCCTCTCCTGAGCTGTGGCTGCTACTTGCTGAGCATGAGAGATGAAAAGGGCCTGTATGGATTTGGCAAAGTCAGCATTCACAGTTCGAGAATCACACTTGGCTCATGACCAAGGGTGTCCAAAAATAGCAAAAGCCAAACTTTTGGCTCAGAGTTGAAATGCTGACGTTCCTCTTCTCTATGGCCTGCTGGTCAGCGGATGCCTTGACCAAGACCTGGTTGTCTTACTTTAGACCTTTCGCCTACACCTGCTGTTCTGGGCTATGAAACAACAGCAGCAATTCAGCCCTTGGCTCACTGCAAATCATGTGTGCAAACACAGAACCTGGCTTTGGGCTGCTTTGCCTCTGACTTACTTTGCAACATCCTCTCCCTCCAGAGGAATCTTGCTTTCAACAAAAGTAACCCACAGTGGAACGGGACGCGGGTGGCGCTGTGGGTAAAACCTCTGCGCCTAGGACTTGCCGATCGCATGGTCGGCGGTTCAAATCCCCACGGCGGGGTGAGCTCCCGTCGTTCGGTCCCAGCTCCTGCCCACCTAGCAGTTCGAAAGCACCCATAAGTGCAAGTAGATAAATAGGTACCGCTTTATAGCGGGAAGGTAAACGGCATTCTGTGTGCTGCTCTGGTGCCAGCTCGCCAGAGCAGCTTTGTCACGCTGGCCATGTGACCCGGAAGTGTCTGCGGACAGCGCTGGCTCCTGGCCTCTAGAGTGAGATGAGCGCACAACCCTAGAGTCTGTCAAGACTGGCCCATACGGGCAGGGGTACCTTTACCTTTACCTTTTTAACCCACAGTGGAGGATCAACTTCACTTTATAAGCCCTGCCCCCCCCCACTCCACCCCACATATGGGGAAAATAATACTGTTATAACTGACCTCTCCTGAGGATCCCTTGCTGTTATTCTGTGAGGTCCAAAGCTTTTCGTGACTCCACCAAGCCCCAAACAATGTGGTCCTTAAAAAAATATATGCCTGCACCCGCTTTTACACTTCAGTGGCACTTACTTTGACATGTTGACCATGAATCAGAGAAAGGAGTTCCGGGCACATCATTTTTTTAAAAAAAGCGTTCCCTTCTTTTCCTTTTTTAATTTATGCAAGTGGGTTCTGAAACAAATCGTTGCAACTTGGCAAGTACTTATGCCCAAGGCAAGCCTCAGACATTTTGCTGCCTGAGGGAAAGGACAAAATGCACTGAGGTCGGCTGGGTTGTTAGAAAGGTAGCGGGCAAGGGACGTGACAGCTCTCTCTCCCACAGAAGCCGCCTAGTCAGGAGGAAGAGCTGAGGGGAATACTTTGCTGATAAACCTCATGCTAGTAATGTGCCTAGATAATTAACATTTTCTGTACAAGTATGAAATTGGTATTGTTTAAACAGTTGAACAAAAAAACATATTTCCTAATAACATCAACTCTGATTTGGAGCTATTTATAGTATATCCTGAGATTTTTACCAAGACATCTATATTTTGCATTATTCTCCAGACATGCCTGGAGTTGTTCAGTGACCATCCGTTCAATCACCTTGCCCAGGAATGGAAAGCTTGAGACTGGACAATAATTGGACATAATGGCCAGGTCCAAATATGTCTTTTTAATAAGCAGTTGAACAATCACTTCTTCAGGTGGTAGGTTTCACTCGTTCAAGTCTGTCCACATCCTCAGAGGCAACAGGTTGTAATGGATCTCCTGGTAAGAGTCTCCTGGTACTGTTTTCACCAACAGGTCCAGCAACAATGGTCCTCCTCACCGTCGCTATCGCCACTTGGTAGGCTCGGCGTTGAGCTCTAACCCGTGTTTGGTCTCATTTGAAGTGGGTTTCTCACCACCAGCACTTTAGCTGTCTCAGGAATTGTTTCATCACCCTCAGCCCCAGGGGTAGAACCACAGGGTCATCCAAGTGCCATGCCATTGGAGAGGGTGCTTTTTAAGGTTTGTGGAGCAGCACCCTCTTATTCCCCACCAAATGTGCTTCCCATGTGTTTGGCCGCCGTCTGCCGGGTCTCCCCAGATGAATTTGCTATTAGAAGGAGGCATGTGAAGCCATAATCCTGGAAAGAGATTCTGGAGAGAAGCACTCGACCCAATTTTAGCCTTTGATTCTGTGAGAGGCGCCCAGTGCTTGGTCTTACTAGCGGCAGCTCAACTTTAACTATGTTTACAGCAGAGGAGCAAGTCCTGGAGGGCTGGCTTCCTATTCTGCCTCTATGGGTGAGTTGGCATTGATGAGGAAAAATCCGGGGTGTGAGGCTACTATATTTTTTCTGAAGTGAGGGGCTTTTCCTAAGCCGGCAGTCCATAAGGGAAGTGGCTTGACAGATTTCTTCCAACAAAGGATCACTTTTTGCAATAGAAACCAGTTAATGGGCTTTTGATGGACTGAGTCTATTGTTCTCTCAGCAGGCGGCCACTCAGGAGCTCAGTCAAGCTGGCGAAGCTCCGCTGCTCCGCAGAACTGAAACAGGCAGCGGCACAAGAAAGATTCTGTCCACTAGAGGCCGCTATCCGCTAAGCGCTATTGGCTAGCTGTCCAAATCCGATGCTTTTGATTGGGCTATACGCAGCAGTATGTAAATACAGAGTTCATGCCCAAGTCCCCGTTCATATTGATAGGGTTTCATTTTTTATTTTTTATAAATATTTTATTCGATTTTGCATAAAAGACGACAAAGCAAAACAAAAGCAACGAACAATACACCAAAAACATACAGAATTACACAAACATAACATACTACAAACAACAGAAATAAAAACAATCTTATCTTCATATTGATCTTGCATTAACTTGTTTCTCTGACTTCCCCGAGTCTCACTTCCCTGTATTCCAATTCATACAATTAAACAACAAATCCCTTCCCTCTGTCATAATTAACCTCCTTTCTGATTTGAATGTCTTAATATAGCTTATTCAATGCTTAGAACTTAAGATGTGGGGTCTTCTGATCCTTAAAATTTTACTCCAATAACCATATACATTCAATCTGATGTTATTTTAACATTCATTAATCTTGTAGTGTTTCTGTAAATAGTCTTTAAATTTCTTCCAATCTTCCTCCACCGTCTCTTCTCCCTGGTCTCTGATTCTGCCAGTCATTTCTGCGGATTCCATATAGTCCATGACTTTCATCTGCCATTCCTCCAGCGTGGGTAATTCTTGTGTCTTCCAATACTTTGCAATAAGTATTCTTGCTGCTGTTGTGGCGTACATAAAAAATATCCTGTCTTTCATACGTACCTCTTGATTGACCATGCCCAGGAGAAAGGCCTCCGGTTTCTTCGGGAATGTGTATTTAAATACTTTCTTCAGTTCATTATAGATCATCTCCCAAAAGGTCTTAATCCTTGGGCATGTCCACCAGAGGTGAAAAAAGGTACCTTCAGTTTCTTTACATTTCCAACATTTGTTATCGGGCATATGGTAAATTTTTGCTAGTTTGACTGGTGTTATGTACCATCTGTATATCATTTTCATAATATTTTCTCTTAGGGCATTACATGCCGTAAACTTTAGCCCAGTGGTCCATAACCGTTCCCAGTCGGCTAGCATTATGTTGTGGCCTTTGGAAATGTAGTCCCAAAATTTTAACTCTCTCCTCTTTAGATCCAAAGGTGACCAAACAGTCTCTTATCTTGATTCTCCTGCTTGTTTTACCCAGTCGGAAAGCACTTACTATTTTAATTTCTTCTTTATCCAGATCCAGTTTCCAGAAATCTGCAAATT
Organism: Podarcis tiliguerta; assembly: GCF_965153285.1. Classification (NCBI taxonomy): domain Eukaryota; kingdom Metazoa; phylum Chordata; class Lepidosauria; order Squamata; family Lacertidae; genus Podarcis; species Podarcis tiliguerta. The sequence goes on from NC_139552.1 coordinate 19,980,392, forward strand.
CCTGTGCAAGAAATTCCTTAAGACCTTCTTTCTCAATTTCTGGCAAGGATCTGATCCTAAGATTCGTTGTTGTCAGGGGTTCAGGAGCAGAGGCACAGGAAAGGGAGGAATTGGAGAGCGAGGGGGAGGAGTCCGAAGGAAATGTCAGCGATGACAGCGGTCCGAGGTCTCTGAGTCTTTCCAGTGAATCGGAAGATTCACAGAAAGGGGCTCCCATGGTCAGGGCAAGGGGGGTGCCCAGGGAGACACCCCAGGAAGAAGGGGCCAGAGGGGACTCAGAGAGCAGCAGTTGGAAATCCGGACCAGCGTCCACACCAGAGTGCAGTAGGGGGGAGGAGTCCCAGGCATCGGGATCAGGCGGCGCGCTGCCAGCGGGAGCACATGAGGCAGGACTGGCCACGCCTCCATCGGGGAGCGAGGAAACGGTTGAGAGGAAGGTTGAAGGCTGGGCGCGCGCGCCAAGTTCAAATGTACAGGAGGGCGGCACAGTCGGCAGCCCGGATAGGGAGCCAGGTCCCAAAGCCCGCCGGAAGGAGCGGGAGGAGTCAGGGGGGTCATCGTCAGCCACAGAAGAGTCCAGGAAGGAAGGGACCCCGGAGGGTAGCAGGACCCAGAGGAGAAAGGAGAGACGGAAGAGGTGGAGTAAGGCTAGAGTCTTAAACTGGTGTACAGGGGGCGGAGATTCAGATGGAGCTTCGCCGGTCTAAACCCTAGACGTAGAGCTGGGGCGCTGCGGCTTGAAAATGGAAACTGTACTTCAATAAAGACTTTTGTACATTACTACCGGCTAGCGTTGGTCCTCTGTGAGCTGGGACCAGGAGCCAGCTCTGACAGTAAGCTCCATCTCCAGAAAAGTTTTGCACCAAGAACCTCGCAACGTGAGTCGACGCAGCGAGGGAAGAGGATTGGTGCTTCGCGAGCTCACACAAATCAGGCAAGATGACTACAGAACAACAACTAACAGACCTGCGAAATGCAGTGAGTCAACTCAATGCGGAGGTACTTGCATCCAGGAAAAGGGAAGAGGAAATGGATACCGCCTGCAGGGATCTCCAAGCCAGGTTGGAAGTGCTTTCTAAACAGGGGCAACCGGGACCCAAATCAGAGGGCATTGGGCTGGGGAGAAGAGGAGGCAGCCTGGTATCTCATTTCGACGGGAGTTTACAGCAGTACCCTAACTTCCGAGCAGACCTGCTGTTTGCGCTGGATCTGCTGGAAAAAGACTTTAGAGATGAGCGAGAGAAAGTGGGGTTTATCTTGTCCCATTTGCATGGGGAAGCCAAAGCGTGGCTGAGGAATTTGTGGAGAGATAATGATCCGGCGCTCCAAAATGCGGAGGCTTTCATTAAAGCGATGGATTTGTGTTTTTTATCAAAGATAGACATCGATATTGCCAGAAAAGACATACATGGGCTCAAACAAGGCAGAGCCAGTGTGAGGCAGTACCATTCCCGCTTTTTTGGATTAGTCCATGCGCTGGGATGGGAGAAGGAGTCTGCTCCAGTCAGAGACCTTTTTTGGGAAGGCTTGAATGCCAATGTGAAAGATGAGATTGCAAGGGGGGAGAGACCAAAGAGCACTCAGCAAGTGGTCCAGCGGGCGCTGGAGATTGGGGTGCGTCTGGAAGAACGTCCATGGAACAGAGAAGAAGGACGTTGGGGACGTACGCCAGCGAGAGCACCTCCCCTCTTTCCCAAGGATGCAGCGCATGCGCAATCCACACCCTCGCAGGGAGGGGGAGAAGAACCGATGGAGATTGGAGGTGCCAGGGCTCAGTCAGCTACCAGAGCCCTAACACCGGGAGCAGTCAAAGCGAAGCCTCCTAGAGGGAACAGGAAGTGCTACATCTGCAACAGTGCTCAGCACATGGCGAAAGAGTGTCCCCAGAGGCTTCATAAGCACACTGCAGCCTCTGCAACAGTCACAGACGCAACTCAGCAGAGAGAACCACAGCAGGGAAACGACAGAGTCTGGCTGGAGGAAGAGGCACTGGGGTCCAGCCAGACAAGTCAATGAAGCAATCCCCAGAAATTTTGCAACCCACAGACCCCCTCCCACCCAAACCAGTGGTGCAGCTTACGGCGTCGCTCCAACTGCTCAATGGACTCACTATGGAAGTGCCAATTACCATTGACTCTGGTAGTAACGCAGACTTTATAGGACTGGATTTCATTCAACAGCACAACATAGCACTACTGCCAGCCACGCTGCCTCTGAAGGTTGTCACGGTGGATGGCAGGGAATTGCTGGGGGGGCAAGTGGTGCAGCAAACGCCTCCGATGGTGATGCAAATTGGGAATCAGCGAGAAGTCATCAGCTTCAATGTCACCCACCTGTCGGACACGCCTGTAGTATTGGGCATGAGTTGGCTGCACAGGCACAGCCCAGCTTTGGCGTGGTACCAGCGCCAACTGACCTTCGGCTCCTCCTACTGTGCGGAACATTGCATTCTGCCAAGCCCGGAAGGGGAAGAGGATGACCCGCAGCTACAATTAGGCACGCTGCAAGCAGTGCCACTCAAGTATGCAGCGTTTTTGGAGGTTTTCTGCGAGAAAGAAGCGGACAAGCTGCCTCCCCACAGGCCCTATGACTGCAAGATTGACCTCCTACCAGGGGCGACGCTGCCAACCGGGAAACTGTATTCCATGTCTGAAGACGAGCTGCAGGAACTCAGGGAGTTCATAGACCTCAACTTGAAGCGCGGTTTCATCCGGGAGTCGAAGGCAGTGGGGGGCAGTCCTGTATTCTTTGTGAAGAAGAAGGACACGCCCCAAAAAAGGCTTGTAGTGGACTTCAGGATCTTAAATTCCAAGACCAAGCCCACGGCCTTTCCTATGCCCAAAATAGACGACCTGCTCGCAACGGTGAGGAAAGGACGCGTTTTCACGAAGTTGGATCTGCGAGGGGCGTACAACCTGATTCGCATACGGGAGGGCGACGAATGGAAGACTGCCATGTTCACGCCCCTGGGCACCTATGAATACAGAGTTATGCCCTTTGGTTTACAAAATGGCTCCCACTGTTTTCAAGCCTTCATGCATCACGTACTGGCGGGTCTCCTCTACAAGAAATGCGTCTGCTTCTTGGACGACATCCTGATATTCTCAGAATCAGAGGACACCCACGAGGGAGACGTCAAGGAAGTTCTGCAGAGACTGCAGGAGCATAGGCTGTACGCCAAGCTGGAAAAGTGCCAGTTCGACATGAAGGAGGTAGATTTCCTGGGCTACAAGTTGTCGGACAAGGGGCTCACCATGGACAGCGCCAAGGTTCGCGCAGTGTTGGACTGGAAGAGCCCGCGCAATCGGAAGGAGGTCCAGCGGTTTGTGGGTTTCGCCAACTTTTACCGCAAGTTCATCAAGGGGTTCGCGATGCAGACAGCGGCCATTACCGACACGCTCAGCTCCAAGAAGAAGAAGTTCATCTGGACGGAGCAAGCGGAGCAGTCCTTTCAGAACCTCAAGCGTCTCTTCTCGTCCGAAGAGCAGCTACTGCACGTGAATCCCAGCAGACCGATGAGAGTTGAAATGGACGCCTCGGAGAGAGCCGTGGGAGCAGTACTGTTGCAGCAAGACACGCATGGGGACTGGAGACCGTGTGCCTTCTACTCTCGAAAGCTCAGCAAGTCAGAGCAGAACTACACCATCTGGGACAGGGAGTTGCTGGCCATTCATGCAGCATTCAAGGCGTGGCGGCACTTCCTCATCGGAGCCAAACACACAGTGCAGGTTCGCACGGACCATAAGAACCTGGAGTACTGGCGTACGGCAAGGTTCTTGAACCAGCGGCACATACGATGGGCGGAGTTCTTTGCAGATTTCGACTTCAAGATAGAGTACATCCCAGGCGACAACAACATCATGGCAGATGCACTGTCCAGAAAGCCGCAATACCTCGAAGAGGCGGCACCAGCAGCGGCCAAGCACATTTTCGCACCGGAAGCGTGGGCGTGCGCTTCAGCAACCGTGGACCTGGAAGCTGTCCGTCGAGCGCTGCAGGAAGACCCCTTTGCACAAGCCAAGATGGAGGAGGTGCACAAGGGCACGGCGAAGGACGACGAGTTCCAGATACGCGACGGATTGCTCATCCGCAGAGGGGCCCTCTACGTACCGGGAGACGACCTCCGCGCGAAAGTACTGCGGCAGTTGCACGACGCACCCACCGCCGGGCACTTTGGCAAGGAGAAGACGGCAGAATTAGTAGCCAGGGATTTTTGGTGGCCCAAGATGCGGGTGGAAGTCGCGGATTACGTCTCGAGGTGCGACACCTGCCAAAGGGCCAAGTCAGTGCACAAACCACCGGCGGGACTGCTCGAACCGCTGCAGACACCGAGCGAACCGTGGGAGAGGGTGGCCCTGGACTTTGTCACGGATTTACCCAGCTGAAGAGGCAAGACGGCAGTGCTAGTGGTGGTGGACATGTTCACCAAAATGGCCCACTTCATTCCGTGCGCGAAGGTGGCCACGGCGGAACAGACCGCCAAACTGTTCATAGACCACGTGTTCAGGGTTCACGGTCTGCCACGGTCCATCCTGTCCGACAGGGGGCGACAGTTCATCTCGAACTTCTGGCAGAAGCTGATGGGTTTCCTGAATGTCAAGATCAACCTAGCGTCGGCAAGACACCCGCAGACCAACGGACAAGCGGAGCGAGTCAACGCCATCATGCAGCAGTACCTGAGATGCTATGCAAATCAGCAGCCGGCAACATGGGTGGACTACCTGCCGCTCGCTGAGTTCGCCTACAACAACACGAAGCACGTGTCCACGGGGGTGACACCGTTCTTCGCCAACAACGGGAGGCATCCCAGAACCTTCCCGGGATTAGAGAGACTGGGGGAGGGGGAGCCACAGGCAGCGGAAGTCTTAGCGTCAGAATTGCAGGAAGTTCACGAACAACTTCGGAGGCAGTTAGAACTAGCAAAGCACGCATACAAACTGCAGGCTGACAAGCACAGAAGGGTTGGGGAAGACATACAGGTGGGAGACTGGGTTTGGTTAGCAGCCCAGGCAGTGCCGACCAGATCGTTAGCGAAGAAGAAGCTCGGACATAAGCAGCTAGGACCTTACCAAGTCGAGGCACAGATCAATCCAGTGGCCTTCCGGTTGACACTTCCGGAGGGATCCAGAATGCACCCAGTGTTCCATAGATCAGTGCTCACGCCCTACAAAGCACCTCACAGATTTCAGGCGCCGGGCACGGCACCAGACCCGTATAGGGAGACGCCCACAAGGAGGGGGTCGCCAAGAGGGGAACCCATCAACCAGGTCACAGAGATTTTAGACTCGAGATGGGGGGAAGAGGGAGTAGAATATTTTCTCGCCAGCGAAGGTACCCCGGCCAGCGCCAACCGTTGGGTGCCGGACTATGCCTTGGACGAGCCTCTTCTCAAGGAAGAGTTTCATGCCTTGTTCCCGCACAGGCCCATGCCAGCCGCGTATTTCGACGACTGGCTTTTCACACCCACGCTTTCAGCCAGCACGTTCCAGGGGTTCACCTCGGACGAAGAACCGGCACTAGACACACGTTCCCCGGAGGGATCGCCCTCGGGGTCTGCCTCAGACCGCTCTTATTGGTGGGACGATCGACCAGAGGAGCGGTGGAGCAGGAAGTGGCTGGGGGGTCCTTGGCAGGCAACGGCCCCAGAGGTGACCGGGGGAGAGATGGACATGGACGTGCTGGGGGAGGACCTTGGGTTCGAGCACGGCGGCACAGAGATGGAAGCAGAGGAAATCGAGGTCGGCGAGAGCACGGAGGACGAGCCGGACTTATCCGGCTGGATGCACGCCAAGGGGGACGAACTGTATCCGCCATTCACCCCCACAACGACGGAGCACCCAGCACCCACACCTGAAGGTGGGGAGGGGGGAAGGGGGGGCTTCGAGGGGGGGATGGATGTCAGGGGTTCAGGAGCAGAGGCACAGGAAAGGGAGGAATTGGAGAGCGAGGGGGAGGATTCCGAAGGAAATGTCAGCGATGACAGTGGTCCGAGGTCTCTGAGTCTTTCCAGTGAATCGGAAGATTCACAGAAAGGGGCTCCCATGGTCAGGGCAAGGGGGGTGCCCAGGGAGACACCCCAGGAAGAAGGGGCCAGAGGGGACTCAGAGAGCAGCAGTTGGAAATCCGGACCAGCGTCCACACCAGAGTGCAGTAGGGGGGAGGAGTCCCAGGCATCGGGATCAGGCGGCGCGCTGCCAGCGGGAGGACATGAGGCAGGACTGGCCACGCCTCCATCGGGGAGCGAGGAAACGGTTGAGAGGAAGGTTGAAGGCTGGGCGCGCGCGCCAAGTTCAAATGTACAGGAGGGCGGCACAGTCGGCAGCCCTGATAGGGAGCCAGGTCCCAAAGCCCGCCGGAAAGAGCGGGAGGAGTCAGGGGGGTCATCGTCAGCCTCAGAAGAGTCCAGGAAGGAAGGGACCCCGGAGGGTAGCAGGACCCAGAGGAGAAAGGAGAGACGGAAGAGGTGGAGTAAGGCTAGAGTCTTAAACTGGTGTACAGGGGGCGGAGATTCAGATGGAGCTTCGCCGGTCTAAACCCTAGACGTAGAGCTGGGGCGCTGCGGCTTGAAAATGGAAACTGTACTTCAATAAAGACTTTTGTACATTACTACCGGCTAGCGTTGGTCCTCTGTGAGCTGGGACCAGGAGCCAGCTCTGACAGGTGGCATGCGTACTTATGGTACGGAAAGGTACCATAAAAGCTTCCTGAACCATGTTTTCAGAGGACCAATATTTCAAGCATGGGAGAGAAATAAAAACTTGCTGGAAAGGAAGACACCTTGGTGGATCTCGCCAATAGAGGTCCTAACGGTTAAAAAAACCAATATGGAAGGGAAGAATGCCACCTATGAAGAACTTATACGGAAAACTGATCAAGGCATTAAACTCAGACCATATGAAGAGATAAAAAATTCATTTACTGGCTGGATACAATACCACCAGGTAAATGATTTGTTGAAAGAAGATAAAAAGAACCTAGGGTTTGAAGATAAAAAATCTAAATTTAGTATAGAAATCATAGAAGCTAAAAATAAAATATTGGCTAAGATATATGATATTTTACTGGAGTGGTACACAAAAGACGAGGAGGTGAAGGAGGCTATGACTAAATGGGCAGTAGATATTGGGTATAATATTGAGTTTGAGAAGTGGCTGGAATTGTGGAACATCAATATGACGTTTACGACGTGTACGGTACTAAAGGAAAATCTATGGAAAATGATATATAGATGGTACCATACACCAGTGAAGTTAGCCAAAATCTATAGGCTGAAAAATAAGAAATGTTGGAAATGTGGAGAGGCAGAGGGAGACCTCTACCGCATGTGGTGGGCATGCAGTAAGGTGAAGGGCTTTTGGGAAATGATTTACAATGAACTTAAAAAAATTCTCAAATATACTTTCCCCCAAAAGCCTGAAGCCTTTCTGTTAGGAATGATGGGTAAAGAAATTAAAAAAGAAGATAAGATACTATTCTTATATGCCACTACAGAGACTTCCGGGTTGAGCGCCAGCGATCATGGCGGCCCCCTGCTGAGCACCGGAGGGGGAGCTCCGAAAAAAGCAGGGTTCTACCGCTACGGCGACGCGGTGAACCCCTGAAAACGTAGGCGGAGGAAGCCTACGTCCGTGGGACTCGGCGGGCACCAACAGCGATCCCCTAAAACGTTTCTGGGGCTCAGGAAGAGCTCCGGAGTGTGGAGGGGGTAACGCGGTGCTGAGAGTCAATCGCTTCTTTTTCGGAGAGACGTCGCACAGCCGTGATCGGAGGAGCGCTCAACTTCTTCTTGGGACAAATTGGATTATAAAAGAACTTTCCGTGAGTAGGAGGATTACAAATTTTAAAAGGAAAAGAAACAAATTAAGGAACTTTTGGATTTGGCAAAGTTAAAAAAGTAAGCTAAATTAGAACCGAAGCGGTAAGGTTTAACCAGGAAGTCAGCCTTCCGCTCTGTATATAGCTGGAAACAAAGACCTTTGCGTGCCAAAACTTTAAAAGTGCTTTTGAAGAAACGGAATCTGGCGTTTTGATAAGGATTTTCTCCCCCCCTAAGTGGCAGGGAAAAGGGGGGGAAGGACTGGAAATTATATTGCCTGCGTAAGAAAGAGTTGACTGTGGGGGAAACACCGCCCGGGCGCCCGGCTCTGATCTGCCAATCTGTTTACAGGGTAAAGGGGGGACTGCGGAGAGAGACTCTGAGATTTTAAGCTCTGCAAACTGGATTATACTGTTAAAAAGTGTGACTGTTTAAGTCTTGTTACTGGGAGGAATTAGCTACGAAGTTGCTGGGAAGGAGAAGGAGAAGACGGGAGACATTGTATCTCAGGGGCTATTGTATCCCCCTGGTGGACATAAGGATTGCTACAAAGACTGATACAAAGAAACAGAAAGTAATTGGGAACTTTCCACTGTTTGGCTTTAAAATCTGACAGCTTGCTGCAGCTGGGAAAGTGACTGGGGACTTTCCACTGTTTTGACTTCAAGTCTGACAGCTAGCCTCAGCTGGGAGTGACCTTGAAATAAGTTGGTGTGGTATGGCAAGTGATAAGGGAAAATTAGACCAGCTGCAGGAGAAGACTACAAGATCTGGGAAAATCTTTTATTCAGGAAGAAGAGCCTCTATACCAGACCCAATTGGAGGTGCATCTGTACAACCCAAACTAAAAGCTATGTCTTCAACCGAGGACCTTTTTAATACAGGATGTGCAAAAATTCAAGAATCATTAAATAAATTGACAGAGGAGGTTGCAGAAACAAACAAAAAGGTGTCAGAGACATCTTCTAAAATAGATCAAAATACAGCTTGTATTAAACAAAATACAGATTTAATTCAGCAATTATTGCAAGAATCATCAAAAACAAGGAAAATTGCAGAAGAAGCAAAGGCAGCTGCAGAGGCCACAGAAGAAAAAATACCACCGATCAACAGGCAACTTGAGGACTACAGAATAAGATTTTCCATGCTTGAATTAAAAGATAAACAAACGAATCTCAGGATCAGATCCTTGCCAGAAATTGAGAAAGAAGGTCTTAAGGAATTTCTTGCACAGGAATTTGCAGATTTCTGGAATCTGGATCTGGATAAAGAAGAATTTAAAATAGTAAGTGCTTTTCGACTGGGCAAAACAAGTAGGAGAATCAAGACAAGAGACTGTTTGGTTACCTTTGGATCTAAAGAGGAGAGAGATAAAATTTTGGGACTACATTTCCAAAGGCCTTTGGAAGTTGGTGAATCAAGAGTGGAACTGTTCAGGGATATTCCCAAACATCTCTTAGACCTCAGATCTAGCTACAGAGACTTGGTCACACAGCTGAGAAAGAACAACATCATCTTTAGGTGGGAGTTCCCTGAAGGGCTTTCGTTTAGTATAAAAGGAAGGAAAATAAAAATAAAATCAGTGGAAGATAAAGACAGATTTTTAAAGGACTACGAGGAGGACTTACAGAAGGAATCCTTTAAAGACCAAGACCTGTCTGATACACAAGAGAGAAAAAGGAGAGATATAGCTAAAGCAATCTTGGATTTGGACAAGACGACAGCACCGGGACCAGAAGAGAAAGAAGACACATTGGGAGCTACTGGAGGAACATAGCAGACTAATTTCAAGATGTCTCTGCAACTATTAAGCTGGAACTGCAACGGTCTAAATGTGGTTTCTAAGAGAAAATCAATTTTTCACATTCTAAAAAAAGAACAATTGGACTTGATTTGTTTACAGGAAACACATGTAACTAGGCTCCATAGAAAAATTTTAATTAATAAAAGACTGGGTCAAGAGTTTATTTCATCGGACAAAGTTAAAAAAAGAGGAGTGGTGGTATATGCAAAAGAGAACCTAGCACCAAAATTAATTTTTAAAGATGAACAAGGAAGATATTTGGCAATTGAAATTCAACACCATGGACAGAAATATTTGATTGTTGGCATATACGCACCGAAAGAAGGAAAATCGGAATTTTTCAAAAAGTTGCATGAGACATTGATAGACTATCTGGAGTACAATGTGATCTTGATGGGAGATATGAATGGAGTTGTTTCTACAAACATGGACAAGGCACAACGGCAGGTAGTCACCAAAGATGGGAGACTACCGAAAACCGTTTTTGAACTGACTGATAACCTGGACTTGGTGGATATCTGGAGAACTAAAAATCCTTTAGGAAGAGAAGGAACCTTCTTTTCTGAAGCCAAAAAGACATGGACAAGAATTGACCAAATCTGGATCACAAGAGGACTGGCACCAAAGACAAAAAAAGTAGAAATCTGCCCAAAGACTTACTCCGACCATAATGCTGTAAAGATGGTAATGAACTTACAACCAACTGGTTCTTTCAGATGGAGGATGAATGACTCCCTGTTTAGAGATGAGGAAATAACCAAGAAGGCCCAGAAAACTCTGAAAGACTATTTTGAGATAAATTTAAACACTACGGTGGAAAAAAGAGCTGTATGGGACGCAAGTAAAGCTGTTATGAGAGGATTTTTGATACAACAGAACGCACTCAAGAAGAGATTACAACAGGAAAAAAGAGAAAAGATATTGGAAAAGATTAAGGAAGGTGAAAAAAGACTGAGATCAAATCCAAAATCACAACAAATCTTGAGAGAGATAAAGTTATATCAAGTACAATACATGCAAATGATAAATCAAGAGATTGAATGGAAGGTCAGACAAATGAGACAAAGAACTTTTGAATCAGCAAACAAATGGGGAAAGTTATTGGCATGGCAAATAAAGAAGAGACAGAAAATGAATACAATAACAAATTTAGAAGAGGAAGGAAGAATTATTCAGAACCCAGTGGAAATTAGGAGTGCCTTTCAAAGATACTTTAAACAGCTTTATTCACAACAACCACAGAAGGAAGCAGATATGGAGGAATTTTTGAAAGAAAATGGGCTACCGGAAATATCTCAAGAAAGTAAATTTAAATTGAGCTGCAGGATAACAGAACAAGAGGTAGAGAGCGCCATCCAAAATATGAAACTAGGCAAGTCCCCAGGACCTGATGGGTTGACGGCAAGATATTATAAATCAATGAAAGACTGGCTAATTCAACCCTTGAAGGATATATGTAATGACATATTACAGGGGAAAAGGACACCAGAAACGTGGACAGAAGCTTTTGTGACTCTCATACCAAAGACAGAATCGGAAAAACACCAACTTAAGAACTATCGGCCTATATCATTACTTAATGTGGATTATAAAATTTTTGCTGACATCTTGGCTAGAAGATTAAAGAGGGTTTTAGTGGAGGAGATTCACAAGGACCAAGCGGGCTTTCTCCCAGGAAGGCACCTATCCGATAATGTAAGGAACATAATTGACATTTTGGAACTTTTACAGGAAAGAATAAACACAAAAGCAGCCTTGGTATTTGTGGACGCGGAGAAAGCCTTTGACAACATTTCTTGGGGTTTTATGAAAAAGAATCTCCATAGTATGGGGGTAGGCCAAGAGTTCGAAAATGGTATAGGTGCAATCTATTCTGAACAAAAAGCAAAATTAATTGTCAACAATGTTCTGACTGAAGAGTTCAGAATAGAAAAAGGAACACGACAAGGTTGTCCTATTTCCCCTCTGCTTTTTATATCGGTCCTGGAGGTGTTGCTGAATATGATTAGAAAGGACCAGATGGTAAGAGGGATACAGGTCGGAGTTAAACAATTTAAATTAAGAGCATTTGCAGATGACTTGGTTTTGACATTGCAGGAGCCAGAGTCCAGTGTGTAGAGGGTTTTAGAACTGATTCAAGAGTTTGGTCGATTAGCAGGTTTTAAACTCAATAAAACAAAAACTAAGGTTTTGACAAAGAATCTAACAGAAAAAGAGAAAGAAAGGTTTCAGAATGAGACAGGTTTGACAGTGGTGAAAAAAGTGAAATATCTGGGAATTATTATGACTTCAAAAAATGGGAACTTATATAAGGATAACTATGAAAAATGTTGGATGGAGATAAAAAAAGATCTAGATATATGGTCTAATCTAAAACTCTCACTGTTAGGTCGTATTGCTGTGATAAAGATGAATATATTGCCAAAAATGTTATTTTTGTTCCAGACACTGCAGATTATTGATAAAATGGACTGTTTCAAGAAGTGGCAGAAAGATATATCCAGATTTGTCTGGCAGGGCAAAAAGCCAAGAATAAAATTTAAAATACTAACAGATGCAAAGGAAAGAGGAGGCTTTGCCCTGCCAGACTTGAAACTTTACTATGAAGCAGCAGCTTTTTGCTGGCTGAAAGAATGGCTACTTCTTGAAAACACAGATATACTGGATTTAGAAGGATTCAATAATGCGTTTGGGTGGCATGCTTACTTATGGTATGACAAGGTTAAAGTTCACAGAATGTTTAAGATTCACATTGTCAGGAAAGCATTGCTTAATGTATGGATTAGATATAAGGATCTTTTTGAAAACAAGACTCCAAGGTGGTTATCTCCGATGGAAGCAAAAGCAGTCAACAAACTCAATATGGAGGCCAATTGGCCAAAATATTGGGGGATACTAGAACAAGATGGAGATAAATTGAAATTGCAGAGTTTTGACAAATTAAAAAGTAAAGTCCGTGATTGGCTTCATTATCATCAGATAATGGAGGCATATAAATTGGATAGAAAAATTGGCTTCCAGGTGGAAAAATCAAAACTGGAAACAGAATTGCTAGAACCCAAAACTAAGATATTGTCAAGAATGTATAATTTGCTGCTGAAATGGAATACACAGGATGAGGAAGTGAAATCAGTAATGATTAAATGGGCACAAGATGTCGGTCACAACATAATGCTAGCCGACTGGGAACGGTTATGGACCACTGGGTTAAAGTTTACGGCATGTAATGCCTTAAGAGAAAATATTATGAAAATGATATACAGATGGTACATAACACCAGTCAAACTAGCAAAAATTTATCACATGCCCGATAACAAATGTTGGAAATGTAAAGAAACTGAAGGTACCTTTTTTCACCTTTGGTGGACATGCCCAAGGATTAAGACCTTTTGGGAGATGATCTATAATGAACTGAAGAAAGTGTTTAAATACACATTCCAGAAGAAACCGGAGGCCTTTCTCCTGGGCATGGTCAATCAAGAGGTACGTATGAAAGATCGGACTTTTTTTATGTACGCTACAACAGCAGCAAGAATACTTATTGCAAAGTATTGGAAGACGCAAGAACTACCCACGCTGGAGGAATGGCAGATGAAAGTCATGGACTACATGGAATCCGCAGAAATGACCGGCAGAATCAGAGACCAGGGAGAAGAGACGGTGGAGGAAGATTGGAAGAAATTTAAAGACTATCTACAGAAACACTACAAGATTAATAAATGTTAAAGTAACATCAGATTGAATGTATAAGGGTACTGGAGTAAAACTTTAAAGATTAGAAGATCCAACATCTTAAGTTTTAAGTATTGAATAAGCTATATTAAAACATTCAAATTAAGAAAGGAGGTTAATTATGACAGAGGGAAGGGATTTGTTGTTTAAATGTATGAACTGGAATACAGGGAAGGGAGACTTGGGGAAGTCAGAGAAACAAGTTAATGCAAGATCAATACGAAGATAAGATTGTTTTTATTTCTGTTGTCTATAGTATGTGATGTTTGTGTAATTTTGTATGTTTTTGGTGTATTGTTTGTTGTTTCTGTTTTGCTTTGTCGTTTTTTTATGTAAAACCGAATAAAATATTTAATAAAAGAGGGAGAAAAATATATATTCTTATATGCCACTACAGCCGCAAGAATCTTGTTAGTGCAAAACTGGAAAACAGAAGTTATACCCAGTATAAGTGATTGGCAGGTTAAGTTGATAAATTATGCCGAGCTCGCTAGAATAACAGGAAGAGTAAGGGATCAAGACGAACAGAAATTTCATGACAATTGGAATAAATATTTGACTTATCTTGGAACTAATTTTCAGACGACACTGGCGGGGCTGAATTAACTCTAACAGTAAATGATACAGGATTAAAACGATAAAATACGTGAATACAAATTTATCTGATACTTACCAAAAGTGTGGAAGGAAGTCTACGGCTAGGCAGAGCCTAAAAGAATTTTGTCTTGTATTTTTGATTTGTTGGTTTGATGTGATACGCGCAAGTTATGGTATAAATTTTGTATTTGTTCTTATGTATAAATGAGCAATATTAATAAAAATTTACTTGCAAAAAAAAAGAAAAGAAAGAAACAGCGGCCATTTTAGCCGTGACATGATCCTTATGCCAAGTGGGAGAAAGGTCGTCAACATGATGAACACACAAACCTTGGAGAGAAAAATGTAAAACAAAAAGCATCAGCAATTCAATTGGACTTAATGGAAGTATCTGCTGATAAGAACATGTGAGCAACGCAGATTTTCAAGATCGATGCAAAACCTAGAGCAGGAAACCTTAGACCTTTAGATATTGCTGGACAGCAGCTATGCTGGGGCTGATGGGAGTCCAACAACATCGGGAGCGTGTGCTGAGCTAGGAAAGCCCTCTAACTGGGAAATTGCAGAGCAGTCCTACTTATTCCAAGGCAACCCTCCAACTTAATTGGGACTTGCTTCTAATTCAGGTTGCACAAACCTGCAACCTTAAAAAGCATTTGTAGAAGTCGCAGTCATCCTATGTTCTTTGCTCCTAACTGCCTGAAAGTGGTTTCTCTAGCCTAGGCTGGGGTATCCCAGACAAAGGAAATAAACAGGGCAATATCCTAAACCACCACATAGAACACAAAGATGTCTCTCACCTGGTCGTAGGTCAGAAGTCTCTGAAGCTCATTTTTAGTGATCAGATGACAATACTGGAAAAAAGCAAAGCAACCACAGCTACAGGCTAGCTCACGGGGTCGGGGGGGGGGGGCAGCCTGTTGCCACTTCCTGCAATATCTAGTAAGACTGATAGCTAGGATTGGGCAGTATGATCATATTAGGCTAGTGCTCTTGTAGCACCCTGCTTGTGGTTAACGCTTAGCTGGAATGAAATATTCAATGCAGCAATAGAGAAATTAAAATAATAATTTATTTCATAGAATCATAGAATCATAGAGTTGGAAGAGACCACAAGGGCCATCGAGTCCAACCCCCTGCCAAGCAGGAAACACCATCAGAGCACTCCTGACATATGGTTGTCAAGCCTCTGCTTAAAGACCTCCAAAGAAGAAGACTCCACGACACTCCTTGGCAGCAAATTCCACTGTCGAACAGCTCTTACTGTCAGGAAGTTCTTCCTAATGTTTAGGTGGAATCTTCTTTCTTGTAGTTTGGATCCATTGCTCCGTGTCCGCTTCTCTGGAGCAGCAGAAAACAACCTTTCTCCCTCCTCTATGTGACACCCTTTTATATATTTGAACATGGCTATCATATCACCCCTTAACCTCCTCTTCTCCAGGCTAAACATGCCCAGCTCCCTTAGCCGTTCCTCATAAGGCATCGTTTCCAGGCCTTTGACCATTTGGGTTGCCCTCCTCTGGACACGTTCCAGTTTGTCAGTGTCCTTCTTGAACTGTGGTGCCCAGAACTGGACACAGTACTCCAGGTGAGGTCTGACCAGAGCAGAATACAGTGGCACTATTACTTCCCTTGATCTAGATGCTATACTCCTATTGATGCAGCCCAGAATTGCATTGGCTTTTTTAGCTGCCGCGTCACACTGTTGGCTCATGTCAAGTTTGTGGTCAACCAAGACTCCTAGATCCTTTTCACATGTACTGCTCTCAAGCCAGGTGTCACCCATCTTGTATTTGTGCCTCTCATTTTTTTGAGAGACAAATATTTTATTTATTTGCCAGACAAATAAATGATAGGCACAGTGGTATATGGTTACCAAAAGCTCTGCACACCCCAGCCCTGGTGACCAGCACTTATATTTCCTCAGCCCAGCCTCCTTACTCCTCCTTTGGCTGCCTCTGTCCAATCAGCCTGGTTGAAATTCCTATTGGCTGTCTGCTAGAACCAATCATAAAAGATACACCCATTTCCTATTACCTTTTATGGGAGACAAAGAGCTATATTTCCTTCTATCCATAAAGGGCAGACAAGTAATCATATATCTTACATTTGCCTCGACAAGGCACCTTAATTACCAGATCACCCTTTGCCCCTGCTGCCCTTTTGCCCTTTTGCTCTATTGCCCCTTCACTCCAAAACAGATGGCTAAAACAGATGGCTCATGGTAACAGAAATCTTGGGTTCACCTTCTCACACACCATCAATGAAATAAGAATCTAACATAAGAATCTAACATTTCTTACTTTCTAGATCTTTTGCATAATTACATTAAAGCCAATATATTTCATACATAACATAGATAGATTTTTAGAAGAAAGGCCTTTGCCTGAGAAACTTCAGTAAAGAGAAACCTCTTCAATTTACACCCCCCTTTCCCAGCCAGCTGCTGTTCCTATTAGCTCTTCGCCCTTTAACCTTCTCAGGATACCTTAAACCTTGGGAAAAGGGGGCTGAGTCTGATGGGAGGCACTATTTACCAACTCTTAATTAGTGTTTTTGCAGCTTGATTGTATTCTGTAATTTGTATGACCTTTGCTCCCATCTTTTGCTCCTTTTTGCAACTTTGAGGTACATAAATCAATGAGGGGCCCTGTTCAGGAGAATAAACAACTGCCAAAGTACTGAGCCAGCTGCTTTTCTGCCTGGCATGAAACAAGGATTTGCAAATATATTTTTTAAGCTTATTTTAAAATATAGATCTTGATCAGATGCCTCACTCTGTGAACTAGACTGGCTCTTGAACTGCTTCCAGGCCCAATTCAGAGCATCCCATTTGGCCTTTCAAGTGTTTCAAGGTTTGGGAAAAGGGTACCAGAAGAAGGCCCACTTCTGTTTGCACTGTCTCTCCACTGACTAGAATCCCCTTCCCAGGGAACTCCTGCTCTTTCAAGCATGGCAGGGCCTTTTCAGTCATGGCACCCGACCTTTCAGAAGAAACTCCCAAAGAGGTTCACCTGGCCCCTGCTTTGATATCCTTTCAGCAAAGACTTTTAGAATTTCCCCTGGTTCTTGAATTCATGGGCAGGGCGCTTGTGGCCCTCCAAACCCTGCTGTAGTACACAGGAACATAGGAAGCTACCTTATATTGAGGCATACCATTGACCCATCAAGCTCAGGACGGACTACATGGACTGGCAGCAGCTTTCAGGCAGAGATCATGCCCAGCCCGATCTGCACACACTGGTGACTGAGCCTGGAACCTTCTCCATGCAAAATGGCCGCTCTGCTTTCGCGTTACTGCCCTTAACAAACTGCAACTCCCACCCCAATCACTGGAGAAGTTGCCCACATTTGTTATAATCTAATCCAATACATCTCTGCCACTCGGCTTACGTTGCTCTCTACTGGCTGCTCTAGTAGAAACCTTAGTGGTGCAGCTGCAGCAGCAGGGATCGCCGACACTGCACCCTCCTGGTGTTGCTGAAGTGGAACTCTCATGAGCCCCAGTCAGCAAGGCCAATTCTTAGCAATTATGGGAATTTTGGTCTATCAACATTTGGAGAGCACTATGCTGCCTGCCATAAAGAAGGCTGATCACCGAAGAATTGATGCTTTTGAATTCTGGTGCCGGAGGAGACTCTTGAGAGTCCCAAGGACTGCAAGAAGATCAAACCTCTCCATTCTGAAGGAAATCAGCCCTGAGTGCTCCCTGGAAGCACAGGTCGTGAAGCTGAGGCTCCAATACTTTGGCCACCTCATGAGAAGAGAAGACTCCCTGGAAAAGACCCTGATGTTGGGAAAGATGGAGGGCACAAGGAGAAGGGGACGACAGAGGACGAGATGGTTGGACCGTGTTCTCGAAGCTACCAGCATGAGTTTGAGCAAACTGCGGGAGGCAGTGGAAGACAGGAGGGCCTGGTGTGCTCTGGTCCAGGGGGTCACAAAGAGGCGGACATGACTAAACGACTAAACAACAACAAATGCTGCCTACCCTGAGCTACACACAGGCAGGAAAGTTACAGAAACATGACTCAGTTTGCTTCTCCAGATAGCAGAGGCCAACAAGTTACATCAGCCAAGGCTCTCTCCCTCCAAGCCCTCGAAACGCACTCGTGTTTCATGATTGTCAGCTGCGGCAGACCCTGGTCAGGGGGCAGGAAGCCTCACGGCCACACACCCCTTGTTTGTGGGAATGTTCTGGGGTGCAGGAGAGGATATATTGACTGATTATATCCTTATCCAACTTGTGCTAACAAGTTCCCAAAATATCAGCAGAGTTTATTACATTCCCCTTTAAGTTCGCAACGGTAACGCTTGCACAGGTTCGCTAGAACCTCTATAATAATAATTACTCTGGTAATGTCCCCTTTTGTTCCCTCTTAAAATACAAGACACGACACAGTCTTCATAAAAGTATAAAAGAGTCTACTCACGTTCTGTTCACAATATGATCCCAGAAGGCAGACAGGCTTAAAAAGGTTACATATACTTAGAATCTATCTTATAGCAAGATAGTCCTTATGTCCTCTCTTGGCTGAGAGCCAAGAGAGCATCCTTAGATGTTTTCTCATCGAAGGAAGATGCCAGAGAGAGAGAGATGGCTGCCTGCCCTGTGCTTTTATCATTTACCTGCACAGGTGAGGCCACACCCACCTCTGGTCACATGCGGAGGAAGTCCGTCCCCAGGAAGTTTACCTGCTTGCTAGACAGACATCCCTCCCCACGTTCGAACATGTACACTCTAGGAATGTTGTCATTGACTGCTCCTGTGTTTTACATCCCACATTGTTACCCTGCAGGGGCGGAGCAAAGATGGCTGTTAGTGAGCAAGCAGGAAAGAGGGGGAAACTGGTTGGCAGAGATTAGAAAAACAGATAGACAGACAGAAAGATCGACGTAGGGAATTCCGCTGTCAGGGTCTACTCCCCATCTTCCCCATGATGCCTGTGCCCACTGTCTCCCTCATCACTTCCTTGATGCGGCTGAGCTGGTCCTTCCTGACAAAGATGAGCAACATCATTCCGACTAGACGCACCAGCTGCACCTAGAAGATGCAAGGTACTGGGATGTCTACCAGCTCTGTTCATTGCTTGCTGTCCTGGGCCGGCTGGATGCAGATAGGAGTGGCAGGGGGCACCAACTGGGGATCCCCCAAGGGAAGAAGGCTCAGAGCCAGGGAACTGGTGGGGGGGGGGGGACTACGCTGAGTCGTCAGAGGGAGAAGAGGGAGCAGACTGTGAGCAAGAGGAGGTGTTGGAAACTGAAGAGGCAGGAGGGCAGGAAGATTCTGTGGCAAACAGCAGCCCAGAATCCGAGGCAGAAGTGGAGGCTGGAGGCGGGGGTCAAGAGGCAGAGATCAGGCAGGCTGCTGAAGAAGCCAGGGGGTCTCCCCATCCTGTTGCTATCAGCTCCCCTCCCTGCTGGTCTCCCAGAACACAGAGAAATTAAGAGGATGGAGCAAAGACAGGCAAGGTGTCAGAGTCTCAGGTTGCTTGGGAAGGACCAGGGGGAGGAGGAGACTTCAGAGAGTGGTGGGAGGGTAGCAACCTTCAGCCTTCACAACGTTCAGCGTTCCTCATAAGGCATCGTTTCCAGGCCTTTGACCATTTTGGTTGCCCTCCTCTGGACACGTTCCAGTTTGTCAGTGTCCTTCTTGAACTGTGGTGCCCAGAACTGGACACAGTACTCCAGGTGAGGTCTGACCAGAGCAGAATACAGTGGCACTATTACTTCCCTTGATCTAGATGCTATACTCCTATTGATGCAGCCCAGAATTGCATTGGCTTTTTTAGCTGCCGCGTCACACTGTTGCCTCATGTCATCATCATCAACCTTTTATTCGACCGTCAGTCAGAAAAAGAAACATTTGTCAGTACACAGTTAAAAACATCGAAAAAGATTTTAAAACTTAACCAACACTAAAATGGGTTAAACAGACAGCCCTATATCAATACAGTCAATTATAGTCTTGTGACGCTTAAAAGCTAAAAAAAGAAATTTGGCCACCAAGGAAGGTATAGCTCTAGTGACATTATTTAGCAAGTGTAAAACCTGGTTTTCTCCGGGTAGGAAGCTAAATTGACGTAGGAGTGGGGCTATAAAATTTTGTCTAAGCTCTGCATAAGAAGGGCAAGTCAAGAGAATGTGTTTGGTGGACTCAACCACACCCATGGCACAATGACTGGTTCTCTGGGCGTATGGTACTCCCCTGTACCTTCCCCACAATATCGCAGAGTCAAGGACATTTAATCTAGCCGCTGTAAAAAGTCTGTGGTATTCCACATAGTAGATTTCTGCAAGGTAGGGGGCTGGTATGGTCCGGTAAATCTGGTCCCCTAGGATCATCCCTGGTTTTACCTGGGCTATGTCCTCTTGCCTGGCAATGTCACTCAGTCTCCGGGAAATCACAGCTCGAGCTTGATTGTACGTCATAGACTCAAGGTAAAGGTGAGACAATCCGCAGGATTGAACCTCATTAATGACCTCCCTTTCCCACGATGATTGGAAATCGTCCCTCAATATCAAGGGGGCAATACTCACTGGTTTAAAACAAAGCTTGAGCCATAGCCAGAGCTTCGTCTTCAAGGCCACGTACCGTAGAGCTTGCCAGCCGACCTCTAATCTCATAACCGCACCCGCTACCGAGGGGGGAATCCTGAGGATGGCTCTAAGGAATCGCGTTTGAATAGAATCCAGTTTCAAAAAATCCCTACGGGAGCCTAAAGAGATGCCCACCAAAAGAAGGGGGAGGACTTTCATTTGAAAGAGTCTCAAAGC
The DNA here is from genome assembly GCF_965153285.1 of Podarcis tiliguerta. NCBI lineage: Eukaryota > Metazoa > Chordata > Lepidosauria > Squamata > Lacertidae > Podarcis > Podarcis tiliguerta. Next base: position 20,001,118 of record NC_139552.1, read on the forward strand.
TATCTTCACTGATTGAGCCTGATTCTTAGCATATAGAGATCTAATCTGGATGGCTGCTTTAGATGCATTAGTTGTTATATAGTCTCTATGGGCCAGAAAAGACCTATTTGACCGTATTACTTGTCTCAGATATTTGAAGCAGTTAACCTGCTCTAGGGGGATCCCATTCATTGACCATCGATGGATTCTCGGTCGAGCAGAGAAGACCATGATCTTGGTCTTAGCATAGTTGGGTTGGAGCTCATGCTGATCACAGTACTCATGTAGCGCTTGCAACATTCTCCTCAGTCCAATAGGGGATCTGGCAAGAAGTGCGGCATCATCCGCATACAGAAGAACATTCAGAGATCGGCCTGCTAATTTGGGGGGGTGGAATGCATCATTGGCCATGTGAGTCACCAGTGAATTAATGTAAAAGCTAAACAATGCTGGGGCCAATAAACAACCCTGTCTTACCCCTCTAGTGGTGGTAACAGGGTTGGAGACTAGGCCTTTATTGTCTAGCCTGATTCTCAGAAAGGTGTTTGTATGGAGGCTGATAATCAGATGAAGGAGATGACGATCGATCTTTGTAGCGGGCTCATGTCAAGTTTGTGGTCAACCAAGACTCCTAGATCCTTTTCACATGTACTGCTCTCAAGCCAGGTGTCACCCATCTTGTATTTCTGCCTCTCATTTTTTTTGCCCAAGTGCAATACTTTACATTTCTCCCTGTTAAAGTTCATCTTGTTTGTTTTGGCCCAGTTCTCTAATCTGTCAAGGTCGTTTTGAAGTGTGATCCTGTCCTCTGGGGTGTTACCTACCCCTCCCAGTTTGGTGTCATCTGCAAATTTGATCAGGATGCCCTTGAGTCCATCATCCAAGTCATTGATAAAGATGTTGAATAAGACCGGGCCCAAGACAGAACCCTGTGGCACCCCACTAGTCACTCTTCTCCAGGATGAAGAGGAACCATTGATGAGCACCCTTTGGGTCCGGTCAGTCAGCCAGTTACAAATCCACTGAGTGGTAGCATAGTCAAGACCGCATTTTACCAGCTTCTTTACAAGAATATCATGGGGCACCTTGTCAAATGCCTTGCTGAAATCAAGGTAGGCTACATCCACTGCGTTCCCTTCATCTACCAGGCTTGTAATTCTGTCAAAAAACGAGATCAGGTTAGTCTGACATGACTTATTTTTCAGAAATCCATGCTGACTATTGGTGATCACAGCATTCCTTTCTAGGTGCTCACAGACTGTTTGCTTAATGATCTGCTCAAGAATCTTCCCTGGTATTGATGTCAGACTGACTGGGCGGTAATTATTTGGGTCCTCTCTTTTCCCCTTTTTGAAAATAGGGACAACATTTGCCCTCCTCCAGTCTGCCGGGACTTCGCCTGTTCTCCAGGAATTCTCAAAGATGACTGCCAGTGGTTCTGAGATCACATCTGCCAGTTCTTTTAATACTCTTGGATGCAGTTCATCTGGCCCTGGAGACTTGAATACATCTAAACTAGCCAAGTATTCTTGTACTATCTCCTTAGTTATTCTGGGCTGTGTTTCCTCTGCTGAATCATTTGCTCCAAATTCTTCAGGTCGGGCATTGTTTTCTTTATCGGAGAAGACTGAGGCAAAGAAGGCATTGAGGAGTTCAGCCCTTTCTGTGTCCCCTGTTTGCATTTCACCATCTTCTCCTCTGAGTGACCCCACTGTTTCTTTGTTCTTCCTTTTGCTACGAACATACCCATAAAAGCCTTTTTTTTTAATAAAGTATTTTATTCGGTTTTACATAAAAAACACCAAAGAAAAACAAAAGCAACAGACAATACACAAGAAACATACACAATTACACAAACATACAATACCAAAAAAAACAACAAAAGTAAAAACAATCTTATCTTCATAATAGTCTTACATTAACTTATTTCTCTGACTTCCCCAAATCTCCCTTCCCTGTATTCCAAACCATGCAATTAAACAACAAATCCCTTCCCTCTGTCATATTTAAACTCTTCTCTTAATTTGAATATCTTAATTTAGCTTGTTCAATGCTTAAAATTTAAAATATTGAGTCTTCTAATCTTTAAAATTTTAAACCAATAACCTTATACCTTCAATCTGATATTGTTCTAACATTCATTAATCCTATAGTGTTTCTGTAAATATTCTTTAAACTTCCTCCAGTCTTCTTTCACCGTCTCTTCTCCCTGGTCTCTGATTCTGCCAGTCATTTCTGCGGATTCCATATAATCGATGACTTTCATCTGCCATTCTTCCAGCGTGGGTAATTCTTGTGTCTTCCAATACTTTGTGATGAGTATTCTTGCTGCTGTTGTAGCGTACATAAAGAATGTCCTATCCTTCATGCGTACCTCTTGGTTGACCATGCCCAGGAGGAAGGCCTCCGGTTTCTTCGGGAATGTGTATTTAAACACTTTCTTCAGTTCATTATAAATCATCTCCCAAAAGGTCTTAATCCTTGGGCATGTCCACCAATGGTGGGAAAAGGTGCCTTCAGTTTCTTTACATTTCCAACATTTATTATCGGGCATATGATAAATTTTTGCTAGTTTGACTGGTGTTATGTACCATCTGTATATCATTTTCATAATATTTTCCCTTTGGGAATTACATGCCGTAAACTTTACACCAGTGGTCCATAACCGTTCCCAGTCGGCTAGCATTATGTTATGACCAACGTCTTGTGCCCATTTAATCATTGCTGATTTCACTTCCTCATCCTGTGTATTCCATTTCAGCAGCAAGTTATACATTCTTGACAATATCTTAGTTTTGGGTTCTAGCAATTCTGTTTCCAATTTTGATTTTTCCACCTGGAAGCCAATTTTTCTATCCAATTTATATGCCTCCATTATCTGATGGTAATGAAGCCAATCATGGACTTTGCTTTTTAATTTATCAAAACTCTGCAATTTCAATTTATCTCCATCTTGTTCTAGTATCTCCCAATATTTTGGCCAATTGACCTCCATATTGAGTTTTTTTTACTGCTTTTGCTTCCATCGGAGATAACCACCTTGGAGTCTTATTTTCAAAAAAGTCTTTGTATCTGATCCAAACATTCAACAATGCTTTCCTGACAATGTGAATCTTAAACATTCTATGCACTTTAACCTTGCCATACCATAAGTAAGCATGCCACCCAAACGCATTATTAAATCCTTCTAAATCCAGTATATCTGTATTTTCAAGAAGTAGCCATTCTTTCAGCCAGCAAAAAGCTGCTGCTTCATAATAAAGTTTCAAGTCTGGCAGGGCAAAGCCTCCTCTTTCCTTTGCATCTGTTAATATTTTAAATTTTATCCTTGGCTTTTTGCCCTGCCAGACAAATCTAGACATATCTTTCTGCCACTTCTTAAAACAGTCAGTTTTATCAATAATCTGCAACGTCTGGAATAAAAACAACATCCTTGGCAATACATTCATCTTTATCACCGCAATCCGACCCAATAAGGAGAGTTTCAAATTAGACCATATATCTAGATCTTTCTTTATCTCCATCCAACATTTATCATAATTGTCTTTATATAAGCTCCCATTTTTTGAAGTCATAATAATTCCCAAATATTTCACTTTTTTCACCACTGTCAAACCTCTCTCGTTCTGAAACCTTTCTTTCTCATTTTCTGTTAAGTTTTTTGTCAGAACCTTAGTTTTTGTTTTATTTAATTTAAAACCTGTCAATCGACCAAACTCTTGAATCAGTTCTAAAACCCTTTCCACACTGGATTCTGGCTCCTGTAATGTCAAAACCAAATCATCTGCAAATGCTCTTAGTTTAAATTGTTTAGCTCCGACCTGTATCCCTCTTACCATCTGGTCCTTTCTAATCATATTCAGCAGAACCTCCAGGACCGATATAAAAAGCAAAGGGGAAATAGGGCAACCTTGTCGTGTTCCTTTTTCTATTCTGAACTCTTCAGTCAGAATATTGTTAACAATTAATTTTGCTTTTTGTTCAGAATAGATTGCACCTATACCATTTTCAAACTCTTGGCCTACCCCCATACCATGGAGATTCTTCTTCCTAAAACCCCAAGAAATATTATCGAAGGCTTTCTCCGCGTCCACAAATATCAAAGCTGCTTTTGTATTTATTCTTTCCTGTAAAAGTTCCAAAATGTCTATTATGTTCCTTACATTATCAGATAAATGCCTTCCTGGGAGAAAGCCTGCTTGGTCCTTATGAATCTCCTCAACTAAAACTCTCTTTAATCTTCTAGCCAAGATGTCTGCAAAAATTTTGTAATCCACATTAAGCAATGATATAGGCCGATAGTTCTTAAGTTGATGTTTTTCCAATTCTGTCTTTGGTATGAGAATCACAAAAGCTTCTTTCCACGTTTCTGGTGCCCTTTTCCCCTGTAGTATGTCATTACATACTTCCTTCAGGGGTTGAATTAACCAGTCTTTCAATGATTTATAATATCTTGCCGTCAACCCATTGGTCCTGGAGACTTGCCCAGTTGCATATTTTGAATGGCGCTCTCTACCTCTTGTTCTGTTATCCTACAGCTCAATTTAGATTTACTTTCTTGAGATATTTTCGGTAGGCCATTCTCTTTCAAAAATTCCTCTATATCTGCTTCCTTCTGTGGTTGTTGAGAATAGAGCTGTTTAAAATATTTTTGGAAGGCACTCCTAATTTCCACTGGGTTCTGAATAATTCTTCCTTCCTCTTCTAAATTTGTTATTGTATTCATTTTCTGTCTCTTCTTTATTTGCCATGCCAATAACTTTCCACATTTATTTGCAGATTCAAAAGTTCTTTGTCTCATTTGTCTAACCTTCCATTCATTCTCTTGATTTATCATTTGCATATATTGTACTTGATATAACTTTATCTCTCTTAAAATTTCTTGTGATTTTGGATTTGATCTCAGTCTCTTTTCACCTTCCTTGATCTTTTCCAATATCTTTTCTCTTTTTTCCTGTTGTAATCTCTTCTTGAGTGCATTCTGTTGTATCAAAAATCCTCTCATCACAGCTTTGCTTGCGTCCCATACAATTCTTTTCTCCACCGTGGTATTTAGATTTATCTCAAAATAGTCTTTCAGGGTTTTCTGGGCCTTCTTGGTTATTTCCTCATCTCTAAACAGAGTTCATCCTCCATCTAAAGGAACCAGTTGGTTGTAGGTTCATTATCATCTTTACGGCATTATAGTTGGAGCACGTCTTTGGGCAGATTTCCACTTTTTTTGTCTTTGGTGCCAGTCCTCTTGTAATCCAAATTTGGTCGATTCTTGTCCATGTCTTTTTGGCTTCAGAGAAGAAGGTTCCTTCTCTTCCTAAAGGGTTTTTAGTTCTCGAGATATCAACCAAGTCCAAGTTATCAGTCAATTCAAAAAAAGTTTTCGGTAGTCTCCCATCTTTGGTGACTAGCTGCCGTTGTGCCTTGTCCATGTTTGTAGAAACAACTCCATTCATATCTCCCATCAAGATCACATTGTACTCCAGATAGTCCATCAATGTATCATGCAACGTTTTAAAGAATTCCGATTTTCCTTCATTCGGTGCATATATACCAACAATCAAATATTTCTGTCCATGATACTGAATTTCAATTGCCAAATATCTTCCTTGTTCATCTTTAAAAATTAATTTTGGTGCTAGGCTCTCTTTTGCATATACCACCACTCCTCTTTTTTTTTACTTTGTCCGATGAAATAAACTCTTGACCCAGTCTTTTATTAATTAAAATTTTTCTATGGAGCCTAGTTACATGTGTTTCCTGTAAGCAGATCAAGTCCAGTTGTTCTTTTTTTAGAATATGAAAAATTGATTTTCTCTTAGGAGCCAAATTTAGACCATTGCAATTCCAACTTAATAGTTGCAGAGACATCTTGAGATTAGTCTACTATGTTCCTCCGGTTGCACCCAATGTGTCTTCTTTCTCTTCTGGTCCCGGTGGTGTCGTCTTGTCCAGATCCAAAATTGCTTTAGTGATAGCTCTCTTTTTCCTCTCTCGTGTGTCGGACGGGTCTTGTTCTTTCAAAGATTCCTTCTGTAGATCCTCCTCGTAGTCTTTTAGAAATCTATCTTTGTCTCCCACTGATTTTATTTTTATTTTTCTTCCTTTTACGCTGAACGAAAGTCCTTCAGGGAACTCCCACCTAAAAGTAATGTTGTTCTTTCTCAGCTGTGTGGCCAGATCTCTGTAACTGGACCTGAGGTCCAAAAGATGTTTGGGAATGTCCTTGAACAATTCCACTCTCGATTCACCGACTTCCAATGGTCTTTGGAAGTGTAGTCCCAAGATTTTATCTCTCTCCTCTTTGGATCCAAATGTAACCAAGCAGTCTCTTGTCTTGATTCTCTTACTTGTTTTGCCAAGTCGAAAGGCACTTACTATTTTAAATTCTTCTTTATCCAGATCCAAATCCCAGAAATCTGCAAATTCCTGTGCAAGAAATTCCTTAAGCCCTTCTTTCTCAATTTCTGGCAAGGATCTGATCCTAAGATTCGTTTGTTTATCTTTTAATTCGAGCATGGAAAATCTTGCTCTATAGTCCTCAAGTTGCCTGTTAATCGGTGGTATCTTTTCTTCTGTAGCCTCTACAGCTGCCTTTGCTTCTTCTGCAATTTTCCTTGTTTTTGCTGATTCCTGCAATAATTGCTGAATTGAATCTGTATTTTGTTTAATACAAGCAGTATTCTGATCTATTTTAGATGATGCCTCTGACACCCTTTTATTTGTTTCTGCAACCTCCTCTGTCAATTTATTTAATGATTCTTGAATTTTTGCACATCCTGTATTAAAAAGGTCCTCGGTTGAAGACATAGCTTTTAGTTTGGGTTGTACAGATGCACCTCCAATTGGGTCTGGTATAGAGGCTCTTCTTCCTGAATAAAAGGTTTTCCCAGACCTTGTAGTTTTCTCCTGCAGCTGGTCTATTTTTCCCTTCTCACTTGCCATACCACACCAACTTGTTTCAAGGTCACTCCCAGCTGAGGCTAGCTGTCAGATTTAAAGTCAAAACAGTAGAAAGTCCCCAGTCACTTTCCCAGCTGCAGCAGACTATCAGATTTTAAAGCCAAACAGTGGAAAATTCCCAGTTACTTTCTATTTCTTTGTATCAGTCTTTGTAGCAATCCTTATGTCCACAAGGGGGATACAATAGCCCCTGGGATACAATGTCTCCCGTCTTCTCCTTCTCCTTCCCAACAACTTAGTAGCCAATTCGTCCCAGTAGAAAGGCTTAGATAGTCCTAATTTTTAACCAAATAGTCCGATTTGCAGAGCTTAAAGTCTCAAAGTCTCTCTCCGCAGTCCCTCCTTTACACTGTACTTTCAAATTGACAGGTCAGAGCCAGGCGCCTGAGCGGTGTTTCCCCCAAAATCGGCTCTTTCCTGCGCAGGCAATATAATTTTCAGTCCTTCCCCCCTTTCCCCTGCCACTAAGGGGGAAAAAGATCCTTTTCAAAATGTCAGATTTTGTTTCTTCAAAGACACTTTTAAAGGTTTGGCACACAAAAGTCTTTGTTTCCAGCTATATACAGAGCGGAAGGCTGACTTCCTGGTTAAACCTTACCGCTTCGGTTCTAATTAATTTGCTTTTTTGCTTTATATCAATTCCAAAAGTTCCTTAATAATTTCCTTTTGTTTTTTAAATTTTGTAATCCTCCTACTCACGGACAGTTCTTTTTGTAATCCAATTTGTTCCAAGAAGAAGTTGAGCGCTCCTCCGATCACGGCTGTGCGACGTCTCTCCGAAAAAGAAGCGATTAACTCTCAGCACCGCTTTAGCCCCCGCCACACGCCGGAGCTCTTCCTGAGCCCCAGAAACGTTTTGGAGGATCGCTATTGGTGCCCGCCGAGTCCCACGGACGTAGGCTTCCTCCGCCAACGTTTTCAGGGGTTCACCGCGTCGCCGTAGCGGTAGAACCCTTTTTTTCAGAGCTCTCCCCTCTGCTACTCAGGGGGAATCCTTTTTTAGTATTACTGTCCATGGGATCTCACCCAGCACTTCCCTAAGTTTTATGAAGTCGGCTTTCTTAAAGTCAAGAAATTGAGTCCTAGTATGCTTGGCTGCTCCTTTCCGCTGTATAGTAAACTTCAGAAGAGCATGATCACTTGCGCCTAATGATCCTTCCACTTCTACCCCATTAACCAGGTCATCAACATTGGTTAGGACCAGATCTAAAATGGCTGTTCCTCTTGTTGCTTCTCCCACTTTCTGGACAATGAAATTGTCTGCAAGGCCAGTGAGGAATCTGTTTGACCTTATGCTCTTGGCTGAGTTTGACATCCAACAAATATCCGGGTAATTGAAGTCCCCCATTACTACTCTCTCCCTTCCTTTTGCATGCTTGGCCATCTGTTCCATGAAGGCATCATCTATGTCCTCCGTTTGGCTTGGGGATCTATAGTGAACTCCCACAATGAGGTCACTGTTATTCTTCTCTCCCTTAATTTTGACCCAAATGCTCTCACTTTGGCTTTGAGGTTCTAAATCTTGGATCTCTTCACAGGTATACACATCCCTGACTTCACAGGTATACACATCCCTGACATATCCTCTTCACAGGTATACACATCCCTGACATATAACGCCACTCCTCCTCCTTTCTTGTCTGGTCTGTTTCTCTGAAATAGATTGTATCCCTCCATTATTACATTCCAATCGTGGGACTTATCCTACCAGGACAGCGCCAAGGTTCGCGCAGTGTTGGACTGGAAGAGCCCGCACAATCGGAAGGAGGTCCAGCGGTTTGTGGGTTTCGCCAACTTTTACCGCAAGTTCATCAAGGGGTTCGCGATGCAGACAGCGGCCATTACCGACACGCTCAGCTCCAAGAAGAAGAAGTTCATCTGGACGGAGCAAGCAGAGCAGTCCTTCCAGAACCTTAAGCGTCTCTTCTCGTCCGAAGAGCAGCTACTGCATGTGAACCCCAGCAGACCGATGAGAGTTGAAACGGACGCCTCAGACAGAGCCGTGGGCGCAGTACTGTTGCAGCAGGACCCGCATGGGGACTGGAGACCGTGTGCCTTCTACTCTAGGAAGCTCAGCAAGTCAGAGCAGAACTACACCATCTGGGACAGGGAGTTGCTGGCCATTCATGCAGCATTCAAGGCGTGGCGGCACTTCCTCATCGGAGCCAAACACACAGTGCAGGTTCGCACGGATCATAAGAACCTGGAGTACTGGCGTACGGCAAGGTTCCTGAACCAGCGGCACATCAGATGGGCGGAGTTCTTTGCAGATTTCGACTTCAGGATAGAGTACATCCCAGGCGACAACAACATCATGGCAGATGCACTGTCCAGAAAGCCGCAATACCTCGAAGAGGTGGCACCAGCAGCGGCCAAGCACATTTTCGCACCGAAAGCGTGGGCGTGCGCTTCAGCAACCGTGGACCTGGATGCGGTCCGTCGAGCGCTGCAGGAGGACCCCTTCGCACAAGCCAAAATGGAGGAGGTGCACAAGGGCACGGTGAAGGACGACGAGTTCCAAATACGTGATGGATTGCTCATCCGCAGAGGGGCACTCTATGTACCGGGAGACGACCTCCGCGCGAAAGTACTGCAGCAGTTGCACGACGCACCCACCGCCGGGCACTTTGGCAAAGAGAAGACGGCAGAATTAGTTGCCAGAGATTTTTGGTGGCCCAAGATGCGGGGGGAAGTCGCGGAGTACGTCTCGAGGTGCGACACCTGCCAAAGGGCCAATTCAGTGCACAAACCTCCGGCGGGACTGCTCGAACCGCTGCAGACACCGAGCGAACCGTGGGAGAGGGTGGCCCTGGACTTTGTCACGGATTTACCCAGCTCGAGGGGTAAAACGGCAGTGCTAGTGGTGGTGGACATGTTCACCAAAATGGCCCACTTCATTCCGTGCGCGAAGGTGGCCACGGCGGAACAGACCGCCAAACTGTTCATAGACCACGTCTTCAGGGTGCATGGTCTGCCACGGTCGATCTTGTCCGACAGGGGGCGACAGTTCATCTCGAACTTCTGGCAGAAGCTGATGGGTTTCCTGAACGTCAAGATCAACCTAGCGTCGGCGAGACACCCGCAGACCAACGGACAAGCGGAGCGCGTCAACGCCATCATGCAGCAGTACCTGAGATGCTATGCAAATCAGCAGCCGACAACATGGGTGGACTACCTGCCGCTCGCTGAGTTCGCCTACAACAACACGAAGCACGTGTCCACGGGGGTGACACCGTTCTTCGCCAACAACGGGAGGCATCCCAGAACCTTCCCGGGATTAGAGAGACTGGGGGAGGGGGAGCCACAGGCAGCGGAAGTCTTAGCGTCAGAATTGCAGGAGGTTCACGAACAGCTTAGGAGGCAGTTAGAGCTTGCAAAGCACGCATACAAACTGCAGGCTGACAAGCACAGAAGGGTTGGGGAGGACATACAGGTGGGAGACTGGGTTTGGTTAGCAGCCCAGGCAGTGCCGACCAGATCGTTAGCGAAGAAGAAACTCGGACATAAGCAGCTAGGACCTTACCAAGTCGAGGCACAGATCAATCCAGTGGCCTTCCGGTTGACACTTCCGGAGGGATCCAGAATGCACCCAGTGTTCCATAGGTCAGTGCTCACGCCCTACAAAGCACCTCACCGATTTCAGGCGCAGGGCACGGCACCAGACCCGTATAGGGAGACGCCCCCAAGGAGGGAGTCGCCAAGAGGGAAGCCCATCAACCAGGTCACAGAGATTTTAGACTCGAGATGGGGGGAAGAGGGAGTAGAATATTTTCTCGCCAGTGAAGGTACCCCGGCCAGCGCCAACCGTTGGGTGCCGGACTATGCCCTGGACGAGCCTCTTCTCAAGGAGGAGTTTCATGCCTTGTTCCCACACAGGCCCATGCCAGCCGAGTATTTCGACGACTGGCTTTTCACACCCACGCTTTCAACCAGCACATTCCAGGGGTTCACCTCGGACGAAGAACCGGCAATAGAAACAAGTTCCCCGGAGGGATCGCCCTCGGGGTTTGCCTCAGACCGCTCGTTTTGGTGGGACGATCGACCAGAGGAGCAGTGGAGCAGGAGGTGGCTGGGGGGTCCTTGGCAGGCAACGGACCCAGAGGTGACAGAGGGAGAGATGGACATGGACGTGCTGGGGGAGGACGTTGGGTTCGAGCATGGCGGCACAGAGATGGAAGCAGAGGAAATCGAGGTCGGCGAGAGCACGGAGGACGAGCCGGACTTATCCGGCTGGATGCACGCCACGGGGGACGAACTGTATCCGCCATTCACCCCCACAACGACGGAGCACCCAGCACCCACACCTGAGGAAGGGGAGGGGGGAAGGGGGGGCTTCGAGGGGGGGATGGATGTCAGGGGTTCAGGAGCAGAGGCACAGGAGAGGGAGGAAATGGAGAGCGAAGGGGAGGAGTCCGAAGGAAATGTCAGCGATGACAGCGATCCGAGGTCTCTGAGTCTGTCCAGTGAATCAGAGGATTCACAAAAAGGGGCTCCCATGGTCAGGGCAAGGGGAGTACCCAGGGCGGCACTTCAGGGAGAAGGGGCCAGAGGGGACTCAGAGAGCAGCAGCTGGAAATCTGGACCAGCGTCCACACCGGAGGGAAGTAGGGGGGAGGAGTCCCAGGCATCGGGATCAGGCGGCGCGCTACCAGTGGGAGAACATGAGGCAGGATTGACCACGCCTCCGTCAGGGAGCGAGGAAACGGTTAAGAGGAAGGTTAAACGCACGCGCGCGCCAAGTTCAAATGTACAGGAAGGCGGCACAGTTGGCAGCCCGGGTAGGGAGCCAAGTCCTAAAGCCCGCCGAAGAGAGCGGGAGGAGTCAGGAGGGTCAACGTCTGCGTCAGAGGAGTCCAGGAGGGAGGAGACCCCGGGGGGCAGCAGGACCCAGAGGAGAAAGGAGAGAAGGGAGAGGTGGAGTAAGATTAGAGTCTTAAACTGGTGTACAGGGGGCGGAGATTCAGACGGAGCTTCGCCGGTCTAGACTCTAGACGTAGAGCTGGGGCGCTGAGGCTTGGAAATGGAAACTATTCTTCAATAAAGACTTTGATACTTTACTACCGGCTAGCGTTGGTCCTTTGTGAGCTGGGACCAGGAGCCAGCTCTGACAGTAAGCTCCGTCACTAAGTTTTGGCACCAAGAACCTCGCCACGTGAGTCGACGCGGCGAGGGCAGAGGAGGGGTGCTTCGAGAGCTCACACAAATCAGGCAAGATGACTCCAGAACAGCAACTGACAGAACTGCGAAATGCAGTAACTCAAGTCAATGCGGAGGTACGGGCCTCCAAGAAAAGGGAAGAGGAAATGGATGCCGCCTGCAGAGATCTCCGAACCAGGTTGGAAGCGCTCACTACACTGGGGCAAATGGGACCCAAGTCAGAGGGCATTGGACTGGGGAGGAGGGGAGGCAGTCTGGTATCTCATTTCGACGGGAGTTTACAGCAGTACCCCAACTTCAGAGCCGACCTGCTGTTTGCGCTGGATCTGCTAGAAAAAGACTTTAGAGATGAGAGAGAGAAAGTGGGGTTTATCTTGTCCCATTTGCATGGGGAGGCCAAAATGTGGCTGAGGAATTTATGGAGAGATAATGATCCGGCGCTCCAAGATGCGAAGGCTTTCATTAAAGCAATGGATTCGTGTTTTTTATCAAAGATAGACATCGACATTGCCAGAAGAGATATACACGGGCTTAAACAAGGCAGAGCCAGTGTGAGGCAGTACCATGCACGCTTTTTTGGCTTAGTTCATGCACTGGGATGGGAAAAAGATTCTGCTCCAGTGAGAGACCTCTTTTGGGAAGGCTTGAATGCAGATGTAAAAGCTGAGATTGCAAGGGGAGAGAGGCCAAAGAACACTCAGCAAGTGGTCCAGAGGGCGCTGGAGATTGGGGTGCGCTTGGAGGAACGTCCTTGGAACAGAGAAGAAGGACGTTGGGGAAGGGCGCCAGCCAGAGCACCTCCCTTCTCTCCCAAAGATGCAACGCGTGCGCAATCCACACCCTCGCAGGGAGGGGGAGAAGAACCGATGGAGATCGGAGGTGCCAGGGCTCAGTCAGCTACCAAAGCCCTAACACCGGGAGCAGTCAAAACGAAGCCTCCTAGAGGGAACAGGAAGTGCTACATCTGCGAGAGTGCTCAGCACATGGCGAAAGAGTGTCCCCAGAGGCTCCACAAGCACACTGCAGCCTCGGCAACAGTCACAGACGCAACTCCACAGGGAACACCGCAACAGGGAAACGACGGAGTCTGGCTGGAGGAAGAGGCACTGGGGTCCAGCCAGACAAGTCAATGAAGCAATCCCCAGCAATTTTGCAGCCCACAGACCCCCTCCCACCCAAACCAGTGGTGCAGCTTACAGCGTCTCTCCAACTGCCCAATGGACGCACTCTGGAAGTGCCGATCACCATTGACTCCGGCAGCAACGCCGACTTTATAGGACTGGATTTCATTCAGCAGCACAATATACCACTACTACCAGCCACGCTGCCCCTGAAGGTTGTCACGGTGGATGGCAGAGAATTGTTGGGGGGGCAGGTGGTGCAACAAACGCAGCCAATGGTGATGCGGATTGGAAATCACCGAGAAGTCATCAGCTTCAATGTCACCCACCTGTCGGACACGCCTGTAGTCTTGGGCATGAGTTGGCTGCACAGGCACAGCCCAGCATTGGCGTGGTACCAGCGCCAACTGACCTTCGGCTCATCCTATTGCGCGGAACATTGCATCCTACCTAGCCCGGAAGAGGGAGGGGAAGACCCGCAGCTACAATTAGGCACGCTGCAAGCAGTGCCACGCAAGTACGCAGCGTTTTTGGAGGTTTTCTGCGAGAAAGAAGCAGACAAGCTGCCTCCCCACAGGCCCTATGACTGCAAGATTGACCTCCTGCCAGGGGCGACGCTGCCAACCGGGAAACTTTATTCAATGTCTGAAGACGAGCTGCAGGAGCTCAAGGAGTTCATAGACCTCAACTTGAAGCGCGGTTTCATCCGGGAGTCGAAGGCAGTGGGGGGCAGTCCTGTATTCTTTGTGAAGAAAAAGGACACGCCCCAAAAGAGGCTTGTAGTTGATTTCAGGCTCTTAAATTCCAAGACCAAGCCCACGGCCTTTCCCATGCCCAAAATAGATGACCTGCTCGCAACGGTGAGGAAAGGACGCGTTTTCACGAAGTTGGATCTGCGAGGGGCGTACAACCTGATTCGCATGCGGGAGGGAGACGAGTGGAAGACTGCCATGTTCACGCCCCTGGGCACCTATGAATACAGAGTTATGCCCTTTGGTTTACAAAATGGCTCTCACTGTTTTCAAGCCTTCATGCATCACGTCCTGGCGGGTCTCCTCTACAAGAAATGCGTCTGCTTCTTGGACGACATCCTGATATTCTCAGAATCAGAGGAGACCCACGAGGGAGACGTCAAGGAGGTTCTGCAGAGACTGCAGGAGCATCGGCTGTACGCCAAGCTGGAGAAGTGCCAGTTCGACAGGAAGGAGGTGGATTTCCTGGGCTACAAGTTGTCGGACAAGGGGCTCGCCATGGACAGCGCCAAGGTTCGCGCAGTGTTGGACTGGAAGAGCCCGCACAATCGGAAGGAGGTCCAGCGGTTTGTGGGTTTCGCCAACTTTTACCGCAAGTTCATCAAGGGGTTCGCGATGCAGACAGCGGCCATTACCGACACGCTCAGCTCCAAGAAGAAGAAGTTCATCTGGACGGAGCAAGCGGAGCAGTCCTTCCAGAACCTTAAGCGTCTCTTCTCGTCCGAAGAGCAGCTACTGCATGTGAATCCCAGCAGACCGATGAGAGTTGAAACGGACGCCTCAGACAGAGCCGTGGGCGCAGTACTGTTGCAGCAGGACCCGCATGGGGACTGGAGACCGTGTGCCTTCTACTCTAGGAAGCTCAGCAAGTCAGAGCAGAACTACACCATCTGGGACAGGGAGTTGCTGGCCATTCATGCAGCATTCAAGGCGTGGCGGCACTTCCTCATCGGAGCCAAACACACAGTGCAGGTTCGCACGGATCATAAGAACCTGGAGTACTGGCGTACGGCAAGGTTCCTGAACCAGCGGCACATCAGATGGGCGGAGTTCTTTGCGGATTTCGACTTCAGGATAGAGTACATCCCAGGCGACAACAACATCATGGCAGATGCACTGTCCAGAAAGCCGCAATACCTCGAAGAGGTGGCACCAGCAGCGGCCAAGCACATTTTCGCACCGAAAGCGTGGGCGTGCGCTTCAGCAACCGTGGACCTGGATGCGGTCCGTCGAGCGCTGCAGGAGGACCCCTTCGCACAAGCCAAAATGGAGGAGGTGCACAAGGGCACGGTGAAGGACGACGAGTTCCAAATACGTGATGGATTGCTCATCCGCAGAGGGGCACTCTATGTACCGGGAGACGACCTCCGCGCGAAAGTACTGCAGCAGTTGCACGACGCACCCACCGCCGGGCACTTTGGCAAAGAGAAGACGGCAGAATTAGTTGCCAGAGATTTTTGGTGGCCCAAGATGCGGGGGGAAGTCGCGGAGTACGTCTCGAGGTGCGACACCTGCCAAAGGGCCAAGTCAGTGCACAAACCTCCGGCGGGACTGCTCGAACCGCTGCAGACACCGAGCGAACCGTGGGAGAGGGTGGCCCTGGACTTTGTCACGGATTTACCCAGCTCGAGGGGTAAAACGGCAGTGCTAGTGGTGGTGGACATGTTCACCAAAATGGCCCACTTCATTCCGTGCGCGAAGGTGGCCACGGCGGAACAGACCGCCAAACTGTTCATAGACCACGTCTTCAGGGTGCATGGTCTGCCACGGTCGATCTTGTCCGACAGGGGGCGACAGTTCATCTCGAACTTCTGGCAGAAGCTGATGGGTTTCCTGAACGTCAAGATCAACCTAGCGTCGGCGAGACACCCGCAGACCAACGGACAAGCGGAGCGCGTCAACGCCATCATGCAGCAGTACCTGAGATGCTATGCAAATCAGCAGCCGACAACATGGGTGGACTACCTGCCGCTCGCTGAGTTCGCCTACAACAACACGAAGCACGTGTCCACGGGGGTGACACCGTTCTTCGCCAACAACGGGAGGCATCCCAGAACCTTCCCGGGATTAGAGAGACTGGGGGAGGGGGAGCCACAGGCAGCGGAAGTCTTAGCGTCAGAATTGCAGGAGGTTCACGAACAGCTTAGGAGGCAGTTAGAGCTTGCAAAGCACGCATACAAACTGCAGGCTGACAAGCACAGAAGGGTTGGGGAGGACATACAGGTGGGAGACTGGGTGTGGTTAGCGGCCCACGCAGTGCCGACCAGATCATTAGCTAAGAAGAAACTCGGACATAAGCAGCTAGGACCTTACCAAGTCGAGGCACAGATCAATCCAGTGGCCTTCCGGTTGACACTTCCGGAGGGATCCAGAATGCACCCAGTGTTCCATAGGTCAGTGCTCACGCCCTACAAAGCACCTCACCGATTTCAGGCGCAGGGCACGGCACCAGACCCGTATAGGGAGACGCCCCCAAGGAGGGAGTCGCCAAGAGGGAAGCCCATCAACCAGGTCACAGAGATTTTAGACTCGAGATGGGGGGAAGAGGGAGTAGAATATTTTCTCGCCAGTGAAGGTACCCCGGCCAGCGCCAACCGTTGGGTGCCGGACTATGCCCTGGACGAGCCTCTTCTCAAGGAGGAGTTTCATGCCTTGTTCCCACACAGGCCCATGCCAGCCGAGTATTTCGACGACTGGCTTTTCACACCCACGCTTTCAACCAGCACATTCCAGGGGTTCACCTCGGACGAAGAACCGGCAATAGAAACAAGTTCCCCGGAGGGATCGCCCTCGGGGTTTGCCTCAGACCGCTCGTTTTGGTGGGACGATCGACCAGAGGAGCAGTGGAGCAGGAGGTGGCTGGGGGGTCCTTGGCAGGCAACGGACCCAGAGGTGACAGAGGGAGAGATGGACATGGACGTGCTGGGGGAGGACGTTGGGTTCGAGCATGGCGGCACAGAGATGGAAGCAGAGGAAATCGAGGTCGGCGAGAGCACGGAGGACGAGCCGGACTTATCCGGCTGGATGCACGCCACGGGGGACGAACTGTATCCGCCATTCACCCCCACAACGACGGAGCACCCAGCACCCACACCTGAGGAAGGGGAGGGGGGAAGGGGGGGCTTCGAGGGGGGGATGGATGTCAGGGGTTCAGGAGCAGAGGCACAGGAGAGGGAGGAAATGGAGAGCGAAGGGGAGGAGTCCGAAGGAAATGTCAGCGATGACAGCGATCCGAGGTCTCTGAGTCTGTCCAGTGAATCAGAGGATTCACAAAAAGGGGCTCCCATGGTCAGGGCAAGGGGAGTACCCAGGGGGGCACTTCAGGGAGAAGGGGCCAGAGGGGACTCAGAGAGCAGCAGCTGGAAATCGGGACCAGCGTCCACACCAGAGGGAAGTAGGGGGGAGGAGTCCCAGGCATCGGGATCAGGCGGCGCGCTACCAGCGGGAGAACATGAGGCAGGATTGACCACGCCTCCGTCAGGGAGCGAGGAAACGGTTAAGAGGAAGGTTAAACGCGCGCGCGCGCCAAGTTCAAATGTACAGGAAGGCGGCACAGTTGGCAGCCCGGGTAGGGAGCCAAGTCCTAAAGCCCGCCGAAGAGAGCGGGAGGAGTCAGGAGGGTCAACGTCTGCGTCAGAGGAGTCCAGGAGGGAGGAGACCCCGGGGGGCAGCAGGACCCAGAGGAGAAAGGAGAGAAGGGAGAGGTGGAGTAAGATTAGAGTCTTAAACTGGTGTACAGGGGGCAGAGATTCAGACGGAGCTTCGCCGGTCTAGACTCTAGACGTAGAGCTGGGGCGCTGAGGCTTGGAAATGGAAACTATTCTTCAATAAAGACTTTGATACTTTACTACCGGCTAGCGTTGGTCCTTTGTGAGCTGGGACCAGGAGCCAGCTCTGACACCTATTATGTCATATTTAGTTTGCTGTACCAAGAGCTCAAGCTCATCTTGTTTATTTCCCATGCTTTGCGCATTAGTGTACAGACATTGAAGTCCATTAATCATTCCCCCGTGTCTCTTATTTAAGGATTTTTTCCACAAACCACTAGGACTGCGTGCTGTTTGCTCCACTTGGTCTATGACATTTGGATGATCATCTTCATCAATTGATAGACTCCTACCTTCAGGAGCACTGTCTCCCTCCCCCACATTAGTCAGTTTAAAGCCCTCCTGATGAGGTTTCTGAGATTTTTGGCAAACAAGCCAACTTCCAATCGTGGGTTTACAAAGCTGGTAAAATGAACCGCCATAGGATCTGGACACACCAAACTGTGGTTAATTTAAAATCCAAGTGGAAGCTTCCCAATAGGCTTGGGGTGGGGGAGAGGTGTGCAAACCTGGAGGAGAGGCTGCCGTCCTGCTCATAATATGAAGCCACGGTTCAGTATGTGGCACCAAGGGACATTGCCCACCACAACTAATACTTTCAAGTAGCCACCCATGTGGCCTGAGTGAACAGGACAGACTTTGCCTGGCACCCAACAATAAAGCTGTCATGTAGATGTCGTTTTCTCCAGCCCCAACTCTGATACAGGTTCCACTGGTCTTTGCACTTTTGCATGATCTGACCTGAAATTCTGGGTGTTGACATATTCCTTCTCTCTCTTGGCGAGGACGTGCTAGATGAGTCCCTCTCTCTGTCCGGACTGCGGATGTGTGGAAGGCACAAAGAGCTGGCGCATAGTGTGGGTCATTGGGGTTGCTTCTTGCTCATGCTCTCCTTGTCAGGGATACGCCTCAGGGAGATGAGAACAGAACTCAAGTAGTCCTTAAAAGCAAGGAGGCGGGAGGGCACAGTACACCTCTAAGGCAACTTACAGCCTGCTTGGTGGCAGCGGTGGGGGTGGAGGCTCCCGGCGGGCACTCATTTGCTGATGCTGCAGGTTTCTTTCCTTCTCCATGAGGTCATCCTCGAATCCCAGAATTCCGGAGAGAGGAAAAGACTTCTGAGGTTAGAGAGGCTTCAGAACCGTTTGGGGAAGTTTCGGGAAAGGAACTTAGAAAATACTTAACTGCAGGAAAATGTTCCTGCCTCCCCACAGCACCACATTTGCCGGACAATTGCCTCTCAGCTTATGCACGTTTAGGAAGGATTGTGGAGGCAACAGGTCCTCCCCTCAAGGCCTTTTCCTCTAAAGGAGGTAGAGTGGTCTTCTCCAATCCTCTGGCCACTGCTGAGTTTTCCAAACTTGCTGGCATATTGCGTGTAGCACCTTAACAGCATCATCTTTAACAAAATTTAATAGTTCAGCTGGAATATCATCGCTTCCACTGGCCTTGTTATTAGCAGTGCTTTCTAAGGCCCATTTGACTTTGCTCTCCAGGATGTCAGGCTCAAGGTCAGCAACCACACTACCTGGGGTGTAGGAGACATCCATATCTTTCTGGTATAATTCCTCTGTGTATACTTGCCACCTCTTCTTGACGTCTTCTGCTTCTGTTAGGTTCTTTCCACCTTTGTCCTTTATTATGGTACTCTTTGTATGAAATGTTCCTTTCATAGCTCCAGTTTTCTTGAACAGATCTCTGCTTCTTCCCATTCTGTTGTTTTCCTCTATTTCTTTGCATTGCTCTTTTAAGAAGGGCCTCTTGTCTCTCCTTGCTATTTTTTGGAAATCTGCATTCAATTTCCTGTATCTTTCACTATCTCCCTCGCATTTTGCTTGCCTTCTCCAAGTCCACCTTTCCTTTTGAAGCAAAGTGTCCTTGAAATGGGGGAGAAATGCCCTGCATGAAGTCTTGGGTTTGCAATTTGGGGAGAGGGAAGACTGTCTGCGGCGCTGGGGAGCGGGCAGGCTGGCGAGGCCCCCTAGATCTATGTTTTTTTTAAATAATATTTTATTAAGGTTTTCCATAACATCACAAAAAGAAAAATACAAAAATAAAAAACAATTAAAAACAATTCAATTTTTCATCACATATCTTGCATTTGCTTGTTTCCCGAACCTCCCCACACCTCCCCTCTTTGTATTCCAGTTCAATTTATTTATTCAGCAAATCCTTTCCCTCTTTACTTTATCCTTATCTTGTTCTTAATATAGTATAACTTTAAATTTTCACCTGTTAACATTCCATTTTTACATATTCCTTCATACCGTTGTTACTAAAAACCCCTTAACCTCGATCCAACATCATTCTAACATTCATTAATTTTATAATATTTCTGTAGATAGTCTTTAAATTTCTTCCAATCTTCTTCCACCAACTCTTCTCCCTGGTCTCGGATTCTGCCGGTCATTTCCGCCGATTCCATATAGTCCATCACCTTCATCTGCCATTCTTCCAGAGTGGGTAGTTCTTGTGTCTTCCAATACTTCACGAGGGGTATTCTTGCTGCTGTTGTAGCATACATAAAGAAAGTTCTGTCCTTCTTTAACACCAATTGGCCGACCATGCCCAGGAGAAAGGCCCAGGAGAAAGGCCCTGCATGAAGTCTTGGGTTTGCAATTTGGGGAGAGGGAAGACTGTCTGCGGCGCTGGGGAGCGGTCAGGCTGGCGAGGCCCCCTAGATCTAGAGGCCCTAGGCTTCAGCCTACTTAGCCTATACATAAATCCGGCCCTGCCTATGTCACAGTGAGCACAGGCCCATCGATCACGTGCAAGGCATTCTGCATGTTGGGAAGGAGCCTCCTGTTCTGGGCCAGGTGGAAGAGTGACACCAGCAGAAGACTGGGTGGTGGGGTCGAAGCTGATCCCGGGGAGCACGTGAGGAGTCAAGGCTTCCCGCATGAAGGCCTTGCTTCCCCTAGAAGTCCCTGCCTCCTGGTCTGTGTTTGCTTTCTTCTTCAGGTACAGCGCCAGCATGTTCTGGATGGTGCACCTGCTTTCGGGGGAGAGCTTGTCGAACTGGTCCACACTAGAAGAATAGCCATGAGACGGGTGAGACTCCTGCAAGGCGTCCCCAAAGTCAGGGGAACATAAGCGCATTTGAAGAGGCTTGCTGGGTCAGGCCAAGGCCCATTCAGTCTGACATCCTGTTGGCATAGTGGTTCCTTCCAGATGCCCGTTTTTGTTGATTCATGATTGTTTCTATTCATGACAGTAGGAGGGCAGTTATATGCAAGACTGTATTCAGTGCTGTTCGTGCCTGCAAAGCTTTCGGGACAGACATACTCCGACCCTTCCAACCAGTGCCCCCTAACTTCCAGCTGAAACCAGGTACCTTTTTCATACCACAAATGTTCTTCAGTGGTGAACCATGGCATCTGAAATTCCAGGGGAGCCCTGTACGATGCCAAAATTCAGTGCCACCACGCCTCTCAACGTCTATTCAACATCATAGTTGCGGTGTCCCCTGTGGGGCCCGCAAGGCTTCACACCAGGGTGACCAAACCAGTTGCACTCCCCTAAATCCATCTAAATGTCATTGGGGGGGGGGTGTCCCACTTAAGTTGCACTTTATAGCTCAAGAGGGCCCCTCTGGCTGATAATAATATAGTAGCACAGGGGACGCATCACAGAACAAAATGACATGTAGTTGGTCCACCACAAGGCCTCCATTTCTTCCACAAACTGCTCTGCCGCAGGTACACTCCATCCTTCCTCCCCCCTCCCCCAGGTGTCACCCCTGGGGTGACACCTGGGAAGGCCCTGGGGTGACACCCATAATTGGCTATGAACGGGCTCATTCCTGTGGATACATGTTCAGCGTTATTGTACACAAATTCAGCCAGCGCTAGTTTCTCTACCCAATCGTTCTGCCTCTCGCCGACGTAGCAGCGAAGGTATTGCTGGAGTATACCGTTCACTCTTTCTGCTTGCCCGTTGGTTTCTGGGTGTCGCGCCGTCGAGAAGCCCACCTCGACCTGCAGCAAGCTCATGAGCTTCCTCCAGAACCGGGATGTAAATTGTTTCCCACGATCTGAGATGACTCTCGAGGGAGCCCCATGCAGCCTGAAGATGTGCTCCACAAACAACCTGGCTGTCTCCTCTGCCGTCACCGCATGTGAGCAAGCTATGAAATGTCACCTCTTCGTCAGTAGATCGACGACTACCATGACTGCTGTCTTCCCCCTTGACTTGGGCAATTCTGTCATAAAATCAATGGACACCACCTCCCAGGGTCTTCCCGGTGTGGGTAAGGGTTCCAGTAACCCTGCGGGGGCCGTCCTCTCCCCCTTGGCCCTTTGGCAGCGGTCGCACCCCCGTACATATTCTCGTACATCTTCCCTTACCCTTGGCCACCAGAACTGCCTGGTGACCAGCAGCATGGTTTTGTGTTGTCCAAAGTGCCCCGCCGTAGGGTTGTCGTGGAGTTGTTTGAGTACCCTTCCCCTCAAGGTCTCCCCCGGTACATACAGCGCCCCCTTGTAGTACAGCAGTCCTTCCTTTTCCTCAAACCCTCCATGGTTTCCCCTTCCGTCTCGGAGTTCCCTGATTTTAGTTTGAGCGAACTCGTCGTTTCTAGTAAGCCCCCCCAGTTCTCGTTTCCCAACCAACGCTCCCCCACACACCCATCAGTCCTCGGGGATCACGTGTCGTATCTCCGGCGGTCCCTCTCCTTCCATGTACTCCGGCTTCCGGGAGAGCGCATCTGCTCTTACGTTTTCTTCTCCCGGTACGTATCGGATCTTGAAGGAAAACTTGGAGAACTCCTGTGCCCATCAAATCTGTCTCTGGTTGAGTACTCGCACGGTCCTCCAGTATTCTAAGTTCTTGTGATCAGTACAAACCTGGATCTTGTGCTGCGCCCCTATTAACAGATGTCTCCATCGGCGAAACGCCGCATAGATCGCAAGCAGTTCACGGTCATACACGGTATAGTTTTGCTCCGACTTGCTCAGCTTCCTCGAGAAAAAGGCACACGGCCTCCAGCCCTGCTTGCCTCCTGCATCCAAAAGAATTACCGCTCCAATGGCTCGGTCGGACGCGTCGGTCTCCAGCCTCATAGGCTTCTTCAGATCAACATGCAGGAGCTGCTCCTCCGAAGCGAACGCCTTCTTCAGTCTTTCAAAGGATTGCTGGGCACTTTCTGTCCAAGCGAACTTTTTCTTGCTACTGAGGCAATCTGTGATGGGTGCTGTCAAGTGGGCGAAGTTCTTGATGAACTTCCTGTAGAAGTTGCTGAACCCTAGGAACCTCTGCACGTCCTTCCGGGTCTTGGGTGCCTTCCACTCCAACACTGCCTGCACCTTGCTTGGGTCCATAGCTAGACCCTTGTCTGACAACTTGTACCCCAGAAATTCAACCTCTCTGGCGTGAAATTGGCATTTGCCCAGCTTGACCCACAACTGGTGCTTCTGCAGTCTTTTTAGCACTTCCCTGACGTCACTGACATGTTGCTCCTCATTGTCCGAATAGATTAAGACGTCATCCAAAAAGGCTACGCAGTTCTTGTACAGCAGGGGCCCCAACACGTGGTGCATGAAAGCTTGAAAGCAGGCGGAGCCTGATTGTAATCCAAATGGCATGACTAAGTACTCAAACGCCCCCAGGGGGGTGAACATGGTGGTTTTCCATTCGTTCCCCTTCCTTATTCTAATCAAATTGTACGCTCCCCTGAGATCCAGCTTGGCAAAAAATTTCCCCCGCCTCACCTGTGTTAAAATGTCGTCAATCCTTGGCATTGGGAAGGTCACGGGTTCTGATACCATGTTCAATGCCCTGTAATCTACGACCAACCTGGGCTGGTTAGTATCCTTCTTGTCCACAAAGAACACCGGACTGCCCCCCACCGCCTTTGATTCCCTTATGAACCCCCTCTTCAGATTCTTGTCGATAAATTGCCGCAACTCCTGCATCTCCTTGTCAGACATGGCATACAGCTTACCCATTGGTAGTTGAGCCCCTGGGAGCAAGTTGATTTGGCAGTCAAAGGGCCTATGGGGGGGGGGTAGTTTGTCCGCCTCCTTCTTGCTGAAGACTTCCTCTAGGTCAGCGTATTGTGCCGGCACCTCCCCTTTTGTTCCCACTGCTAGCCCAGCCACCCTGGCCACTGTCATTCTTGGGGTCCCCCCCAGACAGTGTTCCAAGCAGTAAGCTGATCCAAAGGTGACTGACCGCTGATGCCATGACACTACTGGATCATGCAGTGCCAGCCAGCTCATTCCCAGTATTATTGGAGGTCCTGCCAGTGTGGCCACGTGAAAGGCAATGGTCTCCGTGTGCCTGGAAACCCTCATTCGCATTGGCGGGGTCTGGTGTTTCACTTCCCCTCCCAGAAGTTCCCTGCCATCGATGGTGGTCACTTGCAAGGGAAAATCCAGGGGTAGCAGGTGGAGTTGGTGCTCCAGAGCGAAGTCCCTGCTGAAGAAATTACAGGAGCTGCCTGAGTCCAACAGCCCCTCAACCTTGACTGGGTGCCCATTCGGGAGTTCTAGCACCACTTCTCGGCTATAGCTGCCCTGGGGGGATCAGGCTGGGGTACTTTTATTGGTGGCTGGCCTGGCTGCTGACCCCGCTGGTTGGCAGCCAGACGTTCTCGTTTCCCTGCCCCTGTCCTTCCTCCCCCTTGTCCTCACAGCCGGCAGCCCCCACCATCGCTTGCCAGGCCTTTCTTTGAGGGCAGACCCTGGCAATATGTCCTGGCCGTTGGCAGAGGAAACACTTCTTGGTTGTTTTCCGATCCTTCCCCTCCCTCTTGCGACCTTCACTGGACTTTGAAACCCCGCTGGCGCACGCTCCATCAACTTCCATTGGTTCAGCCACCTGGGAAAGCTGTTTTGGTATTTCAGGAATGCTGCAGTCAAGGCAACGTTCCCCTCTCCCCTCGCGTTTCTCCTGAGCCCGCGCTTCCTGCCATACTCCAATCGCAAGCACAGCCTTGGTCAGCTGATCCATCGACTGTGGGCGGGGTGCACGGGACAGCCCGTCCTTCACAGTAGGGGACAGTCCCTCCTCAAACAGCATTTGAATCGGTTCAGAGTCCAGATCCCACCCGAGCCGGTGGACCAACATGGCAAAGCGCGACCAGTAGTCTCTAACTGATTGGCTCCCCTGCTTGCACCCCATCAGTTCTCGTCGAATCACACTTTGTGCCACTTCACTGGAGTACATCGCATCCATAGCCTGGAAGAATTTCTTAAGGTCCTTCAGGGCAGTATTCTGCATCGCCATGAGGGGCCTGATCCATTCACGTGGCCCCCCCTGCAGATGCCCCACCACGTAGGCTACCCTTTCCCCATCGTTCTCAAAGTCATTATGCTGCAGTTCCAAAGCGTACTCTATTTCCGTTCGGAACGCATTGTAGTCCTGGGGTCCCCCCCCCCAAACTTGTGTACCAGCCCCGGTACTTTCCTTGCGATGGGGGTGAGTCTGACCTGTGCATCCTGAGCCCGCCTTTCATCCAGCCGCGCCGTTACGAGAGCTACATGCTGTTCCAAGTCTCGGTTTCTCTCTACCAGACTTTGCCCTCCAGCTCCTTGCTCCTCCTTCTCTCCGGCTCCCCTGGTATGGCTCATAGTGCTCCCTCTCTGAAGCTGCACACAAGCAACGTAGGTGACTGACGGATTGCTGTAAAGGTTCTAGGGGTTGCTCGTGCGTAAGTTGCTGTTACTCCTGGCTAGGTTGCCTGGTTGAACCCTTTCTGTCTGGACAGCCTTAAGTTCCGTGGCTGCCTCAGTCGCTGGCAGAATCCGTCAGTGGGCGTTTCTTGAACCTCTTCCAGCATAGAAGCTGTTTGACGCCCAGTCTTCTCCTACTTTGCCTGCGCGGAAGTCTTCTGCGCAAAGTGGGTGTGGGCAGCGGAGTACTCATGCCCTCTCCGCTGGTCTCCGGCAAAGAGTCCTGGAGCTACCTCTCCGATTCCCCCATCTGCCCCCCTTCTCCACTGGTGTTACGCTGATTTCCTTCCCCAGCAGATGAGCTACCTCTCTCCCTGCTGGGACCCTCTCCGCCATCCTTCTGGAGCCTCCTCTCCGCCTCCAGCTCCGATGGCAGTTCCCTGACAAGAACTCACTCCCAAGGTAAGGGGAAGAGACATGGCTAAGATGGCAGGACAGATTACTCTATGGTGTTAACCCCTTCATGCACTAATTAGACTGAAGCATGTTGGTTATATGAGACTGGTTATCCCGCACAACATGCTCTCACGCAACCCATGCCCTCCAACTGAAAACCCATTTCCTGGACAATATCAACATTGTGTTTTGTGCCTGTGAACTGCACAGTGAATATTTTATTAGGGGGAAAAGCAGCCCAGCTGGAGGGACCTGGAAGTGTGCAGGGAAGAGCAATTTTGTAGTGGCTTTGTGGCACAGGAGCACCAAGTTCACCAACTGGCTGATTCAGACTGAATCCCATTCAAAAAGAGTGCAATGGTGTGTGTTTCAGCCAGCCATCCGGCTGCTGCAACTATTCCCTGGGTGCCACCACACTGTCCTGTCTGTGTGTTTGGAAGGGAATGGGAGCTATGCTCCCCCCGGAGACACGCCACTCCTTCTTCCTTAGCTGTGCTGCTCAACAGTTGAGGCAACCTTCACAGTTCTGGGATGCCGAGGAAGCGAACCAATAGTCATGTTCATCTGTACTGGCTCAGTATGACCTATTCTGACAGGTGCTGCCTTTCATATTCACGCCCAAGAGCCTTTCCGCTCCAGAGATCTGGGGCTGAACCCGGGATCTGCACGCCAAGGCTGGAGTAAGAAAGAGCCCTTGCCAGCTGTCCACGTTGGGCGCCTGCCTGGAGAGGGGAAGCCGGGGGTTGGAGGGACACCGTGCTGCTCCTGGCAACCCCCACCCAACCCGACGTCCTCCTCCGCCTGAATCCCGCTTCCCCCGGGACCAGTGGCGTAGCGCGGGTTGTCAGCACCCGGGGCAAGGCAAGTAATTTGTGCCCCCTAACCCGGGCCAAGGCAAGTAATTTGCACCCCCCCCTGCACTGTCCCTCCCCCAGATAGTCACTCGCTCTCTCTCAGCACCGCACACCTGGCACCCCCCCTCCACAGTGGGCGGCGACCCGGCGGCTGGGATTCGCACAGCCAGCACTGCAGTGAGAGAGAGTGAGTGAGCCAGGTAGGGGCAGAGAGCTGCGAGTGCGAGCGCGCCGCCCCCCAGATGTTGCGCCCGGTGCGGCCGGCCCCCCCTGCACCCCCCACGCTACGCCACTGCCCGGGACGCACTTCCCATCCTGGAGCGGCTGGGGTGCGAGCGCTCCCCACCCCCCTTTCCAGACCCCCCTCGTTCTTCTTCTTCATGCCTCGGGTGTTTTCCTGAGTGTATCTTCAGAACAACCCTCTGTGAGGGAGGCTAAGCTGGCCCAAGGACTGGCCCCAGGTAGCTCAGCCAAGTTGCCAAGGCAACCCCCGCCCAACCCGACGTCCTCCTCCACCTGAATCCCGCTTCCCCCGGGACGCACTTCCCATCCTGGAGCGGCTGGGGTGGGAGCGCTCCCCACCCCCCTTTCCAGACCCCCCTCGTTCTTCTTCTTCATGCCTCGGGTGTTTTCCTGAGTGTATCTTCAAAACAACCCTCTGTGAGGGAGGCTAAGCTGGCCCAAGGACTGGCCCAAGGTAGCTCAGCCAAGTTGCCAAGGCCAGCATTTAAGACCCTTTCCCCTCAGATGAGAAAGCCGGGATGAGTCATGCTAGCAGCCTGTGGCCTTGATGGGCTTTGTGGCAGCCCAGCCCAGCTGCTATAGTCCACCTCTGAACCGAGGAAGTGCAACTGGAGAGACAGAGCCCATTACTTTTCTCACGGGACAGAAGCGCACGACTTCCCCCTCCCACTTGCCGCCCGCCCCAGTCTTTCTCCGGCGGCTCAGTTTAGTGCGCCAAGCGGCTCATCCCAGGTGGGAATTCGGGTGGCGCTGCTTGCAGAAGGAGAAGCGGCTGGCGCTAGCGGACACTCCCATTGTTCTTCTCAGGTAGGACTTCCGGGATCCAGACGAACATTTTACCAAAAAGTATGGCTTGACTACTGATTTCCCATTTAAAGGAAGGCAAAACCACCTACGTTTGGCGGACAGGTGAAAAAAACCACGAATTACATTTAAAGTTCTGCGAGATGCAAAGGAAAGCTTGCGTTTTAAACTTGCATTTTACAGCTTGTTGCTTGGTGTGGTTAACGGAATGGGGATAGTGAGAAAGAAGAGACTTGGAATCAGAAGGTTAGGATTTAAGGTAAGGTTACCAGATTTTTTTCAAAGAATCTGTGGACACTTTTTTTTTTCTTTTCAAAAGAGAAACAAATGTTATTTTTTAAAAATCATTTTTTTAAAAAATGAGAAGTAATACCTTCTCTTCTGGGTCTCCTCTGTCGCGTGGCCTTCCTCTGGGCCCCAGCCTGATCTCTTGGAGTGCTATCTGCCGTGAAGTAGGCTCGGGTCGGGCCTGGGCTCGGCCCCGTGTCCTTGCCCTCCTGGTGCTCTCCTACCTCTCTTCCTCAGCGGCCGCAAGGTCGGGGCTCCCCTCTTTTTTCTCCTTCCTCTTTCTCTCTCTTCCTTCTCCTTCTCCTTTCCTCCTTCTCCCTGGGTTGGCTCCGGGGTTTTTACTGGCCCTGGAGTGCCGCTGGGCAGTCGGCCACGTGGCCGGGCGCTCTTGCTCCCGCCTTGATTTCGGTCCGGGGGGGCGGTCAGCGGTTCCCCCAGTTGACTCGCCGGGCATTCCTGGTTCCCCCTTGGCAGTGGCAGCGCAGGCGGCAGTCTCAGCAGCCCGGAGCCAGCCTGGTAGTGCACCTGGCTCTGGCTGGCTTCAGGAGCTGCTCATTGCCCGGGCACCCGCCATTTTGCCTCGCCAGAAGTCCCCATATGATGTGTCTTGTGCCGTTGAACCAATCACGCAACATTCCTTCCCTACTAATAAATCTACAACACTTAAAATATAAATCTGGGGGCCTTATATGAAATCCGGGGACATTCCGGGGACGGATTTTGTTGGGGACAGATTTGTAAATCCGGGGACTGTCCCCAGGAGACGGGGACATCTGGTAATCATTCCGTAATAGGGCTTCTCCTGCCTTTGCCAGTATGTCAGCCTTCTCAGCCTCCTTAAAGAGGGCTTTCAGGAGCACTTGTACGTCTGGCCATATGGGATTGTGAGTGGAGAAGGTGGCGCAGTCTGGATGAGTCCCTCTGTCTTGCTCTTTGGTCACTGTGTCCGAGCACCATTTTGGGCCGATCAGGATCTATGGGGAAGGGGATCCACCCAGAAGTTGTGGAGGGAACGGGAAGAGAAGCTTGGTCAAGAGACTGGCTCATGTCAGAAGGAGGCCTGACTGCATCCTTGGCGAAGCCCAGGGCAGGGCAGGAAGGCAGCATTGCCCAGCGGGAAGGCATTCGGAGGCAAATCATCAGCAAGGAGCAGAAAATCCCCTCCCCTTCCCTCAAGAAGACTGAAGAATCTCTAGTCGGCCTTCAGGTGAGTTCAGCATCCCAGCTCTCTGGCGTGTTCCTGTCCATTACAAAGCTGACTCGAGGCTCCGCCAACTGAGCCCCTACACTCCTTGCGTACATGAAAGGGGCACAGAAAGGAGGGGAGGCAGCCTTTTCCTGGAGCCGTCTTACCTGCAGCAGTTCACTCGCTGGCTGCTGACCCTTTTCCTCCATCACCTGGATGATCCTCTCAAGAGAGGAGAGTTTCCTGCAGAGTCTGGCCAGCTGCTCATCCCTTCTCCCTGCAATCTCCTTCTCCACCTCTTCCACATGATTCAGCAGACGCTTTTCTTCTTCTTCTTCTTCCAGGAACTGGCGCAGTTGTCTCAACTTCTCCACAGTCTTCAGCCTCTCCGGTTCTGAGGAGGTCGGAGTGAGGAAGATGGTCAGCCTTTGTTGGGTGTAGTGAAGGGTTAACCTTCTATGCCTCGAGCCTGAGAGGTGGGGCTTACAAGGGAAGTAAGCCAGGACATGACGAAAGCAGCTTGGAATGCTGTGAGCTGAGTGGAAATCGAAAGCACTTAGTTCAGACGCTGCAAGCAGAGAGAGAAGATGCAGCTTAACTCGGATGGCTGTTGGAGATTGTAAATACGCTATTTTGTTCCAATAAAGAGATATTAGGACAGAAGAAACGTTTGGGACTGATTTACTGCTCTTTCGACACACGACCGCTGTGTAACTTTGCTAATTGCTAATTGCTTTACGACCTGCAGAGGCTCGCAGGGGGGAGTGTGGCTGGACGCCGAACAATAAAGCAATAAAACTATTCAAGAGCCTTCAAAACATCAGCAAGAGAATAATGATTTGAATTGAACTGCTTCCACCCTCTCAGCTCACCAGTCCTCAGGCTTCTCCTTGACTGCTTTTCACATAATAAACAACAATGGGAAATAAACTCCATTTAGCTGCATTCAAAGGCGAACTTACCTAATTCGCAATTCTTGGGAAAATATGGAGACCAAAACAGCAATCTTTTGAAATTCACACCTCTGAATTTCTCAAGGTTGACCCAGCCACAAAAAAATGTATTTATGAGGGTAAAGCACGTATCAAAATCTTTATACGAGAAGGTAGCCACCCTAGCATTTGATTCATTTTCAGAATAATAAATAAATAACAAACCGATATGGAAAAAGGAGAAATGGGGGGAAGTCGAAATGGGCAGATTTCCCCATCCCTCCTCAGTCCGGACTTGCTTCTTGAAGTGCTTGTTCCCTCACTAGTAATGAGGCATCTGATCAAAGATCTGTATTTTAAAATAAGCTGAAAAATATATTTGTAGATGCTTGCTCCAAATGCTTGCTCCAGGCCAGGCAGAAACCACCTGGCTGAGAGCTTTTGTTTATTCTCCTGAACAAGGGCCCCTCATTGATTTGTTGCAGTACCTCAAAGTTGTAAAAAGGAGCAAAAGCTGGGAACAAAAGGTCATACGAATTACAGAATACAATCCAAGCTGCAAAAACACTAATTAGAGTTGGTAAATAGTGCCTCCCATCAAAACATGGTTTAAGGTATCCTGAGAAGGTTAAAAGGCAAAGAGCTAAAAGCAACAACAGCTGCTGCCTGGTGAGGAAGAGAAACTGCTCTGAGGTTGTTTTTTGGTCATTTTAGAAACTGCTTAAGTTCTTTATTCTTCTAAAAATCTATGTGTTATATGTACTGACTTTAATGTATATTTAATGTATAATGTACTTTAAGTATATATGTACTGACTTTAATGGGACTATACAAAAGAATGTAGAAAGTAAGAGATGTTAGATTCTTATGTTAGATTCTTATTTCATTGATGGTGTGTGAGAAGGTGAACTCAAGACCTCTGTTTATATGACAAAATTTGAAACCATGAGCCATCTGTTTTAGCCATTTGCCCCTGTTGCTAGAAGGGCAGAAGAGCAAAGGGCAGAAGAGCAAAGAGCAAAGGGTGATCTGATATTTAAGATGGCTTGTCAAGGCAAATGTAAGATATTGATAGAAGGAAATATAGCTCTTTGTCTCCCATAAAAGGTAATAGGAAATGGGTGTATCTTTTATGATTGGTTCTAGCAAACAGCCAATAGGAATTTCAACCAGGCTGATTGGACAGAGGCAGCCAAAGGAGGAGTAAGGAGGCTGGGCTGAGGGAATATAAGTGCTGGTCACCAGGGCTGGAGTGTGCAGAGCTTTTGGTAAATATACCACTGTGCCAATCATTTATTTGTCTGACAAATAAATTATTATTTTAATTTCTCTATTGCTGCGTTGAATATTTCATTCCAGCTAAGCGTTAACCACAAGCAGGGTGCTACAGTAACAATAGGGACACTTCCAAGGAGGTCTTTGCTTTCCTTGTCCAGGTCTGCTTGATAGGCCAGAATTTCCTCTCTCTCTTTCCTCCGAATCTCCAGGCGGCGACAAAGAGAGGAGATGAATATTCGACTGGCTTCTTGGGTCCAGTGGCCTTGCTATAATAGGAAAGTAATTGACTGGAGGAAATAAAAGTATAGAGGTTTTCAATCTTTTTGGGTCCACGGCTCCTTGGACCAACTCCCTTCTTTCTGCGGCATCCCTGTGGGGCTCAGGAGACCAGTTAGGTCCCCCCTTGCTTGCCTCCCCTCCCCCTTTCTCCAACAGCCTCCCTTGCGGAGTGCTCTCTCAGCCTCCTCTCCCCTCTCCTTCGGAGTCCTCCTCTTGGTCTCTGAGCTGCCCCCGCTGCCCCCCAGGGGCCTGGGACTTGCCTGTCCATTCCCAACAGCAAGGGCCCCTCAGCTCCTGGCAGCCCACACCCCCTGGCCAGCCCCAGAGGCACCATTCTCTGGGGGAGAACAGCTGGGCAAGCCTTGGGGAGGCAGAGATGGCATCCGAGGAGGGAGGGAAGGAAAGAGGGACAGAGGCCAGTGTCTCCCGCGGCACCCCTGACCATCATTCAAGGCACCCCAGCTGCCACAGCACACTGCTTGAAAACCACTGCAGAACTGGGATGGGAAAGGTTTCTCGTCCAACTAACTGGTCTGGAGAAGAGGAAAGGCAGCCATGCTTGCTCCTTTGTCTTCTCCGAGGAGACTTCCAGCCTGACTTCTCATCTTGAGGCCCCAGGGAGAAGTGGGAAGAGGAGGAGGAGGAGGAGGAAGCATCCCCAGAAGAAGTGTGCTCCCCACCAGTAGGTGCTTCCACCCCCCACTCCTAAATCTGCTTCCAACAGATACTTGGGGGGGGGGCATCCTGCACCATCTGGTCAATTCCTGGTGTTAGGAGAATTAGAAGGTCTAAGATATGAACACATACATAAATACCGTAAGTAGTTCTCATCTCAAAAGAATATGCAGGTAAACCCATCAAGAGGTTTCCTGCCAGACAGGAGTCTGTTGTAGGCCGCCCCTTCTGTGATGTATGTATAATGTTTGGAGGGGTGGTCTTGGGCTCCAGGGTGGGCAATTTCAAATGTCTTCAAATAAGGACTTGGTTCGGGGTCTCCTCCTTCCTCCTGCGTGGGGTGAGCACCCTGTTGCAACAGGTAATAAAGATCTGGCATACTAGCTGCTTTGCTTCTCAGTTTTCTCTGGTTGGCCTCTGTTATTTTCTCCTACCGATAGAGAAGCTACCAAAGGACTCTATATGGGCTCTGAGGTACCCCAGAAGGGAAAAGGAGCCGTTTTCTCCTTATAACACTGGCCCCCAGTCCCCACCCCCTTGCAGCTGACCCCTTGCTGCTATCTGCTTTGCATACGAGAGCCAGTATGGTGTAGTGGTTAAGAGCGGTAGTCACGTAATCTGGGGAACCGGGTTCGCGTCTCCGCTCCTTCACATGCAGCTGCTGGGTGACCTTGGGCCAGTCACACTTCTCTGAAGTCTCTCAGCCCCACTCACCTCACAGAAGAAGAAGAAGAGTTTGGATTTGATATCCCGCCTTTCACTCCCTTTAAGGAGTCTCAAAGCGGCTAACATTCTCCTTTCCCTTCCTCCCCCACAACAAACACTCTGTGAGGTGAGTGGGGCTGAGAGACTTCAGAGAAGTGTGACTGGCCCAAGGTCACCCAGCAGCTGCATGTGGAGGAGCGGAGATGCGAACCCGGTTCCCCAGATTACGAGACTATCGCTCTTAACCACTACACCACACTGGCTCTCTGTGTGGGGGAGGAAGGGAAAGGAGAATGTTAGCCGCTTTGAGACTCCTTAAAGGGAGTGAAAGGCAGGATATCAAATCCAAACTCTTCTTCTTCTTCTTCTTTGTCTTCAGGGTATTGAGGAGGCATCCTGCTAGCCAAAGGAGACATGGACTTAGTTGTGTATGTGCAATTCACATTTGTAGTGTTCTAAATATGTACAAAGCAACCTTGCTGGGGGATGTGGATGAGGTTAACCCTTTCTCTCCCTGCCATGGTCCCTTGAAGCTGCTGTATTTCAAGGGAAGATCCCTTGGCCCCCCTGGCACAGAGACTCCCTCCTCCCAGCCATCCCAGCAGCCCTCAGGCTTCCCCTTGGCTGCTTCTAAGCTAATAAACAACCACCAATGAATACCATGCCTACTTTGGATCTGAGAATTAAGAAGATAACCTGCCAAGAAGAACACACAGCTATTTCTCCCCCTCAAGGTACCTTGTATTCCTCGACAGCCTCTTCCAGAGGAATCACCTCATGGTGTTGGTGCTTCTTGGATCTGCCCCAAGCCACACAGATGGGGGCTTCATCCTCCTTGCAAAAGAGTTTCAGGGGCTCCTGGTGCTTCTCACAGACTCCTCCTTTCCCTCTGGAAGACTGAGAGTCTTGGCTACTTCGACAAAGGTAGCCAATTGCCGATTGCGGACGAGGCTCCTTCTCGGGACTCCAACTCGGCCTTGAGGACAGGAAGCCAGCCTCCTTTTTGCCCCGCTGCACTGGATCAGGCCCGACCGGCAGAAGTTGTTCCCACACTCTGGGATGGTCCCTGTGTTGTAAGAGAGTCAGGGTCAGAGAGGGGAATGAAGGAGAAGGACCCTACCAATATCAAAGCGATCGTATTCTGCCTTCACACCCTACAAGAAGGTCAACGGTTCCTTGGGGAATGGATCCTTTTTCGCTGTATCGAATCGTATCCTTTTTGCTGTATCTTTCTCATTGACTTTAAGAATGGATCTGAATGTATTTTTCGACTCAAATTTATTTTTCCTCAAAATGCTGTACTTTTCTAAATGTATCCAAATGTATCCGAATGGGTTTTTGTATTTCCCCCCATATTGCTTATAGTGCCTTTGAACGGTCAACGTTCCTCCCTCTATCCTTTCACGAGCTGCCAAAAACACTCACCACACCACACTGCCATCTACTGGGTCTACAAATGATACCATGAACACACACAAATACAAGCTCTAAAATATATTAGTTTTATTTTCCCATAAGTATGCAAACCTAAGACTATCACACCCGAATTGATAGCTATGCAGAACAGGATTCCCCCCCTCCCTCCATCGGATAGCTGCCCGCGCGGCTGTCTTTGAGGGGGGTGGAGGGAGGAACGGGCGGGATCGACATCGGATAGCTGCCTGGCTGAACATGCCGTGCACCCGGGGGGCGCTGCGACCGGCGCCCATTGGGAAGGAACAAGACAGGAAAAGGAAGGAAATGGGAGAGGTATTTTTAAGGCCCCACTTTTCACATGGTGTCCTGTTGTGTGTTCGGAAAGTACTCTTTCTTGTTTGATTTGGGTTAATGTCAGAATGAAAGCGAGTTCCTTCAAAATAACACATTCCTTTTTATCGTACCAGTTTCTCATATTGTAAGAAGCGGAAGAAGAAACCATAGAGAGCCTTCATATTTCCCTTCTGATCAATGAAGTCAAACGTTACAATTATCCATTTTAGAATGAGCACCTATAGGGAGAAGACAGATCTCAGTAAGCCAAAGCAAGTCCAAGACAACAAACCCCTTCTGGAATATGGTCAGCATGTACAACATCTAGCTGAATCATCACCAGGATAACTAAGTCAGACTGGGGGAAATATCATTCTTCAGAACCAAGACATCATTACCATGCTTTCCAAGTTACCGTATTTTTCGCACCATAGGACGCACTTTTTCCCTCCTAAAAAGCAAGGGAAAATGTGTGTGCGTCCTATGGAGTGAATGCAGGGGGGAGGCAGGTGGGAAAAGCCCCCAAGAGCCGCACACAAGCTCTGTGCGCTCTTGCAGGCTTTTCCACAGGAGGGAGAAGGGACTGACTGGTCGCATCAGTCCCTTCTCCCACCTCCCAGAAAAGCCAGGAGAAGCCGCGATCTCTTTAAAGGGGTTGTGCGGCTTCTGCGGGCTTTTGCGGGAGGTGAGGGAATTCCCCCACTTCCCAGGAAAGCCAGGAGAAGCTGCCTGCGCAGCGTCTCCTGGCAAGGAGAGGCTGCACGGGGCTATGGATTCTTTAGCCCCACACAGCCTCTCCCGGGAGGGAGAGGCTGCACGGGGCTAAAGAGGAAGCCAAAACAGCGAGCGGGATCCATCCCGCTCTCTGCCTTGGCTTCCTCCATAGCTGCGCGCAACCCCTCCGGCAAGGAGAGGCTGCACGGGGCTAAAGAGGAAGCCAAAACAGCGAGCGGGATCCATCCCGCTCTCTGCCTTGGCTTCCTCCATAGCTGCGCGCAACCCCTCCGGCAAGGAGAGGCTGCACGGGGCTAAAGAGGAAGCCAAAACAGCGAGCGGGATCCATCCTGCTCGGTGCCTTGGCTTGTGCCATAGCCGCGCGCAACGCCTCTGGCAAGGAGAGGCTGCACGGGGCTATGGATTCTTTAGCCCTGCGCAGCGTCTCCTGGCAAGGAGAGGTTGCGCTGGGCTAAAGAGGAAATCAAAACAGCGAGCGGGATCCATCCTGCTTGCTGCCTTGGCTTTTGCCATAGCCCCGCTCAACCCCTCTTGGAGGGAGAGGTTGTGCGCAGCCTGTATGCTGCTCTTTGGGGCTGGGGGGGGGAAATATTTTTTTTCTTGATTTCCCCCCCTAAAAACTGGGTGCGCCCTATGGTCCGGTGCGCCCTAAGGTGCGAAAAATACGGTACCTGGAAGTCACTAGAACACTTGCGAGCACAGAGCCAAGACACAGCCGAAATAAGAGCAAAAGACGGAGTTTGGCCTCATTCGGCCCCCCTCCCATGAACTCCTTAGGTGGGCCACCCTGCGTCCGCCTCGGCATCGTGCCTCGCTATTCTGCAACTCGAGATAACGCTGAACTGCTCTGCAGGGTTGTTGTAAGGATTGCAAGTCAAGGCATCCGAAGTGCCTTTGAAGATTGAAAAGCCCCTAGTCAATGCTTTGAACTACTGTCGCTTTAAAAAGGAAACTCTGATTAGTAA
This sequence comes from Podarcis tiliguerta, assembly GCF_965153285.1. NCBI lineage: Eukaryota > Metazoa > Chordata > Lepidosauria > Squamata > Lacertidae > Podarcis > Podarcis tiliguerta. Next base: position 20,037,673 of record NC_139552.1, read on the forward strand.
GAGTTTGGGGAATTAAACAGTTGCACTGCCAAAAAAGTTCAGTTTTACTTTTAAGGACAGGAAATTCTCCTGTAGGCCATCTGTGCTAAAGAGAGGGTGCAGATATAAGTCTCCTTCTTTTGGACCACCCAATTTGCATAAAAATAAGACAAGATTAAAAGTGTTGAGTTTTCCCCACCCCATGGGAAAGGAGCAAATGAAAAATCCTCTCCTGAGCTGTGGCTGCTACTTCCTGAGCATGAGAGATGAAAAGGGCCTGTATGGATTTGGCAAAGTCAGCATTCACAGTTCGAGAATCACACTTGGCTCATGACCAAGGGTGTCCAAAAATAGCAAAAGCCAATCTTTTGGCTCAGAGTTGATCTCTGTCCCTCCAGATTTTGCTGGTCTCCAATGCCCATCACCATCATGACCAATGGTCTGGGATTATAGGATCTGGAGTCCAGAAACACCTGGAGGGCCTGAGCTTGAAATTGGGAGTGTCAGTTTTTCACTCTGGGTCTGTGACATTCTGAACAAAGGGACAGTCTCTGCAAGAGCACTCCAATGCTGAAATGAAAAAATATGGCATGTCAAGCAATAGCTTGGGATCACACACTCTGGAAGTCCTAAGGCCAGATGTGTGGGAGCTGTTTGGGCTTACTCACTGATCAGAGAAAGGAGTTCTGGGCACATCAATTTTTTAAAAAAGCATTCCCTTCTTTTCCTTTTTTACTTTATGCAAGTGGGTTCTGAAACAAATCGTTGCAACTTGGCGAGTACTTATGCCCAAGGCCAGCCTAAAACATTTTGCTGCCTGAGGGAAAGGACAAAATGCACTGAGGTCAGCTGGGTTGTTAGAAAGGTAGCGGGGAAGGCACGTGACAGCTCTCTCTCCCACAGAAGCCGCCTAGTCAGGAGGAAGAGCTGAGGGGAATACTTTGCTGATAAACCTCATGCTAGTAATGTGCCTAGATAATTAACATTTTCTGTACAAGTGTGAAATTGGTATTGTTTAAACAGTTGAACAAAAATAATATATATTTCCTAATAACATCAACTCTGATTTGGAGCTATTTATAGTATATCCTGAGATTTTACCAAGACATCTATATTTTGCATTATCTTCCAGACATGCCTGGAGTTGTTCAGTGACCATCCGTTCAATCACCTTGCCCAGGAATGGAAAGTTTGAGACTGGACAATAATTGGACATAATGTTGTTGTTTAGTCGTTTAGTCGTGTCCGACTCTTCGTGACCCCATGGACCAGAGCACGCCAGGCACACCTGTCTTCCACTGCCTCCCGCAGTTTGGTCAGACTCATGTTTGTAGCTTTGAGAACACCGTCCAACCATCTCGTCCTCTGTCGTCCCCTTCTCCTTGTGCCCTCCATCTTTCCCAACATCAGGGTCTTTTCCAGGGAGTCTTCTCTTCTCATGAGGTGGCCAAAGTATTGGAGTCTCAGCTTCAGGATCTGTCCTTCCAGTGAGCACTCAGGGCTGATTTCCTTCAGAATGGATGCGTTTGATCTTCTTGCAGTCCATGGGACTCTCAAGAGTCTCCTCCAGCACCATAATTCAAAAGCATCAATTCTTTGGCGATCAGCCTTCTTTATGGTCCAGCTCTCACTTCCATACATCACTACTGGGAAAACCATGGCTTTAACTATACGGACCTTTGTTGGCAAGGTGATGTCCCTGCTTTTTAGGATGCTGTCTAGGTTTGCCATCGCCTTTCTTCCAAGGAGCAGGCGTCTTTTAATTTCGTGACTGCTGTCACCATCTGCAGTGATCATGGAGCCCAAGAAAGTAAAATCTCTCACTGCCTCCATTTCTTCCCCTTCTATTTGCCAGCAGGTGATGGGACCAGGGGCCATGATCTTCGTTTTTTTGATGTTGAGCTTCAGACCATATTTTGCGCTCTCCTCTTTCACCCTCATTAAAAGGTTCTTTAATTCCTCCTCACTTTCTGCCATCAAGGTTATGTCATCTGCATATCTGAGGTTCTTGATATTTCTTCCGGCAATCTTAATTCCAGTTTGGGATTCATCCAGCCCAGCCTTTCGCATGATGAATTCTGCATATAAGTTAAATAAGCAGGGAGACAATATGCAGCCTTTATTGGACATAATGGCCAGGTCCAAATATGTCTTTTTATTTTTTATTTTTTAAATGATATTTATTAAAAGTTTTATAGTTACAGAAGAAAAAGAGAAAAAGAGATAGAGCACAGAATATATATATATATATAAATTTAAAAAATTAAAAATTAAAAATTAAAAAATACATCAAAAAGCAAAAAGGAAAACAATACCTCCACCCATCCAGAGAAAAAACAAAAACATTTTAAAACACATCCTTTTTTCACATCTCTATCCTTCAATGACTTATTTCCTTGACCACCTCCCTTTTTTGTATTCCAGTTAATAATTAAGTCAGCAAATCCTTTCCACCTTTCACTGCTTACTATCATTTAATTATCTTAATCTATTTTAACCTTATCTTCCCATCAAAATCTTAAAATTTATCCAGACTTCAATCTAATAAAAAAAAAAAACCTTAAATCTTAAACCCTTAAATCCTAAAATCTTAAATCCTTATCATATTTCAAATAAAGTCATATAAGTTCATTCCACCATCTCCCAACATTCCTTAATTAGAGAATATTATACTAAATAATGTTTTAAAAAATTCCAATCTTCTTCCACCGTCTCTTCTCCCTGGTGTCGGATTTTGTCAGTCTTTTCTATCAGTTTGATATAGTTCATCAACCTGGTGCTCTTCTGTCCGAGGCTCTTAACTCTTCTCCCTGTCCTGTCTGCAAGTTTCTTTTAGTGCCAAAAATTAAGTCCCAAAGGGCTTCCTTCTCAGCAACTCCTTTATCCCATCTCAGCAAATTTGCCCATACTCCATATTCAAAGTTGTAATCCAGAAAATGTTCCAGGGCATACTCCACAGGCCCTTTGAGACTCAAGAGCTCCACTTTTCCAGTCTCTCCCTCAGTGTCTCCCTCCATCAGAAAATCTACCCATCTTGCCTTATTCAGTACAAACGGGGCACCGTCTCTCCAATTCTGACTCTCAAACTCCATCACCTCAGAATTATGTCCATCAATTTGTTTCTGTGGGGCCGGGGCCTCCACTTGAGTTTCTTGAGGTGCAGAAGCAGTTTGATCCATCTTCTTCTCCCGAACTTGCTGTTTCAAAATTGGTTCCTGAGTCACATCCCGAGTGGTTCCTGTTGAAATGTTCACTTTTTGTTCCAAATCAAATACACTTTGTCCCAAAGTGTCCATTTTCTTTACCGTCAAGTCCGTCTTCTCATGTAATTGTTCCAACAGAGCATTTATTTTTTCAAATGCATTCACTAGAGCTTCTTGTTTTCCCATTCTTATCCAGAGACTTTCCAAGGTCGCTTCTTTCACAGCCCTTGGTTCTTAATGGAAAGTTCCACTTCGCAGTTACAAGTTGCAACAATTTCAGAAGCTCCCTCTATAGGCAACAGTTTCTGTTTGTATCTATTCTTGTTATTCCAAATCAAAATCCAGTATCAAAGTTACTGTTCAACTTTTCTCCTTTTTAAGTGCCACAAGAACAATGCAATATATATATATATATATCTTATTCAACCGTCCATCAGGATGTATTCCATTCCCAATTATTAATTTTCTCAGAATAAAACTTTTTGACAGCCCGATCCCAGGCTCAAAACAGTGGTAAATTATCTCGTCTCCCTCACTCTCCCACAGGTTTAAACCGTCCACAAAAGATTCCCCCCTCTTCTCCTGCTTCCAAGGGGGTATTCGATATCTTAAATAGTGAAAATTTAATACTTTACAGAGTACTTTTCCCAGGCTTTAGCTTGCGACGTCTTTGCTTTGATCTGTTTACAAAACGGAAGGCGGACTTCCTGTTTAGACCTTCACGTTCAAATGCCAAATTTAGATGTTTAAATAGTCCAATTTTCTGTTTACTTACGCATATTTACTTAGAGTCCAAATGTCCACAGGAAAAGTTGGCGCTTTCTGGCAACAGCAATGCGGCTTCACCCCTTGAAAGAAGCGGTTGATACGATGTACCGCGCCGTTCACCCCACGTCGCTCCGGAGCCCCGAAACCGGGTCTCCCCGCGAGTAGGGGAGGTGCAAAAGGTACCTGCCGAATCCCAAGTCCATGAGCTTCTTCCGCTTGTGGTTTCTAGCGGGTGTCCGCCTCGCCGTGGCGATCAGACCCTGATTTCCAAGGAGCGAATTCCTCCGAAACGGAGGAAATCCGCCATTACCAGAAGCGCCAACCCGGAAGTCCCCCAAATATGTCTTTTTAATAAGCAGTTTCACAATCACTTCTTCAGGTGGTAGGTTTCACTCATTCAAGTCTGTCCACATCCTCAGAAGCAACAGGTTGTAATGGATCCCATCCAACTTGACTAGACCCAGTGGCGTAGTGGGCTGCGTGGGCACAGGGGCAGTTGCGCCAGGCACAAAATTGTTAGAGGTGCACAATTTCAGCACCTGGTGCTGCCTCAATACAGCTGCACGCTTCCATCACTGGGGTCCGATGACAACGACTTGTCCATGCGATCAGGTAAGTGACCTCTCCAGACAATGGGGTGGCTCTTCTTTTCTTATCTCTGTGGCTGTGATCCCCTGGGTGATGTGGATGCCATTAGGCAGTCGAATGCGCATGCATACTCCGTCTGTTTCCCTCCCTCCTACCCCCTCCTCCACGTGGCCCCGGGAACTGGCAAGCCATCCTATGTCTCTGACTAGGCAGAGCTCTGGCACCCTCCTACCTTGGTGGAGTCTACCTCTTTTTATCTGCAGAAAAACTCATGACAGGAGTCATTACAGGAGATCTTGGACTCTGTATCAGACCCTGATGGCAAAGGTGGTTCTGTTAGACTATAAACCACCTGAAAGAGTCTCCTGGTACTGTTTTCACCAACAGATCATAGCACCAGGTTTAGACAGCAGCGTCACCCGCGTCCCTCCTGCACATCCATACCCTGGGGCAAGTCTGGGGATGGGCTCTTGGTTTCTTTGGCCAACTAACTGCTCAGTAATTGTCACCTTTGGGCACTTCCCTGGGGCGGGGGCGGGGTGTACACGTGTCCTCACGCTTGAGGGATTATGGCGGGAGATAGAGGGGGAAAGAGTCCTTTCCTTAAGGGCAAGAATGGCGTTGGAATGGAGGAAATTGATGCAGGGGGTGGATTTTCTGAAGTGAGGGGCTTTTCCTAAGCCGGCAGTCCATAAGGGAAGTGGCTTGACAGATTTCTTGCAACAAAGGATCACTTTGGGCAATAGAAACCAGTTAATGGGCTTTTGATGGACTGAGTCCATTGTTCTCTCAGCAGGCGGCCACTCAGGAGCTCAGTCAAGCTGGCGAAGCTCCGCTGCTCTGCAGAACTGAAACAGGCAGCGGTACAAGACAGATTCTGTCCACTAGAGGCCGCTATCCGCTAAGCGCTATTGGCTAGCTGTCCAAATCCGATGCTTTTGATTGGGCTATACGCAGCAGTATGTAAATACAGAGTTCATGCCCAAGTCCCCGTTCATATTGATACGGTTTCATACCAGAAAGAGGGAAGCAGGGTCTTTTCTTCATAAAAAAAGATGTGGTGCTTGGTGCAACAGGGGAAGGAAAGGGCTTTCTCGAGCTCATTGTCTCGCGCCCTACCTATGTGGAGGGGTTTCTGGGGAAGGCGAGATCCCTAGCGAATTTCCCCTCAGAAATTCCGTATAGCATATTCTTAGAAAAGAAAGAAAAAAGAAAAGGAAAAAGGAGGGGGGGGGAGACTGATAGGGAAGAAAGGTTTCCTCTGTTCCCCTCCACTCTTCCAAAGAATTCCGAGCTGAGGTGCAGAGCTCTTTCCTCCCTTGTGACCTCCCCACCCTCCTCCCTTCCACATAACTGGCTGTGTCACCTTGCCTGCCAATCATACCTCCCTTTGAACTGAAGCAGAGTTCCATCCCTGTTTGTGCCAGTTCTGGAGTCTAAAAGCCGAGGACCTAAATCAGCCAAAGGAAAATGACACCCTTCCTACCCACGCAAAAATGCAACTTTCATTGGTCTGTTTGCTACTGGACGTGGGTTTGTTTTTTTCTTTTGGTTTAAGGAGCGAAGCAATAGCTCATTTGCTTGCGAGTGTGGGAGTCTGCAATTCTTGGTGTTCCAGGGCTTTTTGCAAGTTGGAGTTGCCTCCAGTCCACCCCGGATGTCAGAACAGTCCTTCTGGATTAGACCAATGGATGATCTAGTCCAGCACCTTGTTCCCCATAGTTGCCCAGCAGAGGCTCACAACAAGCCCATAAGCAGGACCTGAGTGCAATGGCCCTCTCCCACTCATATTCCCAAGCAGGGCCGGACCTCTGATGAGCCAGAGTGAGGCAGCTGCCTCAGGCGGCCGATGCTGAGGTGAGGGGATGGAGCTGGGAGTGGCCTGTGGCCTGGCCTGTACCCCTACGCTAGCTGACTGCTCTCAAGTGCAGGGAAAGCTCCTGTCCTTTCCAAAGTACTTGGAAGAAGATTCAACAGTCAATCCAATTGGCTTCGGTACAGGAAAGATTTGGGGGTGTTTTACTGTTTTGGACGTTTCAATTTGCTGGCAGCGCCCAGAATGGCTGGGGCAACCCAGTCCGATGGACAGCATAGAAATCTCAAGGTTGAATTTGTCTGATTTCCTTTCAGAGCCATTCAAGTTGGTACTTTTCAGCACCTAGGTGTGTAGTGGCATCTGGACCATGGACCTCTCAGCTGGTGACTTGTGGGAGTCAGTCTGCAGCTCACCACACCTCAGCCAGTGGGATGTATCACCAGAGATTACAGAACCCCAGCCGAGTCTTCAGAGATGTCCTGCTCTCAGCAGAACAGCTTCTTCCAGAGCAGTGGCGGAGCAGGGTGGGGGCGGTCCGCACTGGGTGTCATCCTGGGGGGGGGGGGGGACACATTCACTGTAGGCTTGGGAAGCTGGGGGTCGTGGGTGGGCGCTCCCGGCTGGAGGAGGCAGGCAGGGGAGAGGACGGGAAGGAGGCAGGTGAGCAAAGAACGGAGGGGGGCAGGAAGGGGAGAGGAAGGAAGCGGGATGGGTGGGTGCGCCTTTCATTCTGCCTGGAAGACCAGCGCCTACAGCTGGACTACCAAGTGGATTGAAAGGGTCACTTTGGGGGCAGCGCTGCAAAGGCAGAAGGGATCTTGGCCGGTTTCTCAAAAGGGAAAGTGAGTTTCCCTCTGACAAACGCTTTCTGCCTCCCCTCTGCAAAGCTCCACATGTTTCCGCCCCACCCTGTCCTCAGCCAACCCCCCACTTAGAAGCCACTCTTGGGTTATTGACTTCTGTGTGCTTGTGTATCTGTGTCTCCCGCGTGGGGTTCCTCTCTGCGTAAAGTCTTCAAGCTGTGCCTGTGTGCGCCTGACAAATCGGCCCCATTGCCTTTCCCTCGTCAAAATTTATCTTTCCCGCCACCTCCAGTCTCCGTTGTTGTGGGTCCTGGCTGAGAGGAAAAACAGAAAACGGGGGGCCATCGCTCAGGGATAGTCTACTTGAGATTCCTGCATTGCCCCAGGGGGTTGGCTTGATGACCCTCAGGGGTCCCTTCCAGCTCCACTCTTCTCTGGTGCAGGCTTGTGCAGAGTTTTAGGTCCAAGTTGGGTGCAAGGGGTGCAGCCCATCTTATGCACGGCCGGCTCGGGCAGAAGTCCCACTGATCATGATGAGACTCGCAGGTGAGTAGATTGCTGCTGTGCAGGCCTGCTGTTGAAATCAATGTTTTCCTTTTCAGAGCATGGTGAAATCCCCATGACTAAAACCCCCCCTTCCGTAGTTTCTGTCAGGAGTTCAGCCTACACTCGAGTAGCACCCTGGCAGAGACACGTGCCCGACTGGCATGTTCCCTCCCTCCTGGTCGATCGTTTGGGAGCTTCATAAACTTTCTTCAGCCCAAACATCACAGCGACCGATGCCAAGCGACATCGGCACACTTAGGGATCTGCAGAGTTTGGGCATCCTGCGTGACAGACCTCAGCAACTCAGCATTTTGGCTAATCGACTTGATTTACATGTAAACACACACATGGAGCACTACAACATGGCTCCCTCTCTCTCGAGCATCAGACAGCAAAGAGAAAAAGAACAAAGGACAATAGTCCCACTTCACGGAACACAGGAACACTAGGAGTCTTGGTTGACCACAAACTTGACATGAGCCAACAGTGTGACGCGGCACCTAAAAAAGCCAATGCAATGCTGGGCTGCATCAATAGGAGTATAGCATCTAGATCAAGGGAAGTAATAGTGCCACTGTATTCTGCTCTGGTCAGACCTCACCTGGAGTACTGTGTCCAGTTCTGGGCACCACAGCTCAAGAAGGACACTGACAAACTGGAACGTGTCCAGAGGAGGGCAACCAAAATGGTCAAAGGCCTGGAAACGATGGCTAAGGGAGCTGGGCATGTTTAGCCTGGAGAAGAGGAGGTTAAGGATTGTTGATTTTTCTTGATTTTACTGCTGTGGTGGGTTTGTTTTGTTTTTGTTTTGGTAAACCACTTTGCAGGCTTTTTAAAATAAATTTTATTAAATAAAGAAGCAATACATAGAACTAATAATAGAAATATATAGGGAAATATATACCCCCCCCCCCATTTTCTTTATTTTCCCTTCGCCTCCTGCTGCTGCTCCTCCTCCTCGTGTTCCTCACCTGAAGGAAAAGCCAAAGAACCACCATTAACATTGGTGCCTGGTATGTGCAACCATATGCTGTATTTTTATTTTTTTTGGCAAGAAAATGGGCACACAAGGAGGCAGCAAACCTTTGTGCCCTTCCAAGGCAGCACATGCGCAGTCTGCTACTGGACTCTGGTCTCCTGCGCATGGGGTGGGGGTGGGGGGGAGGCCACCCCTTCCAGGCAGCGAAGGCGACCCTGGCATGGCTACCAGCTCCCACAAAGGCGCACTGAACTGGGCTCCAGACTGTGGTGGGACGCCCCTAAGCCCCAGCCAACATGGCCAGCGCTCATCAGGGATGATGGGACTTGAAACCCATTGGGAGGGAGGGCCATGTGAAGACAGGATTCTCAAAAATACCTCTGGCTTGCGGCTCCTGGAGTGTTGCTGGCAACGCCTGGAGTTTCTCTTCAAGCTCCTGGAGCTTCACACGGAATACTTGAGCTTCCTTAAATACTGTTTCAGCTGCATGCCACACCTCAGCCAAAAGAGCTGCTATCACTGAGAAAAAGAAGGGAGCATGTCATTGCGGTCAAGTTGCACCAAAGTGGGACTTGTTCATCTGAGCTCCACAGGCAGGTTTTTCTAATTGGGGTTGTTTGTTGGTTTTTCTTTAATTTGGGACAAGGCCTTTTTATGTGCCCTTTCAATCCCCAAGAGCCAGCACTGTAAATCAGTTTTAAGGGAGTCTTACAACCACAGCTGCCGCCACCCCCCACCCCCCAACATCATCAGCAGTTACACATACAGGCTTGTAAAACTTATTGAATATCTTTTTTAAAAAGTTAACCTTGTAATTCCTAAATCATTTTAAACACTTTGAAATACTTTCTAAAATTCTGCTTTTAAACATTTATGTTAATGATGTAATAAAGGAACCCAAATGGCCAGATATTTCCCTGTTTCAGTTTCATCAGATGACAGCCTCGGCCTTGAAGGCATCAAGATCTGCACAAGCAATTCTTAGCTTTACCAGAACCGAAGGCGGCAATGGGATTGCCCCTGCTCCAAGAAGATATACAGTGGTACCTCGGAAGTCAAACGGAATCCATGCCAGAAGTCCGTTTGACTTCCAAAACATTCGGAAACCAAGGCGCGGCTTCCGATTGGCTGCAGGAGCTTCCTGCACTCAATCCGAAGCCGCGGAAGCCCCGTCGGACGTTTGGGCTCCAAAGAACATTCACAAACCGGAACACTGACTTCCGGATTTGTGGCGTTGGGAGCCAAAACATTTGAGTCGCAAGGCGTTTGGGATCCAAGGTACGACTGTATTGGTAAGGACAGGAGGGGTTCGGGAGAGACAGGGAAGCCCGGAGGGAACGCCCCACCTAGCCCAGCTCCGACCCCAAGCCAATATCACCAGCGGCTGGAGCAAAAGAGCAGAGGAGCCGCGCACCGGGGACCGGCTGGGGGCTAGAAGAACGCGGCGTGGACCCTCCCCTGCCAGTGCAGGGGGGCACAGCAAGAACCATGCTTTATGTGATTGAGTTTATTTTCAGTCCATTTCTTATCAATATTTTAGAACCCTGTGAACCCAGGTAGGCGGCCTGAACCATTGGAGCCCATTTCCTGGAACCGCCGCCTCAGCCCCGATCTAGGGACCCGACACCAAGCCCTGGGGGTCCCACGGGAGAATTCAAACTGCCCCTTTTTCTTGTTCCCTTCTCTCTCTCTCTCTCTCTCTCCTCCTTCTTCTTTCGTTATACGCACAACCCTCCCTTCTTTATTAATACATTATTACTCATTATTCATCCATTTCTATTCACTTCTTACTCATTTACTCATTTTCATTATTATTACTTTCTCTTTTTTAAAAAAAAGTTTTTTAAAATTTCTCATTAAAGAATTCTATATATATATCTACTTTTCCATCCCCACTTCCCCCTTTTTCTATTTACTTATTACAATGGCTTTTTTCTTTTCCTTCTCTTTTCTGAACAAACAAACAAACTATTTTCAGTAGGATTTTTTGTGTTTTCTTTTTCTTTCTTTCTTCTTTTTCCCTCTATCTCTTTTCTCTCTTCCTTATCTTTTCTTTTCCATCTTGTCTTTTGTCTCACACTATAACTTGAATCACCACAGCTACTTTTGATTTTTAAATAGAATTCCATTAGCCTTTACATTTTTAACTTTTGACTCTTATCTGCAAATTCCCAACCCCACCTCCCCACCTTAACACTGGGAGGGCCATGTCCCTGGAATTTGTGAAGACAGGATTCTCAAAAATACCTCTTCCTTGCGGATCCTGGAGTATTTCTGGCAACAGCTGGAGTTTTTCTTCAAGCTCCTGGACCTTCATAGGCAATGCTTGATCATCCTTAAGTACTGTTTCCACCCCCGTCTTAGGGCTATTGGGCGCCTTCTTCAGTATTTCAACATCCTGGAGAGGACAGACACTTCCTGCTAGACATTTACTCCAGACATTTACACAAGGCACAGAGGCACTGGTTGAAGAAGTTGGGAATGAGCAGACAGTGCTATTGCTGAGAAGGAGCTCCACCCCAGGGTGCTAAAGAGCTCTTTCCCTAGCCTGCAGGTGCCAGAAGGCCAAGCGCTGGTGTTGCAGTGGTGGTACTTCAGAGGCGTAGGAGAAAAGGCTGCTCTGGATTCTGGGTATATAAATGGCCTTGCCTGAAGCTTTGGATTGTGCTCTGCATTAGCAGAGAGGCTCTACTTAGTTGCAAATGAAGCACATTTCAGTTATTATAGAGCCTGGTGTTTCCATGCATGCTTGTTCAGGAACTCTGTGAACTAGACAACTGCTGTTTTAAACTGGCCCTTTTTCAGGCAGGTTAAACGATTAAAGTTGACTTGATTCACTTCATCCGCCAACTCCCCTTCTAAGGAACCAGAGCAATTACAAATGAAAGGCTCTCCAACCGTGCGCTATCCCTATCTGCAAGCAAGCTCTCCCACAAAGTGGGGGGGGGGCAGGGGATCCCCTCTGCTGTGCTTTTCCTCAACGCCCCAAAGACAAGCCGTCCAGCTGGAGAAAAGGGGGGAGGGGTGTACGCCACAGGAACGGCCAAGAACGCTGTTTTTTGCTCAGCAATGAGGCGTTAAAGCAGACATACCTTCCTCTGGGTCTCTTCTCTCTCGGGTCGGGCTCTCCCTCTCCTCAGCGGCAGCTTCAGCAAGGTCGGGGCACGCCCCCAGCCAGCAGATTGGCTGGCTGGAACTGGCCGGAATGTCCCCGGATTTAATTAATGTCCCCGAATGTAGTCGGGACCTCCGATGCTGCTTGCTGCCATGGCGTCAGCCGTGTTGCAGCGCAGGAAGTCCCCAGGCGTAATTCCGGGGACATTCCGGGGACAATTTTCTGCCGGGGACAGATTGCCGAATCCGGGGTCTCTCCCTGGCAACCGGGGACGCCTGGTAAGCCTCCTTCTGGCCTTACCTGAGCAGCAAGTGCGGCTTGTCCTGGATCACCGTGGATCCCTTCAGCTGCCATCAAGCTCCCAGGTGTGTATCTCTTGTCCTGACCTGATTTTTAAATAGAATTCCATTAGCCTTTACATTTTTAACTTTTGACTCTTATCTGCAAACTCGCAGCCCCACCTCCCCACCTTAACACTGGGAGGGCCATGTCCCCGGAATTTGTGAAGACAGGATTCTCAAAAATACCTCTGGCTTGCGGATCCTGGAGTGTTGCTGGCAACGCCTGGAGTTTCTCTTTAAGCTCCCAGAGCTTCACAAGGAATGTTTGAGTTTCCTTAAATACTGTTTCAGCTGCATGCCACACCTCAGCCAAAAGAGCTCCTATCACTGAGAAAAAGAAGGGAGCATGTCATTCCGGTCAAGTTGCACCAAAGTGGGACTTGTTCATCTGAGCTCCACAGGCTGGTTTTTCTAATTGTTTGACTGGGGTTGTTTGTTGGTTTTTCTTTAACTTGGGCAAGGCCTTTTTATGTGCCCTTTCAATCCCCAAGAGCCAGCACTGTAAATCAGTTTTAAGGGAGTCTTACAACCACAGCTGCCGCCACCCCCCACCCCCCAACATCATCAGCAGTTACACATACAGGCTTTTAAAACTTATTTAGAATCTTTTTTAAAAAGTTAACCTTGTAATTCCTAAATCATTTTAAACACTTTGAAATACTTTCTAAAATTCTGCTGTTTAACATTTATGTAAATGATGTAATAAAGGAACCCAAATGGCCAGATATTTCCCTGTTTCAGTTTTGTCCCAGAATGTATCTGTCAGGGAACTGCCATCGGCAGGACAGGAGGTGCAAAGGCTCTCTGAAGAGGGAACCAGTAGGGGGCGAATAGGAACGTCAAGGGAAGGAGAGTCGGAGGAATGGCTCAGAGACGCTTCCAGCGAAAACAGTGGGGAGGTCTCAGGACCTCCTATAGGGACACCCGTTCCTCGCCGGAAACTGTCACGCAGAGAGTCCAGAAGACGTGTTTCCGTTAAGGAGCTTTTATGTTGGAAACGTTTCCGAAAGCAACCACTTTCGGATTCTGCTAGCGATTGACGCAGCCATGCTGGAGGGGCTCCGTCACAGGCAGAGGTTTGAGAACCTGTTCAAACTCTGAGGGACTTGCAGTTTACGCACAAGCAGCTCTTCATCCCATCACAGCAATCCGAAAGTCACCGAAAGCTAGCTTGTGCCAGGGAGAGGCATCATGAGCGAACCAGCCGGAACCGGAGGAGCAGGAGCAGCTGGAGGAGGTCCAAGCCAGGAGGAAAGGTACAGGACATTGGAAATCCAGCTTGCCTTGCAGACGGCGAGGCTGGAGGAGAGGAGGGCTCAGGATGCAGAAAGGGGGAAGGAGAAAGCCACCCCGCTCCCCAGAAAGATGCCAGGATTGGTGCAGAAATTTGGGGGGGACCCCAGAAACTATCATGCCTTTAGGACAGAGATGCAATACGCTCTCAATCTGCAATTTGATGACTTCCCTGATGAGAAATCACGAGTGGCTTTTGTAATTAGCCATCTCGAATCAGGGGCGAAGGACTGGGTTAGACCCTTGATGGCAGCCAATAATGAGATCCTAAAGGACACGAGGAAGTTTTTTCGTGCCATGGACCTGATGTTTTCCAGCGACATTGAGCAGGGAGGGGTGCGAAGGCAGTTAATGGCTTGCAAACAGGGGAACCGGACTGTCCGTGAGTACTGGACTGAGTTCACTATGTTGATTCATAGATTGGGGTGGGACTTGTCTGCGGAGCCCATTCAGATGCTTTTCGAAGAAGGGCTCTCTTCGTCCTTAAAAGATGAACTTTCCCGGACCCCCAGAGCGGAGTCTATGGATCAGCTGACTAAATCCGCGCTGGCCATAGGAGCGCGCCAAGAAGCGAGGGCTTTGGAGAAGCGGGAGGGGAAAGGAGAACGTTGGAGGGAGCTCCGCATTCCAGACATTCCAGAGCAGCCTTTCCCGCCGGCAGAGCCGATGGAAGTTGGAACAGCGCGGGCGCGCGCAGTTTCAAACCTCAGTGAAGGGCGGAAGAAGGAGGGAAAGAGCGCCAAGAAATGTTATCTCTGCCAACAGCCAGGACACTTTGCCAGAGTCTGTCCACAGAGAAAGGAATGGCAAGGCATGGCAGGAGCTGTTGGGGGAGAGGAGGAGGAAAGCAAGGAGCAAGTAAAAGCCAACGCCTGGCTGCCGTCGGGGCACAGCAGCCAGGCCCAAAAGCAGTGAAAGTGCCCTCACCAGAACCTCCCAGACCTGCTCTAGTGATAGAGGTGTTGCTAGAGCTGCCAAACGGACACCCCCTACAGGTCAAGGCCCTTCTGGATTCAGGCAGCTCCTGTAATTTCATGAGTAAGGAGTTCGCAGCTGAGCACCAGATACAAACCCTCCCCTTAAGTAAACCCCTGCAGGTGACCACGATTGACGGCAGAGAGCTGTTGGGAGGAGAAGTGAACCAACAGACAGTCCCCATGATAATGAGGGTGGCAAGGCACACCGAGAGGATAGCGTTTAATGTGGCCACCTTGGGAGGAGCTCCCATCATTTTGGGGATGAGCTGGCTGGCACTACACGATCCTCTAGTGGGCTGGCATCAGAGGGTGGTCTCCTTTGGGTCAGCGCATTGCCTAGAACACTGCAAGCAGGGGAAGGATCCAGGGGAAGCCAGGCTCACCCTAGCTGGGATGGAGGTAATGAACAAAGGGGAGGTGCCTCCGCAATATGCAGATCTGAGCAACGTATTTAGCGAAAGGGAAGCGGACAAACTGCCGCCGCATAGACCCTTTGACTGTCAAATCAACCTACTCCCTGGGGCTCAACTCCCAGTGGGCAAGCTGTACGCCATGTCAGACAGGGAGATGCAGGAGCTGAGGGAGTTCATTGACAAAAACCTGAAGCGAGGTTTCATCAGAGAGTCCCGAGCGGTGGGGGGCAGCCCAGTGTTTTTTGTGGACAAAAAAAACACAGATAAGCCGAGACTTGTAGTGGATTTCAGGGCGCTAAATGCCGTGTCGGAACCCCTGGCTTTTCCTATGCCCCGAATTGATGACATTCTGACCAGGGTGAGGAAGGGGAAGATTTTTACAAAACTGGACCTGCGGGGGGCGTACAATCTGATACGCATAAGGAAGGGGGATGAATGGAAGACCACCATGTTCACCCCTTTGGGAGCATTTGAATACCTCGTAATGCCCTTCGGTCTCCAAGCCGGCTCCGCATGTTTTCAAAGTTTTATCAACCACGTCTTGGGACCTTTGCTCTACAAGAATTGTGTGGCCTTTTTGGATGACGTGTTGGTGTATTCGGAAGATGAAGAGCAGCATGTGAGGGACGTGAGAGAAGTGTTGGGCCGGCTGCAAGCCAATCAGCTGTGGGTGAAACTGGAGAAGTGCCAGTTTCATGCCAAGGAGGTGGAATTCCTGGGGTACCGCTTGTCAGACAAAGGATTGGCCATGGATCCAGGCAAGGTCCAGGCGGTGCTGGAATGGAAGACACCGAAGACCAAGAAGGATGTGCAAAGATTCCTGGGGTTTGGGAACTTTTATCGGAAGTTCATCAAGAACTTTGCACACTTGACGGCGCCCATCACCGACTGCCTCAGTAGCAAGAAGAAATTTGTTTGGACGGCGGAGGCGGAGCGAGCTTTTGAAGAACTGAAAAGGGCTTTCGCCTCGGAAGAACAACTTCTGCATGTGGACCTACAGAAGCCCATGAGAGTGGAAACAGACGCGTCAGACCGAGCGGTAGGGGCGGTACTTCTTCAGCCGGGAAGAAATACGTCGGAGTGGAGACCGTGTGCCTTCTTCTCGAGGAAGCTGAATAAGTCCGAGCGGAACTACACGGTGTATGACAGGGAACTACTCGCCATTCACGAAGCGTTCCGGAGGTGGAGACATTTATTGATTGGGGCACAACACAAGGTGCAAGTGTGCACCGACCACAAGAATTTGGAGTATTGGAGAACAGCTCGAGTACTCAACCAACGACAAGTGAGATGGGCACAGGAATTTTCCAAATTCCACTTCGAGATTTGTTATGTACCAGGCCCAGAGAACGTCAGGGCGGACGCTCTCTCACGCAAACCAGAGTATTTGGAGGGGGAGGGGGCAATCGAAGAAAGACATGTCATTCCTGAGGACCGCTGGGTGTGTGGGGCGGCGCTGGTGGGGAGACGAGAACTGGTAGAGGAAACGGAAAATGACGAATATGCCCAAAATAAGCTCAGAGGTCTCAGGGGAGAGGGTGAGAGCCCGGAGGGTTTTGAGGAAAGAAACGGGGCATTGTATTACAAAGGGGCACTGTATATACCAGAAGGTGAATTGAGAGGGAGGGTACTCAAGCAGTTGCATGATAGTCCCACGGCGGGACATTTTGGACAACACAAGACCATGTGGATGGTCACCAGGGAATTTTGGTGGCCCAAGGTGAGGGAAGATGTAAAGGAGTATGTAAGAGGGTGTGACCAATGCCAGAGGGCCAAGGGGGAAAGAAGGGCGCCGGCAGGGTTATTAGAACCATTACCCACGCCAGAACGGCCTTGGGAGGCGGTATCAATAGATTTTATGACGGATCTGCCCAAATCCAAGGGGAAAACGGCCATTATGGTAGTAGTGGACCTGTTAACTAAGATGTGCCACTTTGTAGCATGTTCACATGCAGTCACAGCGGAAGAAACAGCGAAGTTGTTTGTAGAACACATCTTCCGGCTGCACGGCGCCCCCTTGAGGGTGATCTCAGACCGCGGCAAACAATTTACTTCCAGGTTCTGGAGGAAGCTCATGAGCTTGCTGCACGTGGAAGTCAACTTTTCGACTGCCCGGCACCCTGAAACCAACGGGCAGGCGGAAAGAGCAAATGGCATCCTCCAACAATATCTGAGGTGTTATGTCAATGACAGAGAGAATGATTGGGTCGAAAAGCTGGCGCTGGCAGAATTTGCCTACAACAATGCGGAGCATGTGTCCACAGGGATGAGCCCCTTTTTGGCCAATTACGGGTGTCACCCCAGGGCATTCCCAGGGGAGGGAGGCGAGAGATGGAGCGTCCCAGCGGCCGAACATTTTGTAGAAGAGATGGAAGCGATCCATCGTCAGCTTCAGCTCAACTTAGAAAGGGCCAAGGCACAATATAAGAAGCAGGCAGACAAGAACAGAAGGGAAGGTGAAACAATAAGGGTGGGGGATCAGGTGTGGCTGTCCACCCAAGGGTTGCCGTTCAAAGGGGGTTGTAAAAAATTAAGACCCAAGAGATTGGGACCCTTTGAGGTCATTCAGCAGGTCAACCCAGTGGCTTTCAAACTCCGGTTACCCAGCCACATGAAATTGCACCCAGTGTTCCACAGGTCGTTAAGCAACCACTTTCGGATTCTGCTAGCGATTGACGCAGCCATGCTGGAGGGGCTCCGTCACAGGCAGAGGTTTGAGAACCTGTTCAAACTCTGAGGGACTTGCAGTTTACGCACAAGCAGCTCTTCATCCCATCACAGTATCCATTTTGCTACATGCCAACGATACGGTGTTGTTAGCACAAACGCAGGTGGGTATGAGGCGATTACTAAAGAACTTTGGGAGACTGTGTCGTAACAAAGATTTGAATAGAAATTATTCCAAGACCAAAGCCGTAGTATTGGGGGCACAGCCCAGGAAGCAGAAATGGCTCCGAAATGGACAAGCCATTGAACAAGCCAGGCATTTCAACTACAGTGGTACCTCTGGTTGTGAACGGGATCCATTCCGGAGCCCTGTTCACATCATGAGCAGAACGCAACCTGCGTCTGTGTGTGTGTGGGTTGCGATTTGCCGCTTCTGCGCATGCGTGTGACGTCATTCTGAGCGTCTGCACATGCGCGAGCAGCGAAACCTGGAAGTAACCCGTTCCATTACTTCCGGGTCGCCGCGGGACGCAATTCCCAAAAATACCTCTTGCTTGTGGCTCCTGGAGTATTGCAGGGAATGGCTGGAGGTTGTCTACAAGCTCCTGGACCTTCATACGCAATGCTTGATCATCCTTAAGTACTGTTTCCGCCCCCATCTTAGGGCTATTGGGCGCCTTCTTCAGTATTTCAACATCCTGGAGAGGACAGACACTTCCTGCTAGACATTTACTCCAGACATTTACACAAGGCACAGAGGCACTGGTTGAAGAAGTTGGGAATGAGCAGACAGTGCTATTGCTGAGAAGGAGCTCCACCCCAGGGTGCTAAAGAGCTCTTTCCCTAGCCTGCAGGTGCCAGAAGGCCAAGCACTGGTGTTGCAGTGGTGGTACTTCAGAGGAGTATGAGAAAAGGCTGCTCTGGATTCTGGGTATATAAATGGCCTTGCCTGAAGCTTTGGATTGTGCTCTGCAATAGCAGAGAGGCTCTACTTAGTTGCAAATGAAGCACATTTCAGTTATTATAGAAACCGGTGTTTCATGCATGCTTGTTCAGGAACTCTGTGAACTAGACAGCCGCTGTTTTAAACTGGCCCTTTTTCTGGCAGGTTAAACAATTAAAGTTGACTTGATTCACTTCATCCGCCAACTACCCTTCTAAGCAACCAGAGCAATTACAAATGAAAGGCTCTCCAACCGTGCGCTATCCCTATCTGCAAGCAAACTCTCCCACAAAGTGGGGGGGCAGGGGATCCCCTCTGCTGTGCTTTGCCTCAACGCCCCAAAGACAAGCCGTCCAGCTGGAGAAAAGGGGGGAGGGGTGTACGCCACAGGAACGGCCAAGAACGCTGATTTTTGCTCAGCAATGAGGCGTTAAAGCAGACATACCTTCCTCTGGGTCTCTTCTCTCTCGGGTCGGGCTCTCCCTCTCCTCAGCGGTGGCAGCAAGGTCGGGGCACCCCCCCAGCCAGCGGATTGGCTGGCTGGAACTGGCTGGAATGTCCCCGGATTTAATTAATGTCCCCGGATGTAGTCGGGACCTCCGATGCTGCTTGCTGTCCTGGCGTCAGCCGTGTTGCAGCGCAGGAAGTCCGCAGGCGTAATTCCGGGGACATTAATTAAATCCGGGGACATTCCAGGGACAAATTTCTGCCGGGGACAGATTGCTGAATCCGGGGTCTCTCCCTGGCAACCGGGGACGCCTGGTAAGCCTCCTTCTGGCCTTACCTGAGCAGCAAGTGCAGCTTGTCCTGGATCACCGTGGATCCCTTCAGCTGCCATCAAGCTCCCAGGTGTGGATCTGTTGTCCTGACCTGAATACAAAAGAAGTGATTTTACATCTCCATTCCAACACGAAAGGAAAGCCCAGAGCCTGGCTTCATGCTCCCCCTCATCTGGAATATGGTCACTTCCAGCCCCCTCCCAGCCCAAGGATCTCCTTGTAGAGGACTGCCTGTATGACAGAGAGGTTTTCTGTGGAGTGCTGCCTCCCTCTGCTGGTGCAAGCTGTTTCTCCAGCAGAAAAATGCTTCCTGGTAGAGTGGAAGTGGCCACCCCTCTTTCCCCACCCCATTCCATATGCATCCCGACCCCAACTATCAGGATTTGCCATCTGGCCTGACTCTACAGTGCTGCTGATACACAAGATAGGCAATAGCCTGCCACTCACTAACCTAACTGCAGCCTTGCAGGGAAAGAATATAAGAGCAGCCAGAGATTTTGTAGTCCAGCCTATTCACACAAGCAGACCAGTCCCCTGCAGCGCACACCCTCCCACTCAAAAGCAAGTCAGCTCACCGCCATAAACTGGGCCTCTTTCTCCTGCTTCACTTCTGAGATATTTCAGGGCAGGCTGGATTAAAGTCGGCTCACATTCCT
The DNA here is from genome assembly GCF_965153285.1 of Podarcis tiliguerta. NCBI lineage: Eukaryota > Metazoa > Chordata > Lepidosauria > Squamata > Lacertidae > Podarcis > Podarcis tiliguerta. Next base: position 20,057,539 of record NC_139552.1, read on the forward strand.
GGCAAGGCTGTTTTCGTCCACGGAGTTTGTTCTATGAGACACATGAGCCAAATAGCCGAGGAGACAGTTTTTGAGCTGCCTGTCATTCATACACTTTATACTGAAAGGATTTCAGGGGCAGATGCTCTTTTTCTGCATGGAGGGTGGGGGTTTCCAAAGGGGCACTATTCAGACCTGCATTCATGGCTTATGAGTCGTAGCCGTGTGACATGATGGGGGGGGGGGAGTTCTTATTTTTAGAGTATTTATCTGAAACCTATTATGTGGGAATCTCAAGGTACTTTACAGCTAGGTCCGAAAATAGGCAAACATTGAAATGCCCATATTGGCTGGCAGCAGCATCCCCCCAAATCCATGATGGATAAGCACTTTCCCCACATGGAGCAGAATTGCACCCATGTTGGCAAAGGCCTCCTTTCTAGAAGGGGGAGCAGAGGCTGCCCCCACCCACTGCTCTCTTCTCCCAGGCATCTGAAGAGACAAACGGCTCCCCTTCTCTACCTGTGTGCCACAAGCCTGAATTGCAAGACAGTTCCCACTTTGGGGCAACAGGGAACAAACATGCAGAGGACGAGTTCTGAGGCTCCCCCAACAAAGCCATTTCCCTGGGCCCACCTGCCAGCCTGCTGCTGGCTGGCTGCCCACCCACAGGAAAACGGCACGATTCTCCCCACCAACAGGACATAACAAGAAGACGGGGACGATAACATAGGACTTCCTAACTTGTGAGTTCTGATGAGCCGCTGCTGCTTCCCCAGTTTAAAGGATGGCGGCTCAGGTGAGCCATTAAGCTAGAAGGAGGAAAAGGACCGACCCCGGGATGGGCTGTCTGCCTCCCTTTTGCCTTCCACCTCACGACATCCTTCCCCAGCCTGGTGCACTCCAGGTGTTCTGGGGCTCCATCTCTCACCAGGCCCAGGCGGTCTGGCCAGGGGTCAGGGATGGGGGCAGTTGTCCAAAGCAGCTGGAGAGACTCAAGGAGGGCATTGCAGCCTCAAAGCCCTTTCCCTACCTCTCAATCTGGACTTACCTGGCCTTGCCCCTGGCCGCCTTTAGCCAGATCAGCTGTGCTCGGAGCTGGGACAGACCCCTCTGGAGACTTAGAGGCAGAGGAAACAGCCTGGGTCCCCGCAAAGGTGATCACACTTTTCCTTCTCCCAGACTGCAGGCTAGAGAACGTCGCTGCAAGCTGGTGACCCGTTCCCTGGGTGGTGCGCTGGGAAGAAGAAACCTCATCCAGAGATGGGAGGGAAGCACCTCGGCCAGTGCCATGGGGCCTTTCTTCGGGAAGCTGCTCAGGGACCTGCAATGGAGCACTGCCCAAGGAGGAGGAAATGTGGGAGGCCTGCCGGGAAGGCTGCTGGGACCCCGACGCTTCCTGGCTAAGGGAAGCAGCTCTTCCAGTGGTATCTCTGGGAACAGAGGGCATCAAAGTGAGCTGGCAATGAGAAGGCTCAGCCAGGTGGGAGCCGGAGGTCTCTGGGGTCGCACCCAGGGATTCGTTGGGCGAACTTTTCTTCTCCATTCTGTGGACACGAAGGCAAGTCTTCTGACCTCTGTACCAGCTGGTTTCAAAGGCTATTATTTATGAAAGCTTGAAAAACAAAGAAAACACAATATACAGAAATCAGTGTCAGATATCAAGCATTTTGAAAACATAAAAATGAAAAGAACAGAAGACGAAAAGCTTTCTTCTTTGTTGCAAAGTAATTCCCAAGAATAAGCCCAGAGTAGGTAGGCCTTTTTACTCCTGGGGAAATCACCGGCAATTTCATGCCAAATGCAGCAGAGGGAAGGGGCACAGGAGCTGCTATGAAACAGACGATCCTCAAATCACAGCTGTTTGATGCCGGGATGGAATCAATCCTTTTGCTTCAGTAAAAACCTCAAGGGTCGTAGGTTGTGCTTAAATGAAGTGGATGGTGTTACGAAGGGTCTCAAAATGAAACACCGTTTTTCGATTTGAAAACTGTTGAATGATCTTTACCTATCCTGGGAAGAGTACATGAAGAACTACATGAAGATGGTGTACAGATGGTATACAACACCAGTGCAGTGAGGGAAAATGTACAAAACTAGTTCAAATATATGTTGGAAGTGTAAGGAAAAGGAGGGAACATTTTATCATATGTGGTGGGAGTGTAAGGTAATTAAAACATTTTGGGAAATGATATACAATGAATTGAAGAAAATGTCCCATTTAACATTTGTTTAAAAACCCGAGGCATTTTTGTTGGGGATTGTAGGGAAAGATCTGCCAAAAAAGTTGAAAAACATCTTCATGTATGTGACAACGGCCACGAGAGTTCTGGTTGCGCAAGGATGGAAGACTGAAGAAATCCCAACTAAAGAATCATGGCAAGAAAAGTTGATGGACTATGCAGAACTGGCAAAATTGACATATAAGCTACGGAACAAGGATAACTATGACTTTAAGGATGAATGGGAACCTTTCACAAAGTCTCTGAAGACGCAACAAAGCAAATTGGACTCCTGGGCAGGTTTTGAATAAACATCCACATTTTTTTTTTTTTACTGATAATAATCAGCTAAACAGTTTGAGGATCCATACAACTTTGTAACATGCAGAAAATAGCAATATTAGAGAAACCAAAGACTGGAACTGAGGGAAGTTGGGAGGTCGGGGGGGGGGTTCTGGGGGGGAGGGGGGGAAATGGGGGAGAAATAAGGATATGTTTTTGGATAATATGTCTTGTTATAACAAATAATAACAAAAAAATATAATATTTTTTTTTATATAAAAATATTCTGGGAACAGTACACCGCAGTGGTGGGCAGTTCCACAGACCCTCCTCCTCCAGAAACCAAAGACTGGAACTGAGGGAAGTTGGGAGGTGGGGTGGGGGTTCGGGGGGGAGGGGGGAGGGAGGAAAAATGGGGGGGGGGATAAGGATATGTTTTTGGATAATATGTCTTGTTATAACTTTGAATAATTTTTTATATATAAAAATATCCTGGGAACAGTACACCGCAGTGGTGGGCAGTTCCACAGACCCTCCTCCTCTGCTCAAAATGCATACAGACCCATCTTTGCGCGGGGAAGATCCAGACAAAAGGAGTCTGTTTTCAAAGTACCCGCCGAGGGGTTTAGACGGCTCCATCCTCTTGATCACTGTTTCACTCCGGAAGGCGTCTCAGACCTGGGTGGAGCAGCCACAAATGACAGGCCAAGAGACAAGGTCCTGCCCAGATTCAGGCTTCCTCAGGATCGTGTGGAATCTGTACACGTTTCTGTTGGCGCTTCCACTAGTGATTTATCTGTACAGGATCGGACTTCATTTCAGCCAACCACATCCTTCCTCTTCCCCCGACAGCATACTAGAGTTCATATGGATTTCAAAGCATGCTTTCAGAACCTGTATGCTTAGCTTTAAACTCCACAAAATTAGCCTATGGCTAGGATGCTATTTATCCAAGTCTGTGCCCATTAAAATATGGTCAGATACAAGTATGCTTTCCCCCTTGTTATACAATTATTATTTTTAAAATTGCATTCAACTATTTACTATTTAAACAGCTTATACACCACTTGACTATAATCATCTCTGAAGTGACACACGAGAAATACATTGCAGAAAAAGTTAACATTGATGACATCAGACTTCCGTTAAAAAGACCTGCTGGAATAATAATAATAATAATAATAATAATAATAATAATAATAATAATAATAATTTATTATTTGTACCCCGCCCATCTGACTGGGTTTCCTGAGCCACTCTGGGCGGCTTCCAATAAAGATGAAAAATACACTAAAATGTCACATATTAAAAACTTCCCTGAACAGGGCTGCCTTCAGATGTCTTCTGAATGTCAGGTAGTTGTTTATCGCTTTGACATCTGATGGGAGGGCGTTCCACAGGGCGGGCGCCACTACAGAGAAGGCCCTCTGCCTGGTTCCCTGTAACTTGGCCTCTCGCAGTGAGGGAACCACCAGAAGGCCCTCGGAGCTGGACCTCAGTGTCCGGGCAGAACAATGGGGGTGGAGTCGCTCCTTCAGATATACTGGACCGAGGCCGTTTAGGGCTTTAAAGGTCAGCACCTACACTTTGAATTGTGCTCGGAAACGTACTGGGAGCCAATGTAGGTCTTTCAAGACCGGTGTTATATGGTCTCGGCGGCCGCTCCCAGTCACCAGTCTAGCTGCCGCATTCTGGATTAGTTGTAGTTTCCGGGTCACCTTCAAAGGTAGCCCCACGTAGAGCGCATTGCAGTAGTCCAAGCGGGAGATAACCAGAGCATGCACCACTCTGGCGAGACAGTCTGCAGGCAGATAGGGTCTCAGCCTACTTACCAGATGGAGCTGGTAAACAGCTGCCCTGGATACAGATTTGACCTGTGCCTCCATGGACAGCTGTGAGTCCAAAATGACTCCCAGGCTGCGCACCTGGTCCTTCAGGGGCACAGTTACCCCATTCAGGACCAGGGAATCCTCCACACCTGCCCGCCTCCTGTCCCCCAAAAACAGTACTTCTGTCTTGTCAGGATTCAACCTCAATCTGTTAGCCGCCATCCATCCTCCAACCGCCTCCAGAAACTCACATAGGACCTTCACCGCCTTCACTGGTTCTGATTTAAAAGAGAGGTAGAGCTGGGTATCATCCACATACTGATGAACACCCAGCCCAAACCTCCTGATGATCTCTCCCAGTGGCTGCATGTAAATGTTGAAAAGCATGGGGGAGAGGACAGAACCCTGAGGCACCCCATAAGTGAGAGTCCAGGGGTCTGAACACTCATCCCCCACCACCACTTTCTGAACATGGCCCAGGAGGAAGGAGCGGAACCACTATATGACAGTGCCCCCAGCTCCCAGCCCCTCAAGACGGTCCAGAAGGATGTTATGGTCGATGGTATCAAACGCCGCTGAGAGGTCCAGCAGAACTAGGAAACAGCTCTCACCTTTGTCCCTAGCCCGCCGGAGATCATCGACCAGTGCGACCAAGGCAGTTTCAGTCCCATGATGAGGCCTGAATCCCGACTGGAAGGGATCCAAATGGTCCGCTTCTTCCAGGCGTGCCTGGAGTTGTTCAGCAACCACTCGCTCAATCACCTTGCCCAAGAATGGAAGATTTGAGACTGGGCGATAATTGGCCATCGTGGCCGCATCTAAAGATGGTTTTTTAAGAAGTGGTTTAATAACCGCCTCTTTCAGTGGGTCTGGGAAGGCTCCCTCATGGAAGGAAGCATTCACCACCCCACAAAGCCCATCGCCCAGTCCTTCCCGGCTAGCTTTTATAAGCCAGGATGGGCAAAGATCCAGGAGACAGGTGGTTGGCTTCACTCGTCCAAGCAGCCTGTCCACATCCTCGGAGGTAACAGGTTGGAACTGATCCCATCCCACGCAACTTGACTAGACAGGAATCTAGCACTCTCCCGCCCTGGCCCTGCTCCCACGGTGGAGTCTACTTCTTCCCGAATCTGAGCGATTTTATCTGCAAAAAACTTTGCAAAATCATTGCAGGAGATCATATGGCCCGTACTGGGCCCAGATGTCGCAGGTGGTTCCGCTAAATTGGGAACCACCTGAAAAAGTCTCCTGCTGCTGTTTTCTGCAGATGCAATAGAGGCGGCAAAGAAAGTCTTCTTCGCCGTTGCTATCGCCACTTGGTAGGCTCGACGTTGAGCTCTAACCTGTGTCCAGTCAGATTCGGAATGAGTTATCCGCCACCAGCGCTCTAGCCGTCTCAACGATTGTTTCATTGCCCTCAGATCCGTGGAAAACCATGGGGCTGTCCGGTCTCCATGCAATCGGAGAGGGCGCTTCGGAGCCAAACAGTCAATAGCCCTGGTTAACTCCACATTCCAGCGGGCCACCAGGGAATCGGCTGAAAGGCCATCAACATGGGATAAAGCATCCCCTACCACTCTCTGGAAACCATTTGGATCCATTAAGTGGTGGGGGCGGACCATCCGAATTGGTCCCACCTCCCTGTAGAGGGGATGGCTCGCGGAGAAATCCAGTTGCACCAGGAAGTGATCTGACCATGGCACTTCTTTCGTTTCACTTTTACTTAGTGTCAGATCACCAACATCCATAGAGGTAAATACCAGGTCCAAGGCAAGTCCGCGGCTATGGGTTGGGCCAGACTTATTCAGGGACAGCCCCATGGAGGCCATACTTTCCATGAAGTCCCGAGCGGCCCCTTGTAAGGTCGTGTCGGCATGGATGTTAAAATTGTTACGATATAGAAACAATGCTGCTACGAGCTGATTGCTTGAAAACAACGTCACATGATGTTGGGAGTGTCTGTGGGAAACAGAGGGCACCGGAATTAGCTCAGAGTGTAATATGAGCTGTACAGGAAGTGTTTGTTCAGTCGACTGCTGGAGTTTGAAGAGAGCAGTCAGGTTTTTTGTAACGCTGCAGAGACAGAAATAAAGACATGTAAATACGTTTCTGTCTATCTCTTTCCCCTGCCGGGGGGGGCAGGAAAGAGGGAGGGTGTTCTTCTCACGCTGAGAAGGATCGCCTATCGCGACCTCTGCCTGGATCCTGCCGGGAAAGCAGACCGGGAGGTCAACAGGCGACCAAGCCGGGTGCCTGGGAGAGTTGCCAGTTTCTCCTGATAAAGGCTTGGAATTCCAACATCAATCCCCTAGGACAGGGGTCTGCAACCCACGGCTCCGGAGCCGCATGTGGCTCTTTTACACCTTTGCCGCGGCTCCAGGGTGGATACTAGCAAGGGGAGGAGGCGCATTGTGCACCCCGACACTCCCCACTGTGGCGGGCGCTGTACTGGCTGTGACGTCGCATGGGGGCGGTGCGTGTGTTAGTCACGCACCGTCCCGACGTCACCTTCCTGCCCGCTGTCAGATTGCGGCTCCGGAGATATATTTGTTTTAAATGCCGCAATGGTTTTGCGGCTCCCAGTTGTTTTTTCTTCGGAAACGGGTCCAAGTGGCTCTTTTTGTCTTAAAGGTTGCAGACCCCTGCCCTAGGACAACCAAGCTAGGTGTCTCCAGGAGAACATCCGCCACAACCTGAAGCAGCTCGGGCAGGGAATCCTTGGTGCAGCGGGGAGGTCGGTACACCAAAAGGAACCCTGTACTGCCCCTATTGCCCAACTTCCAGAACATGCACTCAGAAAACTGGGTCTTCCCAATAGGACGCCTGGTGCAAACTAATGACTTCCTAAAAATCACTGCAACCCCCCCTCCCCGCCCACATGACCTGGGTTGCTGTGCGTAAGAGAAACCTGGTGGACAAGCAGTGGCAAGGACAGGCCCATCTGCTTCATCCAACCAAGTCTCTGTCACATATGCCAGGTCAAGTCCTCCATCCATGATCAAGTCATGGATGGCAGTGGTCTTCTGAATCATTGACCTAGCATTGCACAGCAGCACCTTCAGGTCATGTGGGTATCCCTTGCTGATTCTAGTATCCATCCGGTCAGGACCAGACCCGGAGGCAGGGATAGTCCTCAGACAACGACTAAACCTGCCTCCTCTGTAATGACATGATCTGGTCTTAGCGTAACTCCTCCTCCTACCCGTGATCACTGAGATCGGTTGTCCCAGTGCATCCCCCCCTGTGGAACATGCCCCAGCCATTTTGTTGGCTGGGACCCACTCCCCGGCAGCCCTGACCCCTCCCCTTAAGAACAAAATAACACCTAAAAAAAAACAACCAATAAAACAATACAAACAAAAAACAGTAAAAATTACAAAAACATAAAATCAAACAAATTCCCAGGCCCAATAAACATCCATCCCACCCCCACCCCCCACTTACAAAAAATTCAAAAGAATTTTTTAAAAAAACATTTTAAAAGCACTCTGCACCCCTCCAGCAGTAACAGCAACTGTCCTAGTGAGGCCCGTCAGGCCCTGCCCTGGGCCAGGTGGTAAGTGGCAGGAAGGAGCAGGGCCCCCAGACACTCACACAGGAGAGTCCTCCTGGGCAGCAGAGGGCAGCAGTCCCTGTGAGGCTTCAGGCCCCGCCCTGGGCCAGGTGGTAAGTGGCAGGAAGGATTCGGTAGGTGCTGGGTGCTCTGCCTGATGCTCTCAACTGACAAGACGTAGGTGTGGTTGAATCAAATGGGAACAGTGACCACAGTGCTATCAAATTCAACATACACAGTATGGAAGTGGACAATTGCTAAGGAAATCCAGAACAGTCACATTTGACTTCAAAAGAGGAGACTTCCTCAGAATGAGGGGTTGGGTAAAAAGGAAGTTGAAGGGGGAAAGCCAAGGATGGTGAGCCCTTCTGTGCTCCAGAGGGCCTGGGTGGCCTCATTCCCCTCTTGTTCTGAGCACTGCAGAGGGAGGCAAACCTGTCCTTCCTGGGGGCTGTTCCTGGAGGGCAGCAGGAGGAGGGGGCTGCTGCAGCTGCCTCCTTTGGGGGCATGGCTCACCTTGCCTGCTCCTGCCCTCCTCCAACACACACAACCTTACCTGCCTCAGCCATCCATCCATGGGGGCTTGAGAGTGTGTGAGCAGACTTTGTCATGGGAGGAGGCAGGCCTTGCAGAGGAGGAATGCTGGGGGCAGGCATTCAAACTCAGCCCTGAAGCTCACTGGGTGACCCTGGGCCAGGCACTCACGCTCAGCCTAACCTCCCTCAAAGGGTTGTTGTGGGGATAAAATGGGGGGGGGGGGAGAACTCTGCACACCAACTTGACCTCCTTGCAGGAAATGGGGGCTATAAATGTAATTGTGTCATTTGTACCCCACCCACCTCACTGGGTTTCCCCAGCCTCTCTGGGCTGCTTCCAACACATATTAAAACAACAAACATTCAAAGCCTCCCTATAAAGGGCTGCCTTCCAGAGGTTTGATAGTTGCTCATCTCCTTGTCACCTGTAGGGAGGGCATTCCACAGAGAGGCTGCCACCACCGAGAAGGCCCTCCCTCTGCCTGGTTCCCTGCAACCTCGCTTCTCGCGGGGAGGGAACCACCAGAAGACCCTCGGAGGAGGACCTCCGGGCTGAAGGATGGGGGTGGAGATGCTCCTTCAGGTATACTGCGCTGAGCTTCCTGACCTAACATTTGCCTCGCTTAACACGATTGATTAGTAAGTGAAGTTTTCCTCTTCCATTCAAGCAGTACAGGAAGTAAGAACATGCAAAAAGGAATACTACTTCTAGAATTCCCAACTCCTGACATAAAACAGCACAAAGGTTGCCTTTTCTTGACCATCGATCACCTGCGCAAAGTCCCTACGCCACCCCCTATTGTGCTTCAATACAGCCCCATCGGTCAGGCCGGACACTGAGGTCCAGCGCTGAGGGCCTTCTGGTGGTTCCCTCATTGCGAGAAGCGAAGTTACAGGGAACCAGGCAGAGGGCTTCTCGGTAGTGGCGCCCGCCCTGTGGAACGCCCTCCCACCAGATGCCAAAGAAATAAACAACTATATGACATTTAGAAGACATCTGAAGGCAGCCCTGTTTAGGGAAGCTTTTAATGACTGATGTTTTAATGTATTTTTAATCTTTTGCTGGAAGCCGCCCAGAGTGGCTAGGGAAACCCAGCCAGATGGGCCAGGTAGAAATAATTTAAAAATATAATTATTAAATTATTATAGGCGTTAGAAACAGAATTTGAAGGGGCAGTCTTTTCTGGCAGTGCCAAATAAATCTACTGACCCATTTCTAAGTCCTAAAATCCACAATTTCTCTGAATGCCTGAAAAACCCATGCAGGACCTCCTAGCATGCCATCTGCTGGGGAACATTTCCTAGCACTTGGCTGGGAGCTGCTGCAGCGCTATAGTCAGGAAAGGCTTTCTGTATATCGGTAAGTCCCAACAGTTGAATAGGAACCTTCAAAAACAATGTATGTATTTGTATCTCAGAAGTTTTCAGCTATTTCACATGTCCACCAAGCACGAGAAAATGTCCCTTCATCTTCTTGACATTTCCAACAAACATTTGGTATGTTTTCATGTATTCTAAATAACTTCTCGGGAGTTAGATACCAAGAATACTTAAATATATATATATTTAAAAGTCTATTTAAAGTCATAACTCAATATATATTTTAACTCTTTAGTCCACATATGTTACCACTATTCCAACTGTACAATATAACCCAAAAAAGAGAAAATCTTGCCCCTTTAATCATGCACTTTTTAATCTGTTCCTCTTCCATTTAGGATTTCAACAAAAGTTTGTACATTTTTGATATCACATGATGTGCACAATTGTATCTCAAAACCCGTCTTCCACTCTTCCATGCCCCAAGTCTTCATTTCCAACTAGAATCTCTCAATCAATCAATCATTTATTTGTATGTTGCCTTTCCAAATTTCAAACCATGTGCAAGGCAGCTTACAAAAAAAAATAAAACATTGCATAAGTGCAAACATAACAAAACTAGTCGTAAACAATGAACAAAATATCAAAAAGTACACAACGAAATCGAAAAAAAATCCACATAAATAATAAGATTCCACGTAAATCATATAATCCAAGCTAAAGAGGAAAAAAAAATTAACATCAGCAACAGTAACCCCCCCCCCGAAAAAGAACCCATAAACACCACCCCAACCCTCTTTTATTAAGTGTAAAAGAGAAACCCCTTGTTTTAATTTTACAATCTCCCAATTTCCACTTTAAGAACTCTCAGTAGATTAACCATTTCTCTTTATCCGTCACCCTTTTGTCTTCTGGTGAAACAGAGTCTTTGCGTATAAACTAACTTTATATCTATTTTCAGATTCTTAATACGCCACGCACGTCTAATACAGTGGTTCTCAAGGTGCGCATTTACTCTGACTTGATCTACCACAAATATCCAAGCCATCTAACCCTGAAATCCTAACCTTCTAATTCCAAATCTCTTCTTTCTCAATATCCCCATTCCGTTAACCGCACCAAGCAACAAGCTGTCAAATGCAAGTTTAAAACGCAAGCTTTCCTTTGCATCTCGCAGAACTTTAAATGTAATTCGTGGTTTTTTTCACCTGTCCTCCAAACTTAGGTCTTTTTGCCATCCTTTAAATGGGAAATCAGTAGTCAAGCCATACTTTTTGGTAAAACGTTCGTCTGGATCCCGGAAGTCCTACCTGAGATGGGAGGTTCCGCTAGTACCAGGCACTTCTCCTTCTGCAAGCAGCGCCACCCGAATTCCCACCTGGGATGAGCCGCTAAACTGAGGGCGGGCGGCAAGCGGGAGGGGGAAGTCGTGCGCTTCTGTCCCGTCAGAAAAGTGCTGCTCCTCCCCGGAGGCAGCCTGCTTGCAGACAAGGGGGCTGGGCTGCTTCAAAGCCCATCAAGGCCACAGGCTGCTAGCATGACTCATCCCGGCTTTCTCGTCTGAGGGGAAAGGGTCTTAAATGCTGGCCTTGGCAACTTGGCTGAGCTACCTTGGGCCAGTCCTTGGGCCAGCTTAGCCTCCCTCACAGAGGCTTGTTCTGAAGATACACTCAGGAAAACACCCGAGGCATGAAGAAGAAGAACGAGGGGGGTCTGGAAAGGGGGGTGGGGAGCGCTCCCCCCCCCAGCCGCTCCAGGATGGGAAGGGCGTCCCGGGGGAAGCGGGATTCAGGCAGAGGAGGACGTCGGGTTGGGTGGGGGTTGCCAGGAGCAGCACGATGTCCCTCCAACCCCCGGCTTCCACTCTCCAGGCAGCTGGCAAGGGCTCTTTCTTACTCCAGCCTTGGCGTGCAGATCCCGGGTTCAGCCCCAGATCTCTGGAGCGGAAAGGCTCTTGGGCGTGAATATGAAAGGCAGCATCTGTCAGAATAGGGCATACTGAGCCAGTACAGATGAACGTGACTATTGGTTCGCTTCCTCTGCTATCTGCCTTTTTGGGCACCTCAGAGGTGGCAGAGAGAGGCAGGGGAGAGACTCCGGCCTCTACAGAAGGCTGCACCCCTTTCCTCCATGTCCCCACCCCAACTCTTAGGACCAGAAGCAAGAGACAGCTTTGCTGAGCACGTGCCCCTTCCCAGGGAGATGCAACTCTGCACTACTGTTCCCTGAATTGCTCGCAAAGCAGCCATACTCCAGGCTCTTACTGTCACAGCCCTGCAGGATCAGACCAAGGCCCATCTAGTCCAGCTCTCAGCAGCCCAGCAGATGTCCAAGGGAAGCCCCAAGCAGACTCCAAATGCAGCCCCACTCTCCCCACTGGGGACGCCCGCAACTGGTATGCAGAGGTAGACTGCCTCTGCGGCTGGAGGTGCAACATGGTCTAACCCTCCATGAATTTGACGAATCCTCTCTTAAAGCCATCCCCGTCAGTGCCTCTGGAAGGAGGAAATTTCAGTGTCACTAGGCACTGTGTCTGGCCTGAATCTGCCATCATTCCGCTTTCTTAAAGAGATCCAGGTTCTGATATTATGAGGAGGAAACATCGCTCTGCACCTTTCCCACATCATGCATACTTCTATGATGTCCCCACTCCCCCCCCCCCCTCTCACAAAGCCCCAAAGCCTCCTACATTGTAAGCCTTCCTTACAGGGGAATCATCAGAACCACCTGTGCTGCAGAGCTTCTGGCTGAAAGGCGACTCATGGAGATTTGCATTGACTGCTGCAATGCACCCCTAATGATTCAGATTGTATCATTATAGCGTCATTGTGTTGATTTGTTGTTGATATATTAAAGGGGCCTGGGACTTGCCTGTCCATTCCCAACAGCAAGGGCCCCTCGCCAGTTGATTTGCTTACTCTGAGGCCGCCTCAGCTCCTGGCAGCCCCCCCCCCCCCCCGGCCATCCCCAGAGGCACCATTCTCTGGGGGAGAACAGCTGGGCAAGCCTTGGGGAGGCAGAGATGGCATCCGAGGAGGGAGGGAAGGAAAGAGGGACAGAGGCCAGTGTCTCCCGCGGCACCCCTGACCATCATTCAAGGCACCCCAGCTGCCACAGCACACTGCTTGAAAACCACTGCAGAACTGGGATGGGAAAGGTTTCTTGTCCAACTAACTGGTCTGGAGAAGAGGAAAGGCAGCCATGCTTGCTCCTTTGTCTTCTCCGAGGAGACTTCCAGCCTGACTTCTCATCTTGAGGCCCCAGGGAGAAGTGGGAAGAGGAGGAGGAGGAGGAGGAAGCATCCCCAGAAGAAGTGTGCTCCCCACTAGTAGGTGCTTCCACCCCCCACTCCTAAATCTGCTTCCAACAGATACTTGGGGGGGGGCATCCTGCACCATCTGGTCAATTCCTGGTGTTAGGAGAATTAGAAGGTCTATAATATAAACACATACATAAATACCGTAAGTAGTTCTCATCTCAAAAGAATATGCAGGTAAACCCATCAAGAGGTTTCCTGCCAGACAGGAGTCTGTTGTAGGCCGCCCCTTCTGTGATGTATGTATCGTTTTTCGCTGTATCGAATCGTATCCTTTTTGCTGTATCTTTCTCATTGACTTTAAGAATGGATCTGAATGTGTTTTTCCTCAAAATGCTGTAGTTTTCTAAATGTATCCAAATTTATCCGAATGGGTTTTTGTATTTCCCCCCAATCTCATCGCCTAGAGAATGTTCCTTCAATGTAACAATCACTTGTTCCAAATGGATTTGATTCAAATGTGTTTAAGGCCCCACTTTTCACATGGTGTCCTGTTGTGTGGTCGGAAACTACTCTTTATTGTTTGATTTGGGTTAATGTCAGAAAGTGAGTTCCTTCAAAACAACACATTCCTTTTTATCTTACCAATTTCTCATATTGTAAGAAGCGGAAGAAGAAACCATAGAGAGCATTCATATTTCCCTTCTGATCAATGAAGTCAAACGTTACAATTATCCATTTTAGAATGAGCACCTATAGGGAGAAGACAGATCTCAGTAAGCCAAAGCAAGGCCAAGACAACAAACCCCTTCTGGAATATGGTCAGCGTGTACAACATCTAGCTGAATCATCACCAGGATAACGAAGTCAGACTGGGGGAAATATCATTCTTCAGAACCAAGACATCATTACCATGCTTTCCAAGTTACCTGAAAGTCACTAGAACACTTGCAAGCACAGAGCCAAGACGCAGCTGAAAGAAGAGAATCCTACAAACTTCGGGCTTTGTAGATGGTTGTAAAGGTTGCTGAAAGGTTTCCAGTTCACTAGTTGGAAACAGCTTCCAGGCTAGGCAGGACCAAGGTTGCTGTGTAATTGTTCCTGTCTGCCTGCTTGCCATTGTGCATATTTGTAAACCATTTCTGCCAAAATATCTACATCTGCAATAGTAGTTTCTGGAAGCAGACCCTGCGAGAGTGCACACTCCATGAAGTCCATATGAAGAGTGTTACGAAATGGAGGGGGGGCATATGAACGAAGTCTTACTCCCGAGTAAGAGACGTAGAGCCCGAGGCGATGACCTCAAGGGAACCCTGCCACACTAGGACTCCCCTCGCCCCATCACAACGTTGCACCAAGCACCGCACAAAAGTCCAAAACCCCGAGAAGAAAGCGCCATTTCTGACCCCGTATCCCGATGCTACACACGATCCATGTATTTGCATGAGGATGCGCTCTAGCCAATCAGATGGCGTTGAATGTAGCCCTTCAGCCAATCGCAGCAATGCCATGGGTCTGCAGAGGCAGCTCAGCTCAGCTCCAGCTGTTTTGCATGCTCCACTGAGCGCTGACAAGGTGATGACAGCTCCCGCTGCGAGAACAACGGACTTAGTCAATCGAAACCTCGTTACCCTGTTAATCCAATCAAAACTAGATGTTGTTTTGTCGTTTAGTCGTGTCCGACTCTGCGTGACCCCCTGGACCAGAGCACGCCAGGCCCTCCTGTCTTCCGCTGCCTCCCGCACTTCGCCCAAACTCATGCTGGTAGCTTGGAGAACACTGTCCCACCATCTCGTCCTCTGTCGTCCCCTTCTCCTTGCGCCCTCCATCTTCCCCAAGATTAGGGTCTTTTCCAGGGAGTCTTCTCTTCTCCTGAGGTGGCCAAAGTCTTGGAGCCTCAGCTTCAGGATCTGTCTTCCAGTGAGCACTCAGGGCTGATTTCCTTAAGGATGGATAGGTTTGATCTTCTTGCAGTCCATGGGACTCTCAAGAGTCTCCTCCAGCAGCAGAATTCAAAAGCATCCATTCTTCGGCGAATGTGAGCGGTATTGGCTTAGGCATTGATTGGACCTGACTATGTCTGACTCCTGCCCATTGTGCAGGAAGTCCCAGTAAGGGTAAGCCACGGGTAGGGGGAGCCCTGTCGATTCGAACCAACTCAAGCTCCCCCTGGTGCTCCCGTCGGGGTCGTGTCAAGGCCTTAGCCCCCTTCAGACTAGATCAACAATACCCTTAAGCATGGAGGGGCAGGTGGCGGCCACACCTCCCCTCCTCCACACAAGGTCAAACAATGCCTAACCGCAACCCTAACAAAGTTGTGACGATTGCTACGAGGTAGGCGAAAACCAAGTGTCCAGTGCCAATTTGCCAAGTGGTAAAATTCCTACCAGGCCCGTCGGACAACCAAGGCGACCAACCAAAGTCCAATAGCCTAACCTGCAAAATAGGGAGGGAGGGAGGGCGGGTGATTGAGGAAGCGAGCCAAAGAGGGAGTTCTCTGGGGGTTGGCTGGCCGGGCTCTGACGTGGCCGGGATCCCATAGGCAACGGGGACAGAGTCCCCCGCCCCTGGTGGGGAGTGGGTGGCCACGTGGTCCACCGCAACTCCTCCCCACCGGGAAGTGGAGCGGATTTCCCAAGACATATCCTGTATTTGCATGTTACCCCAACACATTCCTCCAATGTTAACCATGTATAACCCTCCCCTTTTCTGATGGAGTGGTGATGTTTAGCGAACTGTCTGCTGGGATAAGATAGGAACTTTTGAAAGTCCTTGTCACCCCCTTCTCGGGGTTCAATTCCTCTCTGAACCTGTTGCGCGATAAACTTTGGTCTCCGCTATTTGCTCCCCTTGGTGGCTGGACTCCTTCTTTGTTCCGCAGGGACCCACGGGCTCTCAGCAGCCTCCCACCTGGATTTTTCCGTAAGAACAGAAGCTCGACTAACCCTCTTGAGAGAAGAAAGGTGGCCTTTGCTCCCACTGCAATGTTGCAATCTAAATAAGCACATCTTCCTACAAGTGAATAGTAGCCACCTACCTGGGGGGAAAAAAAGTGGTATGCTGAGAGACATGGTTACGGTGGAGAGGAAATCTGTGTTCCACAATCCAAACATCCCGAGAGAAACCAGATGGCAGCTTTTTTTTACTGTGTCCACAGAACTCAATGAAAGCCTGTGGGATGTAAACACAGGAGCAGTCAATGACAACATTCCTAGAGTGTACATGTTCGAACGTGGGGAGGGATGTCTGTCCAGCAAGCAGGTAAACTTCCTGGGGACGGACTTCCTCCGCATGTGACCAGAGGTGTGTGTGGCCTCACCTGTGCAGGTAAATGATAAAAGCACAGGGCAGGCAGCCATCTCTCTCTCTTGCCTCTTGCCTCTCTCATCTTCATCTTTCGAAGAAGCAGGATGCCCTCTTGGCTCTCAGCCAAGAGAGGAGGAAAGGACTATCTTCCTATAAGATAGATTCTAAATGTAGTTTACCTTTTCAAGCCTGTCTGCCTTCTGGGATCATATTGTGAACAGAACGTGAGTCAACTCTTTTATACTTTTATAAAGACTGTGTCGTGTCTTGTAGTTTAAGAGGGATCAAAAGGGGGAAATTACCAGAGTAATTATTATAGAGGTTCTAGCGAACCTGTGCAGACGTTACCGTTGCGAACTTAAAAGGGGGAATGTTATAAACTCTGCTGATATTTTGGGAACTTGTTAGCACAAGTTGGACTAGGATATAATCTCACAATATATCCTCTCTTGCATCCCTGAACATTCCCACAAAGCCAACCAATGGTTTTGCAGTTGCTTTCCATGGACATTTTGCAACCAAGCACAGAATTCCTTGAACCTCGGAAACACTTCTGATTTCTGCTTGAGCATGAACACATGAATGTACCTGGGAAAAGCATCAATCAATACCATGAAGTACTTTGCTCCACCTAGAGAGGTTGCAAGTGGAGCAACAAGGTCTGCGTGGACAGTCTGGTAGGCTTTAGATGCCCACCTGCCAGAAACCTTGCCCCATTGAACTGTGTGTCATCATGATGGCCTTGGCCGGTTGTGAGTTGTGAAGGCCGCTTCCTGCAAGGCCCTTTCCACCTGGCCTGGGGGGCAGGGCCCAGACACCAGCTCTACTAAAGAGGCTCCTGGTGAGACCAGAGGGACATCGCTCGGCCTGACAAGGAACCCAAACTATTGGATTCTTTTGCCCCATCTTTTTGTGCCTGCTAAACAGCCGTGTCATGCTTATGATCATATTTTATTCTCTTGGGAATTCTGCTGTTTTAAATGTGCATTTTATATTTGACTTTACTTAGCAATGTTGGTTTTGGGGGAGGGGGAATGCTTTAGTTTTTTGTTTTGTTTTTGTTAACTTTGTGTTCAATATGTATTCTGTAGTTGACTTCCTTTGTAATGTTTTATTTTGAAATCTTTAATATTTCAGTTTTTGGTTAACTATGTTGCTTTAACTGTATACTCTATATTTGACATTCTTCAGATTGTTTTATTTATGTTTTAATATGCTGTAAACTGCTTTGAATGAAATAAATAAATAATGATAATAACAACAACAACAACAGTAATGTTCATTGAAATGTTGTGTCCAAAGACTGCAGCCGATGGAGAGATCACCCAAGCCATCCCGAAGCCCCAATTTCACTCGGCCCCATTTCACTCTGGTCCATCTGAGTATCTCCTTTCCACCTATCCCTCCCCTCCCCCCCCAATATTCACAATTAAGAAATCAGAAAACAACCCCCACCTCTCTTTCGACAGAACTAGATGGAATGATCAGGCATAGCAACTCCTGCAGAGAGGATAAAACCAAAATGTCTCCAAGGGACACATTTATCAAACAAGATATCTGCCCATAGCTCCGTCAGTAGAGTGTGAGACTCTTCATCGCAGGGTCGTGGGTTGGAGCCCCACGTTGGGCAAAATATCCCTGCATTGCAGGGGGGTGGACTAGATGACTCTTGTGGTCCCTTCCAACTCTACAATTCCATGATATCCTGTGAGGAGTAGTCTGAAGTGAAGGCACAAGACAGGCGTTGATCATCATGTGAGCTGCGCACAGGTGGGCTGAAGCGAGCTGCTGACCAGTCCTGTGGAGCCTCCTTTTATTGAGACAAATATGCAAGCTAGGCAGATACATTTTGGGCTGCGACCTTTACACACCTTCGGTCCCGAGATCGTGGGGTGGTACAAAGTTATTTTGGCACCTGTTTCCACCGCGTCATTTTCCCCTTGCACAGTGTATGGCGTAGGAGACAAAAGGTCTCAGGGACAAAGGTTACAGACAGGACACCGCAGACTGCTGAGACCGCAAAAGGTCAGACAGAGGGAGCGATGTTCCAGACAGCCATGACTTTGTCTGTGAGGGGGAGCATGCTACGCACCCCAGGGTCACGCGTGCAGGCAGACTGTGCTCCCCACTGCCCACTCCGCGATTATCCCTACAGTAGTCAACTGAGCTTTACTCAGAAGAGATGCGTCAAAATCAACACAGCCACGTAATTTGTGCCCATCAATCTAAATAGGTCTGCTGTGGAAAGGACTGATGTTGACTACAACCCTGATGTTTTCTGATTATTTTATAGAGCGTTTCCCTCAATACCCAAAAATGGAGGCAGAGACAATTTACTGAATTATAAAACCACCAAAGCTTTATTGAATGAACGAATCAATTTATTTCTGCCACATTTACTGATTCACCAAACTGACCTGGCCCCCATTCCACCCTATTTACAAGGAGGCTTCCAGGGCTGGGGTTCTATTTATGGATCCTGTCTTTGGTGGCAACGACTCCTTCCAAGCCTGCAGTTTGGCCATCTTTGTGCTGTGGCAGGATTTCACAGCCACATGACCCAGGAGGTCTGCATCAAGCAAGGATGCTGCAGCTACTGAGTGGGCTCTCCTTAGTCTGGAAAGTGCGACTGAGGGAATTGGCTGGCTCAGGGGGCGTGACCAGCCCTATTGGGGATCTCCCTCTTCTGCCGGACTTGGTTTTTCGAATACGTGGGGGGGGGGGGTTGCGAGTTGATGTGCATCAGCAGGACTCCCCCTACTGGTGGTTAACCCTTCCCGGACTTCAAGCGGACGGGCTGAAGCCGGATAGTGGGTTAGGACCAATGCCTAAGCCAATACCACTCATCACCTGTAACCAATAAAGCTGTGGCCATATGTAGCCCATTAACCTTAAATAATTGTGTCATGTGTCTTTATTTCCACTTGGGGGGGGGGGCGGGAACTCGCCACGCAATAGGGCTCTTTTTGTTTTTTATGCACCCACAGACCCCAAACGGCTCTCCACAGGAACACAGTGGTGCATCTCATGTATGTGTGTGTGTGTGGGGGGGGGATTCCAACACTCCCCCCACCCCCCCACCCCCAGCAAAGGAAAGATAAGGGAAGCATTTCCAGCATTTAAAAGAGCCCTCAGCACAATGCTTTTAGGAGAGCAGCCCTGCCTGGAGAGCGAAGGGGGCTGCTAGGAAGGTCGTCAAAGCATCAAGGCATAGATGAGCCGAAGCATGCAATGAAAACTCTCTTAGAGTCAGAGTGACTGACAGGAAGACTGACAGAACCCCTGTCTGTTGCAGTTGATGGCTGAAGAGTTGAGAAACGGAGAAGGGGTAGAGAGAGGAGGGGGTGTATAGTGGCTAGAATTCTGGACTAGGAGGACCTGGGAGATCCAAGTGCAAATCCCCACTCAGTCATGAAGTGCACAGTTTGATGTTGGGTCCAGTCACTCTCACCCTAGCCTGCCTAACAGGTTTGTTGTGAGGGGAACAACAGGGGGGAAGGCAAGCCATCAATGCCACCTTGAACTGCTTGGATGAAAAGTGGGCTACGAATGTAATCAAAAGCATCCCAAAATAATGATCATGGAAGGTACCCTGGGGATCATCTAGTCCAACCCCCTGCAATGCAGGAATATGCAGCTGTACCTTATGGGAATCGAACCTGCAACCTTGGTGCTATCTGCAGCTCCCTCTAACCAGCGGAGCTGCAATGAGATTTGAGGGAGAATGGGAAGGCGGGTGGGAAGAGAAGTTCAGCTGCTCAGGAAGGGGTTGAATTCCATGGGGATGCTGGCCGTGTGGGGGACCCCAAGCCCTCGCCCCAGAAGATTACAAAAAAGAAGCAGACGAAATCCTACTTACAGATTCACAATGCTGGCCATCTCTTCAGCTGAAATCCCCTCCTGTTTAAACTTTAAAAGGCTCACACAACACTAACTCTGAACCTTGCCTCTAACCCTATTGCTACTCCTCTCTGTCTAAAATATACAGGAAAATATGTGCACAAAATATGCAGATGAAAATGAAATGATAAAGTGAAAGCATTTGCTGAAATACTGTAGAGAAGTCACGCCTCCCGAGTTGAGGGAGGCCTTGCTTTGCATGCAGGAGATCCCAGGTTCAGTCCAGGATCTCCACCAGACAGGGCTGGGACTGTCCCCTGTTTGAAAACCCTGCAGCGCTGCTGCCAGTCAGTGTAGGCAGTGCTAGGCTAGATTGACTCTGTCAAGTGCAACTTCCTATGAATGCTCCTCTTATACGATTTCTCGAAACACAAGCAAGCTACCTTATCAACGAGTGGTGAGAGTTCATTCATGACTTTTAACAAACAGCAGAAACCATTTTATTATTTCTGTGTGAGTACAGAAATCCTGAATATGAAAGGAAGGAAACTTCCTGCCTCTGCAATAAAGGCAGCTGCACTGCTAGGTGAGCTGTCCCAATGCCAACTGAAACAGACCCTCCAAAGATTCAAAGGTGAAAAGGGAATTTTGAGGATCTGAGCACAACTGGGCCGTCTTCCGCGTTAACGTGAAGTGCAGGAAGTGATTGCCTTGAGAGGGGTAGGCAACCGAAGGCCCGGGGGCCGGATGCGGCCCAATCGTCTTCTCAATCCAGCCCACGGACAGTCCGGGAATCAATGTGTTTTTCCATGAGCAGAATGTGTCCTTTCATTTAAAATGCATCTCTGGGTTCTTGGTGGGGCATAGGAATTCGTTCATTTTCTCTCTCCAAAATATAGTCCGCCCCCCCCCCCCCACATGCTGTGAGGGACGGTGGACCAGCCCACGGCTGAAAAAGGTTGCTGACCCCTGGCCTTGAGCCTCCTCAGGACTGGCGCAGGGGCCGTGCGTTGCAGGGTGCCAGCCAAGGCCCCTGCCCCAGTACTGATTGCTGATTCTACTGAGTCCATCAGTATATTGTTGTGAAGTGACCTGGCATTTTTAAGGAAGTGCAATATAGGCTTGTCTTACATCTTTAACAACTACAACAAGAAGACAGTCAATTGCACAGAAGAATTCCATGTTGCCTGTGGGAGCGGCTGGGTAGACCTCTTTGCAGCTGCATGATCCATGCATTTGATCTCTAAGCAACTGGTCAATCTTCATAATTGGCTCTGGCTTCGTGTAGAAGACTGAACGCATCCTTCTATTTCTCAGCCCTGTATTCCACCCCCACCCCCCTCCTCCTATACTCGGACGGTGCCAACTACTCATCTCTACAGAGTGAAATGTTTCTGAGTCCTGCAGATCTAGTCTCAGACGTCAAACCTCTACCCCAAGGACGGGGGAGCCTGTGACCTTCTAGAGCATACATTTCTTTGGACTGCTATATGCTGAAGTGAACAAATGTTTTGTCTGAAAACCTTGAGAGCTTCTGTGAGCCGCCCTAGAGAGCACTGGGCTAGAGGGATCATGGGGATGACTTGTTCCACAACAGCAGATGGCATGCAGAAATTTAAACTGTAGCAAAGGGAGGTAAACTGTCTAGCTAGCTAGCTAGCTATGTCTTGCTGAAAGTGCATGCACTCCTCTTAGCCCAATAACTGCAAGCGTGGAGCCACACAAACAGGCCTGATCTCGACACTGTCTTGGGGGAAACTCCCGAAGCTGGAAAATTCATGTGCTCAATTTCTGCACATTGAGACAGGAGCCAAAGAAAGCACACGCAGAGTAGGGGGGCTCACAAAAAAGGTTTCTTTGGGAGGGGGTGGGTTGAGGTTTGCTCCGATGTGAAAGCTAAAGAGCAGGCTTTCACAGAGAAAGGAGCAGAGTAAGGCGGAAACTACTGGGACCCGTGCTTTCCAGGCACGCTGACGGGAGGGATGAGTCCAGCATTGCATTGTTGGGTCGTATTTCCAGTGACAACTATTTATGACAGAGGTTTACAGAAAATTGATCTAAAACCTCTGCTTGTAAGAGGCTGTGGGCATTTGAAGAAGCCCATCATAATCTTTACATGAAATGTATCTTTAGAACACCGGTGGCGTCATGTCCCCATTTGTTGCCTTACTTTCTCCATCAATGCACCACCCGCAATTTGCCATCATATTGGCATCAGGTGTTTTCCAGGCCAGTGAATGTCAGCAACCCCTTCTTCTAGAATAAGAAGAGACACGGGGGAATGATTAATGGACTTCAATGTCTGTACACTAATGCACAAAGCATGGGAAATAAACAAGATGAGCTTGAGCTCTTGGTACAGCAAACTAAATATGACATAATAGGCATCACTGAAACCTGGTGGGATAAGTCCCACGATTGGAATGTAAAAATGGAGGGATACAATCTATTTCAGACAAACAGACCAGACAAGAAAGGAGGAGGAGTGGCGTTATATGTCAGGGATGTGTATATCTGTGAAGAGATCCAAGATTTAGAACCTCAAAGCCAAAGTGAGAGCATTTGGGTCAAAATTAAGGGAGAGAAGAATAACAGAGACCTCATTGTGGGAGTTTACTATAGATCCCCAAGCCAAACGGAGGACATAGATGATGCCTTCCTGGAACAGATGGCCAAGCATGCAAAAGGAAGGGAGATAGTAGTAATGGGGGACTTCAATTACCCGGATATTTGTTGGATGTCAAACTCAGCCAAGAGCATAAGGTCAAACAGATTCCTCACTGGCCTTGCAGACAACTTCATTGTCCAGAAAGTGGGAGAAGCAACAAGAGGAACAGCCATTTTAGATCTGGTCCTAACCAATGTTGATGACCTGGTTAGTGGGGTAGAAGTGGAAGGATCATTAGGCGTGAGTGATCATGCTCTTCTGAAGTTTACTATACAGCGGAAAGGAGCAGCCAAGCATACTAGGACTCAATTTCTTGACTTTAAGAAAGCCAGCTTCATAAAACTTAGGGAAGTGCTGGGTGAGATCCCATGGACAGTAATACTAAAAGGAAAGGGAGTTCATGATGGCTGGGAGTTTGTTAAGAGGGAGATAGTAAAAGCACAACCTCAGGCAATACCAATGAGACGGAAACATGGAAGGTGCCTAAAGAAGCCAGGGTGGCTATCTAAAGAACTTTTAACTGAGTTAAGATTAAAAAAGGATGTGTACAGAAAATGGAAAAGGGGGGAAACCACCAAAGAGGAATTCAAACAAATAGCCAGCACGTGTAGACACAAAGTCAGAAAAGCTAAAGCACAGAATGAACTCAGGCTTGCTAGAGAGGTTAAAAGCAACAAAAAAGGCTTTTATGGGTATGTTCGTAGCAAAAGGAAGAACAAAGAAACAGTGGGGTCACTCAGAGGAGAAGATGGTGAAATGCAAACAGAGGACACAGAAAGGGCTGAACTCCTCAATGCCTTCTTTGCCTCAGTCTTCTCCGATAAAGAAAACAATGCCCGACCTGAAGAATTTGGAGGAAATGATTCAGCAGAGGAAACACAGCCCAGAATAACTAAGGAGATAGTACAAGAATACTTGGCTAGTTTAGATGTATTCAAGTCTCCAGGGCCAGATGAACTGCATCCAAGAGTATTAAAAGAACTGGCAGATGTGATCTCAGAACCACTGGCAGTCATCTTTGAGAATTTCTGGAGAACAGGCGAAGTCCCGGCAGACTGGAGGAGGGCAAATGTTGTCCCTATTTTCAAAAAGGGGAAAAGAGAGGACCCAAATAATTACCGCCCAGTCAGTCTGACATCAATACCAGGGAAGATTCTGGAGCAGATCATTAAGCAAACAGTCTGTGAGCACCTAGAAAGGAATGCTGTGATCACCAATAGTCAGCATGGATTTCTGAAAAATAAGTCACGTCAGACTAACCTGATCTCTTTTTTTGACAGAATTACAAGCCTGGTAGATGAAGGGAACGCAGTGGATGTAGCCTACCTCGATTTCAGCAAGGCATTTGACAAGGTGCCCCATGATATTCTTGTAAAGAAGCTGGTAAAATGTGGTCTTGACTATGCTACCACTCAGTGGATATGTAACTGGCTGGCTGACCGGACCCAAAGGGTGCTCATCAATGGTTCCTCTTCATCCTGGAGAAGAGTGACTAGTGGGGTGCCACAGGGTTCTGTCTTGGGCCCGGTCTTATTCAACATCTTTATCAACGACTTGGATGATGGACTCAAGGGCATCCTGATCAAATTTGCAGATGACACCAAACTGGGAGGGGTGGCTAACACCCCAGAGGACAGGATCACACTTCAAAACAACCTTGACAGATTAGAGAACTGGGCCA
This sequence comes from Podarcis tiliguerta, assembly GCF_965153285.1. Taxonomy (NCBI): domain Eukaryota; kingdom Metazoa; phylum Chordata; class Lepidosauria; order Squamata; family Lacertidae; genus Podarcis; species Podarcis tiliguerta. The sequence goes on from NC_139552.1 coordinate 20,082,011, forward strand.
AAACAAGATGAATTTTAACAGGGAGAAATGTAAAGTATTGCACTTGGGCAAAAAAAATGAGAGGCAGAAATACAAGATGGGTGACACCTGGCTTGAGAGCAGTACATGTGAAAAGGATCTAGGAGTCTTGGTTAACCACAAACTTGACATGAGCCATCAGTGTGACGCGGCAGCTAAGAAAGCCAATGCAATTCTGGGCTGCATCAATAGGAGTATAGCATCTAGATCAAGGGAAGTAATAGTGCCATTGTATTCTGCTCTGGTCAGACCTCACCTGGAGTACTGTGTCCAGTTCTGGGCACCACAGTTCAAGAAGGACACTGACAAACTGGAACGTGTCCAGAGGAGGGCAACCCAAATGGTCAAAGGCCTGGAAACGATGCCTTATGAGGAACGGCTAAGGGAGCTGGGCATGTTTAGCCTGGAGAAGAGGAGGTTAAGGGGTGATATGATAGCCATGTTCAAATATATAAAAGGATGTTACATAGAGGAGGGAGAAAGGTTGTTTTCTGCTGCTCCAGAGAAGCGGACACGGAACAATGGATCCAAACTACAAGAAAGAAGATTCCACCTAAACATTAGGAAGAACTTCCTGACAGTAAGAGCTGTTCGACAGTGGAATTTGCTGCCAAGGAGTGTGGTGGAGTCTCCTTCTTTGGAGGTCTTTAAGCAGAGGCTTGACAACCATATGTCAGGAGTGGTCTGATGGTGGTTCCTGCTTGGCAGGGGGTTGGACTCGATGGCCCTTGTGGTCTCTTCCAACTCTATGATTCTATGATTTTATGATTCTAAAGCTGCTTCCCCAGTTTCATCCAAAATAGAAAGAAATGCCATTTGGTAGCCCACTGAGAAGCTTTGGGAAGTAATGAAATACATTTCTGAAAGTTATTTATGGATGCACAAGGTCACCACATCTTTGCTTCAGGTGAATGGAGAGGAACATTTCCCCAGGCGGCACACCACTGTCCCCGAATCTCGTCCGCTGCTTGGTCATTTCAAGAGATTGTGTGTCTCAGTAAGATTTTGTACATTGCAGAAAGCTTTCCCTTGCCTACAAATGAAGTGCATGATTTTTCAAAAACTTATTAATGCCCCGTGCTTTTACTTCTGGTGTGGTAAAAAATGGCAGAATCTGGCTATCATTTAAAGCAGTGTAAGATGCTGGTTTACGTTTCCCCTCACATTTGGTGACTAGGTAGGGATATGCAGTTTTGTGTTTTGTTTTTTGAAGAGTTCCTAAGGAGTCCTGCTGCTTCCGAGTTTTATTTCGGGGGTTGTTGTTGTTTACAAAAAGGTAATCCAGTTGTAACCTTTTTCTAGGTACAATTCTGTACATTCTGGTACTACCTGTTCACTCATGGTCCCTCCAAATCCCTTTGTTTCTTTTAGCAATGTGTCCTTGTGTATCTGCATAAGCTTTTCAAAGCCTGCTACCTTTGCTTACAGAATTTCTCCTGAGGGGCGCTTTGTTTTTTTTTTCTTCCATATAATGTTTTATTAGGTTTTACAGTAAATGAACAGAAAAAAGAACACATCACAACTAAGCAAACAGAACAAAAATGAAAATACAACAACATGCAAACACCAAACAACAAAAAATATGAAAAAAGAAAAATAAAAGATGTTAAAAACAATTGTTATCTCCTTATATTCTTTACATTAACTTGTTTCTGCGACTTCCCCAGACCTTCCCTCTCTGTATTCCAGATCATATTTTCTGTCAGCAAATTCCTTCCCTCGGTCTTATTTTGATTTCATCGTTAACTTAGTGTCTTAATGTAGTAAAATTTCCATATATCTTAAGACTTATTAACCTTTCTTAATCTTTAAATTTTTATACTAATAGTCTTTTAGGTTCAATCTGGTGTCATCAAACATTCATTAACTTATAGTGTTTCTGTAGATAGTCTTTAATCTTCCTCCAGTCTTCCTTCACCGTCTCTTCTCCCTGGTCTCTGATTCTGCCAGTCATTTCTGCTGATTCCATATAGTCGATAACTTTCATCTGCCATTCTTTCAGCGTGGGTAGTTCTTGTGCCTTCCAATACTGTGCGATGAGTATTCTTGCTGCTGTTGTAGCATACATAAAGAATGTCCTATCCTTCACATGAACCTGTTGGTTGACCATGCCCAGGAGAAAGGCTTCTGGTTTCTTCGGAAATGTGTATTTAAACACCTTTTTCAGTTCATTATAGATCATCTCCCAGAAGGTCTTAATCCTTGGGCACGTCCACCAAAGGTGAAAAAAGGTACCTTCTACCTCTTTACATTTCCAACATTTATTATCAGGCATATGATAAATTTTTGCTAGCTTGACTGGTGTCATGTACCATCTGTATATCATTTTCATTATATTCTTTCTTATGGCATTACATGCCGTAAATTTCATACCAGTGGTCCATAACCGTTCCCAGTCAGCTAGCATTATATTATGCCCAACATCTTGTGCCCACTTAATCATTACTGATTTCACTTCCTCATCCTGTGTGTTCCATTTCAGCAGCAAGTTATACATTCTTGACAATATCTTAGTTTTGGGTTCTAACAATTCTGTTTCCAATTTTGATTTTTCCACCTGGAAGCCAATTTTTCTATCCAATTTAAATGCCTCCATTATCTGATGGTAATGAAGGCAATCACGGACTTTGCTTTTTAATTTATCAAAACTCTGTAGTTTCAACTTATCTCCATCCTGTTCCAGAATCTCCCAATATTTTGGCCAATTGGCCTCCATATTGAGTTTTTTTAATGCTTTTGCTTCCATTGTAGACAACCACCTTGGAGTCTTATTTTCAAAAAAATCTTTGTATCTGACCCAAACATTAAACAGAGCTTTCCTGACAATGTGAATTTTGAACATTCTGTGCACTTTGACTTTATCATACCATAGATATGCATGCCAACCAAATACATTATTGAATCCTTCTAAGTCCAGTATATCTGTATTTTCAAGAAGTAGGCATTCTTTCAGCCAGCAAAAAGCGGCTGAAGGTATTTTAGTGAAGGTAAGCAACTTAAAATGACCACAGACCCAGTAAAACTCATTACAAAGAGAAGAGAAACAACATTTAAAAACAGATACAAAGAATGAGGCATTATTCTTTTCTCAAGAAGCCAGCAAAATTTCATTTTTCCTGTTTTATTTTAAGCATGCTTTTTATTCAAGTTTTTAACAAACAACAAGGTGGTAAGCTGCTGACAATAGGCAGACCATCCTTTCTCAAGGGCCATTCCAAATGTGTCCAATTGATGGCTCCCAAATCAGCTGCACCCTGTGAGTCCAGAGGGCAACTGGTGCCATTGTCCCTGTGAGCATTTTGTAAGAAAGGGCACCAAGATTTCATCAAGCTGTCTGCCTTGATGAGACTTGCAGTGAGGATCCCTTTGATAAGCCATCAGCAAGGCATAAAGGAGGGCAGGTGGCTTGGTGAGCAGGGAAAGTCTTTCAAAGATTTGGACCAGCGATGTGCCTTTGCTTCGGGCCAAGGGTGATGGTGGATGGGTCATAGCTACCTAACTCAGCACTGTCTGTACTGATTGGCAGTGGCTCTACAAGGTTCCAGGCAGGTGATGTTTTCAGTTTCACCTGGAGATGCTGGAGACTGTTCTGGGACCTGCATCACCAGCGAGCTCTGGTCCTCCCTTAAGGAGTTAGGCGGCTCAATGGTCTGACTCTGTGGAAGGCACCATGCTATTCCCCTTTAAATTAGCCATTTTCGACAGAAAACATGAGAACTGGAATTTTGCTCTTGAATGGATTTTTGGATCGCCTGCATGCCAAGCACATACTTCTCCCACTGGGCCAGCACCCTTCCTCAGTGACTGAGCTCTCATTGCACACAGCCATCCAGCAAGCAAAAAAATGGTATTGTTAGAAGGGCAGAGTGGGGAGCAAGAGATTCAGGGGCCGGTTTTAGACCCACAGTGCTCGGGTTTATTCTGCTGCCTGCTTGACATTGTGCCTCCTTTCCCCCTACCTTTTATTCCTATGAAAGTTTCATAGTGTCGCTGCTTGGGATTCTGGATAATCTATGGTGTGTTTTTTCCCAATTTTTAAAAATTAATTTCCATTTTTTTTATTAATTCCCCCCCCCCCCAAAATTAAGACAAACATAAGGTAAAGGTAAAGGTACCCCTGCCCGTACGGGCCAGTCTTGACAGACTCTAGGGTTGTGCGCCCATCTCACTCAAGAGGCCGGGGGCCAGCGCTGTCCGGAGACACTTCCGGGTCACGTGGCCAGCGTGACATCGCTGCTCTGGCGAGCCAGAGCCGCACACGGAAACGCCGTTTACCTTCCCGCTAGTAAGCGGTCCCTATTTATCTCCTTGCACACGGGAGTGCTTTCGAACTGCTAGGTTGGCAGGCGCTGGGACCTAACAACGGGAGCGCACCCCGCCGCGGGGATTCGAACCGCCGACCTTTCGATCGGCAAGCCCTAGGCACTGAGGCTTTTACCCACAGCGCCACCCACGTCATACATCCTAATTGTAATTAAACCAATCTTGATAACATTGTTAAATCAATCTTCTGAAAGAAAAAAAAATTAACTTGGTCACTTCACATCTTTCATTCTTTCTAATCTAGCTTGAAACATCTTAACTCCTATCCTTACATATTTAAATCCTATGCCTATCTCATATTTGCAAGCTTTTCCAATTAGGTTATATTGACATATTTAGCTAAATAATCTTTGAATTTTGCCCATTCTTCCTGGTACTCCTCCTCCTTCTGTTCGTGGACTCTTCCCGTCAGGTGGGCTAGCTCCGGGATTCTGGAGAATCTATGTGACTAGATGCTTGTAATGTATGCCAGGCAATCTGGCACAAGTGGGTAGGGTTGCCATCCGCCGGGATTTGGCCGTTGGAAACAAGTGTCCATGCGGGAAACGCTTGAATGTCCAGGAAAATCCAAAGGTATAGCAATTCTACACGTGGGGAGTAGGGACGCAAGCGCAAATCAGAATAAAGCAAAGGCTGGGAAAGTTCAAACAGAAACACACACACACTATTCCTCAAGATTTGTGTTTAAGACACAGGATCATAGAATTGTGGAGTTGGAAGGGACACCGAGGACCATCTAGTTCCGTTATTCCCAATCAGGGGTCCGTGGCCCCATCCCTTGCCTGCCTCCAACTAATTTTCTCTCATATTGGCATGGCAATAGCATAGATTTTATGGGCGGTCTTGTTGTTTTTAGTATATCTAAAATCCTTTGCTTATTATCCCACATTTTGTTCAAAAAATTGCTTTGCAGAGGTAACTACCATAGAGTTATCAATTTTTTCAAAAGTAGGGGGTCTGCGGCTTGGCTTTTGAAAAATAAGGGGTCCTCAGTAATTAGCTAATTAGGAACCGCTGATCTAGTTCAATCCCCTACAATGCAGGAATAATGCAGTTGGCCTATACAGGGATCAAACTTATGACCTTGGCATTATCAGTACCCCGCTCTGAACATCTGCGTCACCTTCAGAGTTGTTGTTGTGGGAGCTGTAGTTCACCAAAGTAAATATTGAAAGGATCCTCTTTTCACATCAAGGACACACCATGCCAAACATCTACCTTATGCACAAAATTGACTCCCCAAGCTCTTCTTGTGTTTTAAGACGCTGGGATGTGGGGAGCCGGAAATTCCACTGGGCGGGCAGAAGCCCCTTTTGTGACTCAATCGAGCTCTGTCTTCAACCCCAATTTTAGTTTGGAAAACTCCTCCCTTTTCCTTTAACACACTCCCCTCCCCCCACTTTCCTGCATTCCACTCTTTTCCATATCGAAAGCAATTTCTAATGTCCACTGCCAGGACCAGCTGAGGATGTTTTTGCCTGAGGCAGAAACACCCTGAGCCCTGCCTCTGCTTCTCCTTTAGGAAAGGAGGCTGGAGAGGAGCAGGTTGTGTTGGCAAAACCCTCACAAGGGCCTGACCGTGGTCACAACAGTGGCATGGCTGCAAGCATGGTGCTCTATGGACCTTGATCTGCCCCCCCCCCCCTTGAGTCAATGGCCTCGCAACGCCTCATGCACAGGTTGGCCCTGCCAATTCCTAGGGTGCCCAGTTGGATTATTTCAGTGGGGAAGGGGGAAGTTCCCAATCCCGTTCCACTGCTCTCCGCCTGCTTCCCCCCCCCCCAAAGTGATTCATCTAGCCTCCACTCCATCCCACTTCAAATGAAAAATAATAATAAAAGAGCTCCCATCCAGACTCTGCCGTCTCCATAGCTGCTCTCAGAGCTCCAGTCTCCTTTGGTCATTTTGGGGACTCCCTTGAGAAGAACAAGTGGACATCTAGGAGTTGCTGTTGGTGGTGGTGGCAGGAGCAGGGCTCAGCTCCGCCTGCTCTTAAGTGTGCTCTGCTCAGTTCTGCAGCCTTATCCCTTGGCACCAGGTGCACATATGCTCTCATACCCCCTCAAGCCAAGCCCATTTCTTTTTCTTCCTCTGTTCTCCCTCCTACCACTGAGCCCTGGAGACAAAGCTTAATGGGGAGAGGGGAGGGCAGACCTCCCCTCAAGAGTCTATGCAATAATTCACAGCCAGCTGCTGCTGGGCTGAAACTTGCAAGCTGCAAGCAGTATGAGGAAGGAGAGCAATTGAGAAACACCTTGGGGAAGCAATGTAGCCCTCTTTCTGCACCTGCAAGCCTTGTTGTGAAGAGCGAAGTCAGATTCCATGGTATCTGCACGACCTGATGCCCCATGCAGCACCCCCTCTCCACAGCCTCTCCCTCATGTGTGCTGCGAGGGCCCAAGGCGGCTACATTTGGAAAGTCTGGCTGAGCTTCAGAGCAGTGGAGAAACCAGCAAAGGCAAGTGTAGCTCCCCTCCAAACACCAGAACAATCTCTGCACAACGGATCTTTCATTTTGAAACAACCGTTTCCCAATAAATTAAGAGTGTGTGTGTGCACCAAGTACAGGAACCCAGGACAGAAAAGCAGAAAGACAAAGTTGCAGAACTTGGGGTCGGGTGGGGAGCCCAACCCAACCCAGCTGTACCCACTGCCTCAGCTCCCCTCCTGCTGCCCAGCCTGCGCCCCCTCCTCCTCCCTGATCCCTTTAGGCAGTGCTTAGTGTTTCATGAAGAGTGAACACCCTAGAACTCTACTTGGCAGAATGGGGACAGACAGCTGAACTATAGAGAGCAGGCTAAGGCGTACGTGGGCCACAGTGGCTGCCCTGCCCCTTCTTGATGAGCATCAAGGCTGGGGGGACAGAGAAAGAGGTCCTGCAATCCCAGGACAGGCCAGGAATCCCTATGCCTGGTACCCACCAAGAGTAGCACATGCTCAGCTGCAGCAGAAGGGGAGAGCGTGGACTACTGCGCAGGGACTGAGAGCAGCAGTGGTGGTAGTAGGATGGGCAGGGGAATGACTGTCCTCCAACAGGGTCCCTCCCCAAGCACCCTGAACCTGCTGCCAATGCCCTGGAACCATGTGGAAAGCCAAGTGTGCAACCGTGTCAGGAGTCAAGAGGAAAAGGTGGAAAGGGCGAAGCACAGGGAAGGGAGCTGGCACATGGCAAGATGGCACAAGGGGAAGGGCAGGCACCAGAGAACAGAGGCTGGGCCTTGCCTCTTCCCTCCCCACTTCGTCTCCAGTCACGCTTGGCACCTTGAGCAGTCATCCGCCCCCAGCAGGAAGCCCAGGAGGAAGCCGATGGGCAGAGGCCGTAGCAGGAGGCTGGCGAAGAGGGTGGCTGCAGGGAAGCGAAAACATTTGCATGAGAGGAGGCGGGAGCAGGAGGAAGGCCAGCTCCCAGCCAGGACAGGCAGGCCTTACCTAGCATGTTGCCACTGACGTTGTTGCTCTCAGAGTATTTCAGCAGCGCCCGCAGGAAAGCCACCACGAAGCGGAACACGTTCTGGTGCGACCGCGGCAACTGGCAGATCACCTGCAAGACGGGGAGGGCCGGTTTGGAGTTTCAGTGCAGAGCTTTGCGAGAGGAGGGGCATGGATCACTAGCACGGTGCACTTGTTATGTTTGCAGGTTTAGACCTGGCATAAAAAAAAGAGTGTTTAAAATGGTAACCGGACTAGAACTCTGCTGGGAACTTTGGGGAATAATACAACTGTAGAGTCGGAAGGGACCACGAGGGTTAACTAATCGAACCCCCTGCAATGCCTAAGGTGGGGCTCGAACTCAGGACACTGAGATGAAGAGCCTTATGCTCTACCAACTGAGATATCTTGGGGGAAGGGCCATAGCTCTGCAGTAAACCACCTGCTTTTCATGCAGAAAGTCTCAGGCTCCACCCCCAGCATCTCCCAGCAGGGTAGGGAACATCCCTTGTCTGAAATCCTGGAGAGCCACTGCTTGTCAATTTCAACAATACTGAGCTAGATGGCCCAGTATATGGCCGCTTCCTGGGTTGGAAATTCAAGCGAGGTTCACTGAAACAGGTGGGCTATTGTTACAAGTCCTGGTCAGAAAGCAAAAAGGCAACATGTGCGCACCCCACCCCCCTCCACAACCGAGAGGGATGGTTATCAAAGGAGACATCAGCAACCTCTGCAGTTAACAAGGCTTGCCAGACCAGACTAGCCCTCCTGCCAGTGTGCCGGCTTACTGGCTGTCAGGGATGTTTTAGTGGATTTCCTGTTACTCGCGGCAACATTTGAACTAGATGACTTTGGAAATCCCTTCTGATTCTATGCTTCTGTACACACCACAGACCAGCCAGGAAGAGATGGGGCTCTGGGGCCGACCTGGCGACAGAGGTGGCTGTCATGTGAGCACTCAAGGCAGTGTTGATACAGTTCATAGCAAAGGAAGATGAGCAGAGCTTCGGCCACCGAGTGATCACTGCCAGCTATTGACAGCCTGGCAAGGGAAGTGTTCTGTCCTGTTACCTGCAGCCTGCCTCCTTCCCAGGCTGGTCCAAAGCAAGAAGCTTGGTCCTTATACATCTGGGCCCACTTTGCAAGTTCCCACTTTTGGCGCAAGGTGGACCTTGAACCCCCAGCCCTGAGATTAAGAGTGTCACGCTCTACCAGCTGAGCCATCCCACTGTAATTATCCCACACCTCCCCTCTTGACGAAGCTGCCTGCAAAGCTGATCTGCTGAGGAAATGTCCTTCTGCAGGCATGCTTTCAATCCAAACAACAAATACTAGTGGTCAACTCCAAAAGTGTGGTCAACAAACCCTGCTTGCCAAAGAACAATTGAACGCACCCTTGAAGCTCCTTTGCAGCCATGTCTTTAGCTGTCTCCACACCTGACACCACGTATGATTCTAGATGTGGGGCCTGCGGGCCTGTCAAGGTTCCCCACCTCTGCTCTATCTAGCCAGGCTGATGTTTTCAAATGGGGGTTAAAGCTGTGAAGCTGTTTGGATGCATGACTGGACTTGACTGTGGGCATTTCATTGTGCTGTGTCCCAGAGCCTTAAGGATGGGGTGGCCTAGGAACCTAAGCCACCAGGTATATAAAAGTGAGGTCCACTCCAGCCAAGAGCGAAAGAAAACCACCAAGCAGCCCTGCTCCCCAACAATGTCCCCCAAAGAGGATACGGATCGTCTCGAGAATGCTGGCGTCCAGGCACTCAGTTCTCTCCTGCAGCTCGTCCTGCGTCCCCGGGGTCTGGAAGAGGTCCTCCTGAAGCAGAGTATCACCCATGCGTTCGGAAGGGATGAGGTACATCCTGGATAGCATGAAGAACAATCCAGCCCTGGGGTGCATAATGTGAGGTCGAGGAAGGCCACAATGGAGAGAAGCCCCTCACCAAGAGAGCTGGCACAGGGGCTGAGAACTGTATCCCGCCTGCTTTCCACAGTAGCATTCCTACCACCCTTCTCCTGATTTGGGCAATGGGAGAGTGAAATCATTCCCCGCTTCTTCTAGTGGCCAGTCTCAGAGAGCCGCTTTGCTAGGGAGAGACAGACAATGGTTGGGAACACTTGGGTTCTTCTGAGCCGCTCTAAGGAAGACCGTATGCTGGATGTCCCACCCGCTGCCGCTCCACCAAGGTGCCACTATACGCACAGCAGGAGTTTGTAAGAGCGAGTCGGTAGCTAAGATATGAATCAATTGGGACGTTTGGAACCTGCACACCCCAAAACTGGTACTGGATTCCAGCCCACACCCATCCTTTCAATGGTATCGTCCCCCTCAGCTCACCTGATGGCAGGCATTCTTGAAGAGGTGGTCCACCAAAAGCCAGATCTCCTTGGCCGCTCAGTGGAGTCATCACCATCCAGGGGTACGATATCCAGAAACTGCTTCTCCTGGAGGTCCAATGACAAGCGGGACTGGCATGAGAGCCTGACAGAATGTGTGCCTGTATGCATTCTTTCCTTGCTCCAGCTGGGGGGACAAGTCTTGCCCTCTGAGGCCACAACTAGGGCTGGGCGATAGCTGGCTTTCAACACGGTGCTATAGCACTAGCTAAACATTGCAATACACCAATATATCACGATGTCTGAAATAAGATGGAGCTATGTAGAGGCATTGGCTGGCTTCACGGTTCCCCCCGCATTGTGATTTCTGCTGCCCCCTGCAGGAGGGCAGGGGAAAGCTGAACCGGCAGAGTCCACAGGGGCTGCAGGAATCTAAAGCAGCATTGTCTGGCTTCAGAGTTCCCCCCCACATGGTGTTTTTTGCATAGTACACACACATATCATGATTCGCAATATATTGCCAGGTCAGAAATTATGAAACCAGTCTCACTATCTAGACTTCAAGCTGTTTTGAAAATATATCTATATTGACGTATCGCCCGGCCCTAGCCACAGCAAGCATCTCAAGTGGGAAAACAAAAAACAAATTGCTCGCACCCCAAATCCAAGCTCCCCCTCCCCCTCTTAATATGCAGCTCGTAATCCTCCCACTCCGGATGTGCAGTTCACCCCAAAGCTTACTGAATATGCAGCTGTGGACATGAGGTTTGGCTAACATTTTATTTAAATTGCTGGAACCTGCCCTGGGACCTTAGGGTGAAGGGCAGGAAATAAGTAAGAAAAACAGCAACAGAACATGGATGGGCCTTCATAGGTTGATGGGCTGCAGCCCCAGCCAGCATGATGAGATGATGGGGTCACATGTTCACCACCCCTTGTCTAGAGCACGTTGCAGAGGCAGTGGTAGAAACTGAGCAACAGCTGGAGCCCCAGCCCACGACTTTGTCTGGGCAATGCAGCACACAGCAGCTGGTGAACCATGCCTCCTGCCTCCTTCCCATCTTCCTCTCCAGAAATGTTCAGGGTGGTTAGTTCTATCTCCAGCTCCCACATTCAAGAGAAAGAGAAAGAGAGGAGGGGGGAGCAAGAGAGCTTTAGGAGCACAGCAGTGGCAAGCAGCCCATCACTAAAAGGAGTTGGCAAGGATGGAGAATTTGATCCCCTCATCCCCAGGGCAGCTGTTGATTAGGACCCAGTTCATCCCCTCCGCCAATACTCCCCGCCTCTGTAGAGAGAGAGAGAGAGAGAGAGAGAGAGAGAGAGAGAGAGTATTGGTGTGGGGAATGACATCTGGAGAGAGAGAGAGAGAGAGAGAGAGAGAGAGAGAGAATTTGATCCCCTCATCTCCAGGGCAGCTGTTGATTAGGACCCAGTTCATCCCCCCCCCCCCCGCCAATACTCCCCGCCTCTGGAGAGAGAGAGAGAGAGAGAGAGAGAGAGAGAGAGAGTGTATTGGCGTGGGGAATGACACATACTGTATCAGAGTCTTAGTGCAAGAGTAGCTGGTGCATGCTAAAGAACACAGGAGCCTTGCTGGGTTAGATCAGCATTTTGTTCCCACAATGGCCAACCACATGCCCTTGGGAGTCCATAGGGACACGGGGACAAGAGCACTCTGTCCATCATGTTCCCCAGAAACTGGTAATCAAAAGCATGTGGTTTGTGATAATAGTGGCAAGAAATAGCCCTGACTGGTAGCCACTGATAAACATATCCTCCATGATTCTAAATGTCTACAGCTGTCCAAATTGACAGTCACCACTGTCTCCTTGTGGCTAGGATAATACACCCAAGTCTATCTGATTTCGAGAGGAGTGACATTTCCCTGAGCCACCCCAAAGCAGCCACTACCGCTTCCCAAATGCCAGTGCTCAGGTGGTAAGAGTAAGCCAGAGAGGCATAGCCTGTGCAGCAGTTGCTGAGCACAGAGACAAGGAGAAAACTGGCTCTTGGGGCCAGAGGGGGCTGGCGCCTGCATCATGAGACTGGGCTTTCTGCCTCCCGTGCTGCCAATCGCAAGCGGACCCAGAGTCAAGCAGCGCAAAATCAGTTACAAGCAGTGATGGCAAATTCTGGTTTCGTCTCCATTCTCCTCTGCCGAGTTCTACAAGGGCCACGTTGAGACTAGGGAAGAGAAAAGCGCAGAGAGCTAGAGCCACCACCTGGACTGGATTTGAGTCAGAAGGCAGGCAGGTGCGGGTTGCCTGAGAGGAAAGTCAGGTTGGTGGGGTAGTGCCTGGTTTGCCCTAAGGGACCAGCTGCCACTGCATGGAGCAGCTGCTGATCCTTGACAAGGGCAACTCCATTTACGTGCCTTCGAGGCACATGCACACTGCCGCAAAGCCGGAAGGGGCACTTGAAGGGGCAAAAATGTCCCCCCCCCCCCAAGAGCACAAAAGCGGCAAAGTGGCATGGAAACAGCATCTCGACTCCCTCCCAGGAGCTTTGGCACCGACCTCTCAGGCCTGTGGAGAGTTGGAGCAAGGAGTTTTGCAGGGAGGCTGCTGGTTTTCCAAAGGCCTTTCAAAAGGGCTTCCGGAAGTTTAGAGGGTGTTTGCAGGCTTTTCCAATGCTGTCCCCAATATACGCAATTTCATTTAAACGCACGGTACCTCGGAACGCAACCCCCGTGTAAACGGGGCGTTGCCTGTACCTGATTTGAGCCCGCTACATGAACATCTAGAGGATAGCAAACCAACTGTTACCTTTTCTAGGAAGCTGTCTTCTCCCTGAGATCAGAGGAGGAAGGCAAGAGCAAAAGACAACCAAGGGTGTTAATGGCACAGGCCCCGAGAAGAGAAAGAAACAGCCCGTTGGCTGAGCAGTATCTGGGCAGATGGCAGGGAAATGCACACGGTTCAGTGGCCCTGCGAAAGGGCAGGTGGGAGGACCAGAACCTGGGATGACTCAGTCAAGGCAAACAAAGGGCATGAACAGCACACAGGAAGCGGATGCACAGCTACAGAAGCTGAATGCAGCGGAGGACCCCCAGCCCCCACATTTCTGAGTGGAAGAGCAGCTGTTTTTCAAGCAGGCAAGCAGAGTGGGAAGGGTAGACATCCAGCACAAGGCTTCCAAGGAGGTCCCGAAGCAGCTTGGTGAAGAAATAGTCCTTGCCAGGGTCAAGGTGAAGGACAAAGATAGCCTCAATCTTCTCTTCCTTGCTGACGTACACATCCAGGGAAATGTCCCCCGTCTCACCTAAAACGGGAGGAGGTCAGGCAGATACACTCTTTGGCACAGCCAAGTTGGCTTGTCTGTAAATTAAAAGTGAAGACAGTGAAGAATTGAACAGAAGGACACAATGCGAGCCTGCTGGATCAGGCCAATGGCCCATCTCGTACAGCCTCCTGTTCTCACAGGTGTATGGGGGAAACCTTAACTTCAAGAATTAGGAAAAGAAGCGACTCAGTTCCCACCCCCACCCCACTTTCCTCTCTAGTCCTCCAAAGCAGCAGCTGCACAGAAGATGGTGACAGGATACTGGGGGGTGAGAGAAAGTGATCCTAACAAAAGAATATAAAAAGGGAAAGGATTTTTGCGCCCCCAATGTAACTTTCTTTTTTAGTTTACATTTCATTGAGTTTTTAAAAGTTTGGCTAGTTCTATATGATCCCCAAGATATTGTTGTGCCTCCACAACATAAAAATACGCATTGTTTTAAAAAAGTAATTTTTGGACGGACTGCTCTCACTGGTGCCCTGCCATGCCAAAAGGTGTTTTGGGACCCTCCAGCATTGTTTGGCTTCAATGCATTTGTGTGTGTGTGTGTGTGTGTGTGTGTGTGTGTGTGTGTGTTTAAAGCTGGTCACAAACACTTTTACACTTTGGGCTCAGAGGCAAGGAAACGTGCTCCAGGGGGAAGTTTGTCCTTGGCCCCGGGCTCTCATTTAGGGGACTGCACATGCAACAGGTCCACGTGGGGCTCTCCAGATATTGCTGCACTTGCCACTGGCCATGTTGGCTGGGGATGATGGGAGTTGTAGTCCAGCATCTGGAGGGCACCACACTGGCTACCCCTGGAGTCTTTGCCTGCGAGGAAGAGGCTGCCGCTCAGTGGAAGGGCATCTGCCTTGCATGCAAAGGTCCCAGGTTCTATCCCCAGCATCTCCAGGTAGGGCTGGGAGAGATCCCCCGGAAATCCTGGGGAACCGCTCAAGACTGAGCTAGATGGGCCAAGGGCTTCTTTCCCCCCTGGTCTTTTTGCAGCAAACCCTCTTTAAGGGGTTGGAGAGGATCCTATTCGTCTTTACCTCCCTCCAGGGAGGGAAGGAATTCGTTCTCCATCCTGTCCATCAACTGAACAATATCCTCAAACACTTTCCGGTACCGTCGGTCAGCCACAACCTTCACCTATGGGGGGGGGGGGCAGAGCACATTTGTTGGGGCTATGGACTGAAAGGGGGGGGGGTATGAGTTAAGAGCAGAAAGGCCTGATGCACCCCCCTGTTCCCAGCCCTGAAAGAGGCAAGTACTGTAACTCTGAGAGCTTCCCCAGGATGGCAGCGGCTGTGACTTCCAGAGCCAATGGGCTGAAGCCAAATGCTCCAAGCCAAGTACCACACAAGCTCCACTGCATGAATGGAGCCAACGGTTAAGGTATACAGTTCAGCCCATGTGGTCTGCCCTGCCTGCAGGAGCAGCGTGTACTCAGAACAGTGGAGAATGGAAGCCTAGGGATTCAACAGAGCCAAAAGCTGCCCACTCCTTGCACCGGAAGTCATTGGCCAAGGAGGAGCTGTGTGGAAAGGGGCCTGGTTGTTGGTCAGGGCCTGCCCAGATTCGAGGAGGTGCCACATAGCAGGCAACTAAAAACCCTGACTAGACGATAGCCCTGGCCAGGGCAGGTGTTACCCCTGTGAGGAAGAGGGAGCTGACGGGCTTGTGGTCGCTCCTTTTCAATTCCATGTGGCTTCGGTAGCTGAGCTGATTCACGCTGCCTCCTCTCCAGAGGATTGGCTCACACCATGCTGGCACACGCCACTTCCCACTGCAAGGAGACACTGTTGGACTGGCTGAGGCAACACACTAGGCTCACACAGTCAAACTTTGGCTCCACACACGGCCTGTGATCTTGACCACGGTCAAGAGCTGGAGATGATGGGAGGCTTCCGGGTTGAGCGCCAGCGATCATGGCGGCCCCCTGCTGAGCACCGGAGGGGGAGCTCCGAAAAAAAACAGGGTTCTACCGCTACGGCGATGTGGTGAACCCCTGAAAACGTAGGCGGAGGAAGCCTACGTCCGTGGGACTCGGCGGGCACCAACAGCGATCCCCTAAAACGTTTCTGGGGCTCAGGAAGAGCTCCGGAGTGTGGAGGGGGTAACGCGGTGCTGAGAGTCAATCGCTTCTTTTTCGGAGAGACGTCGCACAGCCGTGATCGGAGGAGCGCTCAACTTCTTCTTGGGACAAATTGGATTATAAAAGAACTTTCCGTGAGTAGGAGAATTACAAATTTTAAAAGGAAAAGAAACAAATTAAGGAACTTTTGGGTTTGGCAAAGTTAAAAAAGCAAGCTAAATTAGAACCGAAGCGGTAAGGTTTAACCAGGAAGTCAGCCTTCCGCTCTGTATATAGCTGGAAACAAAGACTTTTGTGTGCCAAACCTTTAAAAGTGCTTTTGAAGAAACGGAATCTGGCGTTTTGATAAGGATTTTCTCCCCCCTTAAGTGGCAGGGAAAAGGGGGGGAAGGACTGGAAACTATATTGCCTGCGTAAGAAAGAGCTGACTGTGGGGGAACCACCGCCCGGCGCGCCCGGCTCTGATCTGTCAATCTGAAAATACAGGGTAAAGGAGGGACTGCGGAGAGAGACTCTGAGATTTTAAGCTCTGCAAACTGGATTATACTGTTAAAAGCTGTGACTGTTTAAGTCTTGTTGCTGGGAGGAATTAGCTGCAAAGTTGCTGGGAAGGAGAAGGAGAAGACGGGCGACATTGTTCCCAGGGGCTATTGTATCCCCCTAGTGGACATAAGGACTGTTACAAAGACTGATACAAAGAAACAGAAAGCAATTGGGAATTTTCCACTGTTTGGCTTTAAAATCTGACAGCTTGCTGCAGCTGGGAAAGTGACTGGGGACTTTCCACTGTTTTGACTTCAAGTCTGACAGCTAGCCTCAGCTGGGAGTGACCTTGAAATAAGTTGGTGTGGTATGGCAAGTGATAAGGGAAAACTAGAGACTTCCGGGTCTGAGCGCGATCGGAAAATGGCTGCTTTCCTCTGATGTCTCAGAGGGAGAGCTCCGAGAGGGACGGGGTTTTACTGCTTCGACGACGCGGAAACCCCATAAAACCGCAGGCGGGGAAAGCCTACGGCCGTGGGACTCAGCGGGCACCGAAAGCGCAGCTCCAGATCGTCTCCGGGTCGTAAATAGCCCCGGGGAACGGAGGGGGGGCCGGCGTGGTGCTGTGAGGCTATCGCTACCTTCTCAGAGCGACGTCACATTGCCAAACCGGAGAGCGTTCGACCTCTTCTTGTTACAATTTGGATTACAAAACAGAATAATCGTGAGTAAACTACAGTAAATTTGAAGGACTTTAATCTGGAAAATTTGAATTGGAAAAGAATCGGGACTTTAAATTTCTTTAAGAATGATCGGAACAGAGGCGGGAAGGTCTAAACAGGAAGTCAGCCTTCCGCTTTGTATATAGTAGAAAGTAAAGACTATGCTTTAACATTCTAAAATAAGAGATTGAAAAATCTACTCTGAAGCCACAGAAAGGATTGTAACCCCCCTCCCAAGAACTGGAAAGGAGGGGGAGTATTCTGGGAAAGTCTAAATCCCCCGGGGTAAGAGGCTGCGGTAATAGAAGCACCACTCTGACTCCCAGGTCCTGAGCTGTCAAACTTGAAAATACTAGCCTCAGAAAGGGGACAGTGGACGGCGCTTGCTAAATGAGAGTTAAAACTGCTATAAAACTGTTATAAAGGTGTTAGAACTATAAAACTGTCGCCAAAAGGATTGATGATACAATACGGTCTTGATTGTAAACCAAAGGACATTTTGTTTCTTCTGATTGTGGAACCTTAGAGTCCCCCTAGTGGGCACAGACATTGTTACAAAGTCTACTGGTAACTTTCCACTGTAACATCTTATGGCAACTTCTTATCGGACTGTCTGTTAGTGCCACAAGCCCAGCTGCAGCTGCAGCCTGACCGTGGGAAAGTTTATCTTATGGCTGAGAAAGAGAGTTATCAGGAAAAGACGACAAGATCAGGCAAATCCTTTCTCCCAGGAAGAAGAGGATCTTTAGACCCTACAGGAGGTACCGCCTCACAACAGAAGGGGAAAGGAATGTCGAGTACAGATGAACTGATAAGTTCTGGCTTTGCAAGGCTACAAGGGGCCATTGATAAACTTACAGCGGAGGTGTCAGGGACGAAAAAGGAGATTTCAGAAATTAAAAATCAGGTGGTAGAAACGAATAAAGGGATTGCAGAAGCATCTTCTAAAATAGATCAGAATACACTGAGCATCCAGCAAAATACAGCCGCAATTCAGAAATTATTGGACGACTCTGACAAAACGCGAAAGATTGCAGAAGAAGCTCGACAGGCTGCAGCAGCTACGGAGGAGAAATTACCATCTATGACCAGACAGTTGGAGGACTATAAGGCTAAGTTTTCCCTAATTGACTTGAAAGAACGAGAGGCAAATCTTAGGATCAGAGGCTTGCCTGAAATTGAGAAGGAGAGCCTGCGGGACTACCTGACACAAGAATTTGTGAAATTTTGGGAATTAGATCCGGAAAAGGAAGAAATAAAAATTTTGAGTGCCTTTCGACTGGGAAGAGCAAGTAAAAAGATCAAAACCAGAGATTGTCTGATCGCATTAAGATCCAAGGAGGAAAGGGATAAGATCCTAGGACTGCATTTTCACAAACCTTTGGAAGTTTCCCAATCGAGAGCTGAAATTTTTAGAGACATCCCCAAACATTTGCTTGATCTCAGAGCCAGATACAAAGACCTGGTGACTTTGTTGAGGAGAAATAGTATCATCTTCAGGTGGGAATTCCCAGAAGGACTCTCCTTTAATTTCAAAGGACGAAAGATTAAAATAAAGTCAGTGGAAGACAGAGACAGCTTTTTGGAGGCCTGCGGGGAGGACCTACAGAAAGGGACAGTAGACCTACTAGAGGAAAGAAGAAAGAAGACAGCAGAGGCAATATCGAATTTAAATTTGGATGGAAAGGCTCCACCGGGAGCGGAAGAAGACAAGTTATCAGAAGCAACGGGAGGAACAGAATAACAATAATACAACATGTCTCTGCAACTTTTGAGCTGGAATTGTAATGGTTTGAACATTTGTCAGAGGAGGAAATCCATTTTTCACATATTAAAAAAAGAACAAGTGGATTTGATTTGCCTGCAAGAAACACATGTGACCAGGCTTCATAGAAAAATTTTAATTAATAAAAAGTTGGGACAAGAATTTATTTCATCGGACAAAGTTAAAAAAAGAGGAGTTGTAATCTATGCTAAAGAAAGCCTGGCACCAAAGTTCATCTTTAAAGACGAGCAGGGAAGATATTTGGCTATTGAAATACAGTACCATGGACAGAAATATTTGATGGTGGGCATATATGCGCCTAATGAAGGGAAATCAGAATTCTTTAAAAGACTGCATGAGACATTGCTGGATTATATGGAGTACAATGTGATTTTAATGGGAGATATGAACGGAGTAGTCTCGACAAATATGGATAAGGCACAAAGACAGGTAGTTACTAAAGATGGGAGACTACCGAAAACCTTTTTTGAAATGACTGATAATCTGGACTTGATTGACATTTGGAGAACAAAGCATCCCCTGGAAAGAGAGGGAACCTTCTTTTCTGAAGCCCAAAAGACCTGGACCAGAATTGACCAAATTTGGACCACTAGAGAACTGGCTCCAAAGATAAAAAAGGTTGAAATCTGCCCAAAGACTTGCTCCGACCACAACGCTGTTAAGATGGTAATGAACTTACAACCAACTGGATCCTTTAGATGGAGGATGAATGACTCTCTTTTTAGAGATGAGGAATTTGTAAAGAAAGCCCAGAAAACTCTGAAAGATTATTTTGAAATAAATTTGAACACTACGGTGGAGAAAAGAATTATATGGGACGCAAGTAAGGCGGTTATGAGAGGTTTTTTGATCCAACAAAATGCACTCAAGAGAAGATCACAACAGGAAAAAAGAGAAAAGATCTTGGACAAAATTAAGGAAGGTGAAAAGAGACTGAGAACAAATCCAAAATCACAGGAAATTTTAAGAGAGATAAAGCTGCATCAAGTACAGTACATGCAATTGATAAACCAAGAGATTGAATGGAAAATCAGACAGATGAGACAAAGAACATTTGAATCGGCAAATAAGTCTGGAAAGTTATTGGCATGGCAAATAAAGAAGAGGCAAAAAAATGAACACTATTACAAATCTGGAAGTTGAAGGAAGAATGCTGCAACACCCTAATGAGATTAGGAGTGCTTTTCAAAAATACTTTAAAAAGCTTTACTCTCAACAACCACAGAAAGAAACAGAGATAGAAGAATTCCTGAAAGTGAATGGGCTGCCAAAAATATCGCAGGAAAGTAAACGGAAACTGAGCTGTAGGATAACAGAACAAGAGGTAGAGAGCGCCATCCAAAACATGCAATTGGGCAAAGCTCCGGGACCTGATGGGCTGACTGCAAGATATTACAAATCATTGAAAGACTGGCTAACTCAACCCTTAAAGGAAATATGTAATGAAATACTTCAGGGGAAAAAGGCCCCAGAATCGTGGAAAGAAGCTTTCGTGACTCTTATTCCAAAGACAGACATTGAAAAACATCAACTTAGGAACTATCGGCCTATATCATTGTTAAATGTGGATTACAAAATATTTGCAGATATCTTGGCGAGAAGACTGAAGAAGGTATTAACAGAGGAGATTCATAAAGATCAAGCAGGCTTTCTCCCAGGCAGACACTTATCAGAGAATGTAAGAAATATAATTGACATTTTGGAACTGTTACAGGAAAATATAAATACAAAAGCGGCGTTGATATTTGTGGACGCCGAGAAAGCCTTTGACAATATCTCTTGGAGTTTTATGAAGAAGAACCTCCAAGGCATGGGGGTAGACCAAGAATTTGAAAATGGTATAGGGGCAATCTACTCTGAACAAAAAGCTAAATTAATTGTAAACAATGTTTTGACAGAAGAGTTCAGAATAGAAAAAGGAACACGACAAGGGTGCCCAATTTCCCCTTTACTTTTTATATCGGTCCTGGAGGTGTTGCTGAATATGATTAGAAAGGACCAATTGGTTAAGGGGATACAGGTCGGAGCTAAACAATATAAATTAAGAGCATTTGCAGATGACCTGGTTTTGACGTTGCAGGAACCAAAGCTCTAGAACTGATTCAAGAATTTGGCCAATTGGCAGGTTTTAAATTAAATAAGACAAAAACTAAGGTTTTGACAAAAAATTTGACAGAAATGGAAAACGAAAGGTTTCAGAAAGAAACAGGTTTAACAGTGGTGAAGAAAGTAAAATATTTGGGAATAACTATGACAGTAAAAAACGGGAACCTATTTAAAGATAACTATGAGAAATGCTGGACGGAGATAAAAAAGGATTTAGATATATGGTCTAACTTGAAACTCTCACTACTTGGTCGTATCGCTGTAATCAAGATGAATGTATTGCCAAGAATGCTATTTTTGTTTCAGACATTGCAGATTATTGATAAAACTGATTGTTTCAAGAAGTGGCAAAAAGACCTTTCTAAATTTGTCTGGCAGGGCAAAAAGCCAAGGATAAAATTTAAAATACTAACAGACGTTAAAGAAAGAGGGGGCTTTGCCCTGCCAGACTTGAAACTCTATTATGAAGCAGCAGCGTTTTGCTGGTTGAAAGAATGGCTACTTCTTGAAAACACAGATATATTGGATTTAGAAGGGTTTAATAATGCATTTGGTTGGCATGCATATTTATGGTATGACAAAGTTAAAGTGCATAGAATGTTTAAAATTCACATTGTCAGAAAAGCACTGTTCAATGTTTGGAGCAGATACAAAGATCTTTTGGAAAACAAAACCCCAAGGTGGTTGTCTCCAATGGAAGCTAAAGCAGTAAAAAGACTCAATATGGAGGCCAATTGGCCAAAGTATTGGGAGATTTTAGAACAGGATGGTGACAAATTGAAATTGCAGAGTTTTGACAAACTAAAAAGCAAAGTCCGAGATTGGCTTCATTATTATCAAATAATGGAGGCATTTAAAATGGACAGAAAAATTGGCTTCCAGGTGGAAAAATCAAAATTGGAAACAGAACTGTTAGAACCCAAAACAAAAATATTGTCTAGAATGTACAATTTGCTGCTGAAATGGAACACACAGGATGAGGAAGTGAAATCGGCTATGATTAAATGGGCTCAAGATGTTGGTCATAACATAATGTTTGCTGACTGGGAAAGGTTGTGGACCACTGGAATAAAGTTTACGGCATGTAATGCCTTAAGAGAGAATATAATGAAAATGATTTATAGGTGGTACATGACACCAGTCAAGCTTGCAAAAATGTATCATATGTCTGATAACAAATGCTGGAAATGTAAAGAAGCAGAAGGTACCTTTTTTCACCTTTGGTGGACTTGCCCAAGGATTAAGGCTTTCTGGGAAATGATTTATAATGAATTGAAAAAAATATTTAAATACACATTTAGAAAGACCCCAGAAGCCTTTCTCCTGGGTATGGTAAACCAACAGGTTCAAGGGAAGGACAGAACTTTTTTTATGTATGCTACAACAGCAGCAAGAATACTCATCGCGCAATACTGGAAGACGCAAGATCTACCCACGCTGGAAGAATGGCAAATGAAGCTCATTGACTATATGGAACTTGCAGAAATGACTGGCAGAATCAGAGACCAGGGAGAAGAGATGGTGAAGGAAGACTGGAGGAAATTTAAAGACTATCTACAGAAGCATTATAAAATTACGAACGTTTGAGGTTATCAGATTGAATGTAAAAGAATGTTATTATAAAAATGACAATGTTAAAGAAAGTATATTTAGTAAGACATAGGGAAATGTAAGGATAAATAAGACAATAACATTAACCTGAACCAAAGATACGCCAGAGGGAAAGAGTTTACTACCAGAATATAAGACCTAGAATACAGAGTGGGAAGGCATGGGGAAGTCGCAGACTTAAGTTAATGCTGAAGAATACAATGACACAATATTTGTTTTTAATTCTTTTATTTTTACCTTTTTCATTTTTCTTTTTGTCTTTGTACAATGTATGTATTGTTTTTCTTTTGCTATTTTCTTTTTGATGTGTTTGTCAATTTGTTTTTTGTTTGTTTATTGAATGTGGAAAATAAAATATTATTTTTTTAAAAAAAAGAAAACTAGACCAGCTGCAGGAGAAGACTACAAGATCTGGGAAAACCTTTTACTCAGGAAGAAGAGCCTCTATACCAGACCCAATTGGAGGTACAACTGTACAACCTAAACCAAAAGCTATGTCTTCAACCGAGGACATTTTTAATACAGGATTTGCAAAAATTCAAGAATCATTAAATAAATTGACAGAGGAGGTTGCAGAAACAAACAAAAAGGTGTCAGAGACATCTTCTAAAATAGATCAAAATACAGCTTGTATTAAACAAAATACGAATTTAATTCAGCAATTATTGCAAGAATCATCAAAAACAAGGAAAATTGCAGAAGAAGCAAAAGCAGCTGCAGAGGCCACAGAAGAAAAAATACCACCGATCAACAGGCAAGGATTAAGACCTTTTGGGAGATGATCTATAATGAACTGAAGAAAGTATTTAAATACACATTCCCGAAGAAACCGGAGGCCTTTCTCCTGGGCATGGTCAATCAAGAGGTACGTATGAAAGACAGGATATTTTTTATGTACGCCACAACAGCAGCAAGAATACTTATTGCAAAGTATTGGAAGACACAAGAATTACCCACGCTGGAGGAATGGCAGATGAAAGTCATGGACTATATGGAATCCGCAGAAATGACTGGCAGAATCAGAGACCAGGGAGAAGAGACGGTGGAGGAAGATTGGAAGAAATTTAAAGACTATTTACAGAAACACTACAAGATTAATGAATGTTAAAATAACATCAGATTGAATGTATAAGGTTATTGGAGTAAAATTTTAAGGATTAGAAGACCCAACATCTTAAGTTCTAAGCATTGAATAAGCTATATTAAGACATTCAAATCAGAAAGGAGGTTAATTATGACAGAGGGAAGGGATTTGTTGTTTAATTGTATGAATTGGAATACAGGGAAGGGAGACTCGGGGAAGTCAGAGAAACAAGTTAATGCAAGATCAATATGAAGATAAGATTGTTTTTATTTCTGTTGTTTGTAGTATGTTATGTTTGTGTAACTCTGTATGTTTTTGGTGTATTGTTTGTTGCTTTTGTTTTGCTTTGTCGTCTTTTATGTAAAATCGAATAAAATATTTATTAATAAAGAGCTGGAGATGATGGGGCTTGGGAGTCCAACTTCTGAAGGGGCGGACCTTGCAGGTGTGCAGGCATTTTGCCTCATGGAGAGAGTTGTTAGGAAATCAAAAGCTGCCTTCTACCAGGTCAGAATGAATTTCTGACCTCCCCCAGTTTGGATTCCTACATTGCAGGGGGTTGGACTAGATGACCCTCGTGATCCCTTCCAACCCCACAATTCATTAATTAAGTCTACTCTGGCTGGCAGCAGCTCTCTGTGGCCCAATCCTTTGTCAGGTGGAGGTGCCTTTCAACTTGAGACTCTGCATACAAAGCATATGGCACACCACCAAATGATGATCCTTCCCCAAAGCAAGGGGCCCCGTTATTCTTGTTCAGACACTATTTTTTCAGTGATCCAAAAGACCCTTTCTGGCACCTGAAATGCTGCCCAAAGGAGCCTGCCGTTTTCCGGCTTCGTCACTACATGTTCCGCCTGTCCTTTTGATTTCCCCATTACCACAGCAAGAGCAATGAAACTAGCAGGCCTCGGTGGCTTCTGACAGTTGTCAAGAACCACAAGCATATGCCAAATCCTGGATGGTGAGGCTCAATGGCTACTAGCCATAATGGCCACAGAACATACTCCACCAAGAGAAGCAGCATGGCTTGGAGGAGGGGAGCGTGCTGTTGCACCCAGGTCCTGTTTGTGGGCTCCCCGAGAGGCATCTCATTGGCCAATGTGAGAACAGGATGCTGGGCCAGATGGACCAATGGCCTGATCCAGCAGGGCTGCTCTCATGCTCCTATGCCCTGGCAGACTCATCTTGAGAGAGCACCAAGTCTCATTCCCAGACTTCCTTGACACAAAGAGGATTCTCATTCAGCCTGCTGCACCTTTCAAGGAACTGCAACACCGCTTATACACACCACGAAACAGAGGGTGCTGGTTATCAGGACAAATGTGGGGGAAAGGAGCCAAAACATTTCCAGAACAGGGATGGCTTGAGGAAGACAACATATCACAGCCTTGCATTTCACAACTCGCCTAGCAGCCTTTGGCAACCCGGAATTCCATGCAAGCAAAGTGAGCAGGTGAAGGAGAGCTGGATCTCTCTCTTCCTCCGTGGCTTGGTGTCCATTCTGGCTGCAGAGGAAAGGAAGTCCGTCCAGCCCTCAACTCTAGCCCTCCTCCAACAGCTGGCTTAGCAGAAAGCCATGTCTAAAATATATTTTTGACTAGCCTGCTCAGGAGGATGGAAAGGCAGGCCACTACTAGCATCTCAGCAGACTAGGAAAAACAAACAAGCCTTGCAGAAGAATGATTGAGAGGACTTACTTACAAAGGCTCAGCTATCAAGCAGGATCTTTTTTTGAGTCGAATTTGTACGTCGGGATGAACTTGATCTCTCCCTCTGTGAAATCAGCAAAAGCTGTCTTTTGGGTACGCTGAATGTTTAGCTAAAGCCAAAAAGAAATCACTAATCAGCAGAGAAGCAAAAGACCCCCTGTTGCCTGACAATGGAGTCTATTAACAGCCACTGTTGTGCTGGAAGACCAAGGTGAAGTACTAGTAGGTTAAAGGTAAAGGTAAAGGGACCCCTGGTTGGACAGCGTTCTCGAAGCTGCAAACATGAGTCTGACCAAACTGCGGGAGGCAGTGGAAGACAGGAGTGCCTGGCGTGCTCTGGTCCATGGGGTCACAAAGAGGCGGACACGACTAAACAACTAAACAACAACAAAGGGACCCCTGCCCATTAGGTCCAGTTGTGACCGACTCTGGGGTTGCGGCGCTCATCTCACTTTATTGGCCAAGGGAGCCGGCGTACAGCTTCCGGCTCATGTGGCCAGCATGACTAAGCCGCTTCTGGTGAACCAGAGCAGCGCACGGATACGCTGTTTACCTTCCCGCCGGAGCGGTATCTATTGATCTACTTGCACTTAGACGTGCTTTCTTTCTTTCTTTCTTTTTTTTTAAAAAACATTCTTTATTAAGTTTTACAATAAGTATGAAACAACAAAAGCAAGAAAAAATAAACCATAACACGACAAAAGTAAGAAATTACATTAGCACACTGTCAGAGCTGGCTCCTGGTCCCAGCTCACAGAGGACCAACGCTAGCCGGTATTAATGTATAAAAGTCTTTATTGAAGTACAGTTTCCATTTCCAATCCGCAGCGTCCCAGCTCTACGTCTAGGGTTTAGACCGGCGAAGCTCCATCTGAATCTCCGCCTCCTGTACACCAGTTTAAGACTCTAACCTTACTCCACCTCTTCCGTCTCTCCTTCCTCCTCTGGGTCCTGCTACCCCCCGGGGTCCCTTCCTTCCTGGACTCTTCCGACGCAGACGTTGACCCCCCTGACTCCTCCCGCTCTCTTCGGCGGGCTTTAGGACCTGGCTCCCTATCCGGGCTGCCAACTGCGCCGCCCTCCTGTACATTTGAACTTGGCGCGCGCGCCCAGCCTTCAACCTTCCTCTCGACCGTTTCCTCGCTCCCCGATGGAGGCGTGGCCAATCCTGCCTCATGTCCTCCCTCTGTCAGTGCGCCGCCTGATCCCGATGCCTGGGACTCCTCCCCCCTACTGCACTCTGGTGTGGACGCTGGTCCGGATTTCCAACTGCTGCTCTCTGAGTCCCCTCTGGCCCCTTCTTCCTGGGGTGTCCCCCTGGGCACCCGCCTTGCCCTGACCATGGGAGCCCCTTTCTGTGAATCATCCGATTCACTGGAAAGACTCAGAGACCTCGGACCGCTGTCATCGCTGACATTTCCTTCGGACTCCTCCCCCTCGCTCTCCATTTCCTCCCTTTCCTGTGCCTCTGCTCCTGAACCCCTGACATCCATCCCCCCCTCGAAGCCCCCCCTTCCCCCCTCCCCTCCTTCAGGTGTGGGTGCTGGGTGCTCCGCCGTTGTGGGGGTGAATGGCGGATACAGTTCGTCCCCCGTGGCGTGCATCCAGCCGGATAAGTCCGGCTCGTCCTCCGTGCTCTCGCCGACCTCGATTTCCTCTGCTTCCATCTCTGTGCCGCCGTGCTCGAACCCAAGGTCCTCCCCCAGCACGTCCATGTCCATCTCTCCCCCGGTCACCTCTGGGGTCGTTGCCTGCCAAGGACCCCCCAGCCACTTCCTGCTCCACCGCTCCTCTGGTCGATCGTCCCACCAATAAGAGCGGTCTGAGGCAGACCCCGAGGGCGATCCCTCCGGGGAACGTGTGTCTAGTGCCGGTTCTTCGTCCGAGGTGAACCCCTGGAACGTGCTGGCTGAAAGCGTGGGTGTGAAAAGCCAGTCGTCGAAATACGCTGCTGGCATGGGCCTGTGCGGGAAGAAGGCATGAAACTCTTCCTTGAGAAGAGGCTCGTCCAAGGCATAGTCTGGCACCCAACGGTTGGCGCTGGCCGGGGTACCTTCGCTGGCGAGAAAATATTCTACTCCCTCTTCCCCCCATCTCGAGTCTAAAATCTCTGTGACCTGGTTGATGGGTTCCCCTCTTGGTGACCCCCTCCTTGTGGGCGTCTCCCTATACGGGTCTGGTGCCGTGCTCTGCGCCTGAAATCTGTGAGGTGCTTTGTAGGGTGTGAGCACTGATCTATGGAACACTGGGTGCATTCTGGATCCCTCCGGAAGTGTCAACCGGAAGGCCACTGGATTGATCTGTGCCTCGACTTGGTAAGGTCCTAGCTGCTTATGTCCGAGTTTCTTCTTCGCTAACGATCTGGTCGGCACTGCCTGGGCTGCTAACCAAACCCAGTCTCCCACCTGTATGTCCTCCCCAACCCTTCTGTGCTTGTCAGCCTGCAGTTTGTATGCGTGCTTTGCTAGTTCTAACTGCCTCCAAAGCTGTTCGTGAACTTCCTGCAATTCTGACGCTAAGACTTCCGCTGCCTGTGGCTCCCCCTCCCCCAGTCTCTCTAATCCCGGGAAGGTTCTGGGATGCCTCCCGTTGTTGGCGAAGAACGGTGTCACCCCCGTGGACACGTGCTTCGTGTTGTTGTAGGCGAACTCAGCGAGCGGCAGGTAGTCCACCCATGTTGCCGGCTGCTGATTTGCATAGCATCTCAGGTACTGCTGCATGATGGCGTTGACGCGCTCCGCTTGTCCGTTGGTCTGCGGGTGTCTCGCCGACGCTAGGTTGATCTTGACGTTCAGGAAACCCATCAGCTTCTGCCAGAAGTTCGAGATGAACTGTCGCCCCCTGTCGGACAGGATCGACCGTGGCAGACCGTGAACCCTGAAGACGTGGTCTATGAACAGTTTGGCGGTCTGTTCCGCCGTGGCCACCTTCGCGCACGGAATGAAGTGGGCCATTTTGGTGAACATGTCCACCACCACTAGCACTGCCGTCTTGCCTCTCGAGCTGGGTAAATCCGTGACAAAGTCCAGGGCCACCCTCTCCCACGGTTCGCTCGAGGTCTGCAGCGGTTCGAGCAGTCCCGCCGGAGGTTTGTGCACTGACTTGGCCCTTTGGCAGGTGTCACACCTCGAGACGTAATCCGCGACTTCCACCCGCATCTTGGGCCACCAAAAATCTCTGGCCACTAATTCTGCCGTCTTGTCTTTGCCAAAGTGCCCGGCGGTGGGTGCGTCGTGCAACTGCTGCAGTACTTTCGCGCGGAGGTCGTCTCCCGGTACGTAGAGGGCCCCTCTGCGGATGAGCAATCCGTCGCGTATCTGGAACTCGTCGTCCTTCGCCGTGCCCTTGTGCACCTCCTCCATCTTGGCTTGTGCAAAGGGGTCTTCCTGCAGCGCTCGACGGACAGCTTCCAGGTCCACGGTTGCTGAGGCACACTCCCACGCTGCCGGTGCAAAAATGTGCTTGGCCGCTGCTGGTGCCGCCTCTTCGAGGTATTGCGGCTTTCTGGACAGTGCATCTGCCATGATGTTGTTGTCGCCTGGGATGTACTCTATCCTGAAGTCGAAATCTGCAAAGAACTCCGCCCATCGTATGTGCCGCTGGTTCAAGAACCTTGCCGTGCGCCAGTACTCCAGGTTCTTATGGTCCGTGCGAACCTGCACTGTGTGTTTGGCTCCGATGAGGAAGTGCCGCCATGCCTTGAATGCTGCATGAATGGCCAGCAACTCCCTGTCCCAGATGGTGTAGTTCTGCTCTGACTTGCTGAGCTTTCGAGAGTAGAAGGCACACGGTCTCCAGTCCCCATGCGGGTCCTGCTGCAACAGTACTGCTCCCACGGCTCTGTCTGAGGCGTCCGTTTCAACTCTCATCGGTCTGCTGGGATTCACGTGCAGTAGCTGCTCTTCGGACGAGAAGAGACGCTTGAGGTTCTGAAAGGACTGCTCCGCTTGCTCCGTCCAGATGAACTTCTTCTTCTTTGAGCTGAGCGTGTCGGTAATGGCCGCTGTCTGCATCGCGAACCCCTTGATGAACTTGCGGTAAAAGTTGGCGAAACCCACAAACCGCTGGACCTCCTTCCGATTGCGCGGGCTCTTCCAGTCCAACACTGCGCGCACCTTGGCGCTGTCCATGGCGAGCCCCTTGTCCGACAACTTGTAGCCCAGGAAATCTACCTCCTTCCTGTCGAACTGGCACTTTTCCAGCTTGGCGTACAGCCTATGCTCCTGCAGTCTCTGCAGAACTTCCTTGACGTCTCCCTCGTGGGTCTCCTCTGATTCTGAGAATATCAGGATGTCGTCCAAGAAGCAGACGCATTTCTTGTAGAGGAGACCCGCCAGTACGTGATGCATGAAGGCTTGAAAACAGTGGGAGCCATTTTGTAATCCAAAGGGCATAACTCTGTATTCATAGGTGCCCAGGGGCGTGAACATGGCAGTCTTCCATTCGTCGCCCTCCCTTATGTGAATCAGGTTGTACGCCCCTCGCAGATCCAACTTCGTGAAAACGCGTCCTTTCCTCACCGTTGCGAGCAGGTCGTCTATTTTGGGCATAGGAAAGGCCGTGGGCTTGGTCTTGGAATTTAAGATCCTGAAATCCACTACAAGCCTCTTTTGGGGCGTGTCCTTCTTCTTCACAAAGAATACAGGACTGCCCCCCACTGCCTTCGACTCCCGGATGAAACCGCGCTTCAAGTTGAGGTCTATGAACTCCCTGAGTTCCTGCAGCTCGTCTTCAGACATGGAATACAGTTTCCCGGTTGGCAGCGTCGCCCCTGGCAGGAGGTCAATCTTGCAGTCATAGGGCCTGTGGGGAGGCAGCTTGTCCGCTTCTTTCTCGCAGAAAACCTCCAAAAACGCTGCATACTTGAGAGGCACTGCTTGCAGCGTGCCTAATTGTAGCTGCGGGTCATCCTCTTCCCCTCCGGGTTAGGCAGAATGCAATGTTCCGCACAGTAGGAGGAGCCGAAGGTCAGTTGGCGCTGGTACCACGCCAAAGCTGGGCTGTGCCTGTGCAGCCAACTCATGCCCAATACTACAGGCGTGTCCGACAGGTGGGTGACATTGAAGCTGATGACTTCTCGGTGATTCCCAATTTGCATCACCATGGGAGGCGTTTGCTGCACCACTTGCCCCCCTAACAAGTCTCTGCCATCCACCGTGACAACCTGCAGAGGCAGCGTGGCTGGCAGTAGTGCTACGTTGTGCTGTTGAATGAAATCCAGTCCTATAAAGTCTGCGTTACTACCAGAGTCAATGGTAATTGGCACTTCCATAGTGAGTCCATTGGGCAGTTGGAGCGACGCTGTAAGCTGCACCACTGGTTTGGGTGGGAGGGGGTCTGTGGGCTGCAAAATTGCTGGGGATTGCTTCATTGACTTGTCTGGCTGGACCCCAGTGCCTCTTCCTCCAGCCAGACTCTGTCGTTTCCCTGCTGTGGTGCTCTCTGCTGAGTTGCGTCTGTGACTGTTGCAGAGGCTGCAGTGTGCTTATGGAGCCTCTGGGGACACTCTTTCGCCATGTGCTGAGCACTGTCGCAGATGTAGCACTTCCTGTTCCCTCTAGGAGGCTTCGCTTTGACTGCTCCCGGTGTTAGGGCTCTGGTAGCTGACTGAGCCCTGGCACCTCCAATCTCCATCGGTTCTTCTCCCCCTCCCTGCGAGGGTGTGGATTGCGCACGCGCTGCATCTTTGGGAAAGAGGGGAGGTGCTCTGGCTGGCGTACGTCCCCAACGTCCTTCTTCTCTGTTCCATGGACGTTCTTCCAGACGCACCCCAATCTCCAGCGCCCGCTGGACCACTTGCTGAGTGCTCTTTGGTCTCTCCCCCCTTGCAATCTCATCTTTCACATTTGCATTCAAGCCTTCCCAAAAAAGGTCTCTGACTGGAGCAGAATCTTTCTCCCATCCCAGCGCATGGACTAATCCAAAAAAGCGGGAATGGTACTGCCTCACACTGGCTCTGCCTTGTTTGAGCCCATGTATGTCTCTTCTGGCAATATCGATGTCTATCTTTGATAAAAAACACGAATCCATCGCTTTAATGAAAGCATCCGCATCTTGGAGCGCCGGATCATTATCTCTCCACAAATTCCTCAGCCACGCTTTGGCTTCCCCATGCAAATGGGACAAGATAAACCCCACTTTCTCTCGCTCATCTCTAAAGTCTTTTTCCAGCAGACCCAGCGCAAACAGCAGGTCTGCTCGGAAGTTAGGGTACTGCTGTAAACTCCCGTCGAAATGAGATACCAGGCTGCCTCCTCTTCTCCCCAGCCCGATGCCCTCTGATTTGGGTCCCGGTTGCCCCTGTTTATAAAGCACTTCCAACCTGGCTTGGAGATCCCTGCAGGCGGTACCCATTTCCTCTTCCCTTTTCCTGGATGCAAGTACCTCCGCGTTGAGTTGACTCACTGCATTTCGCAGGTCTGTTAGTTGCTGTTCTGTAGTCATCTTGCCTGATTTGTGTGAGCTCGCGAAGCACCAATCCTCTTCCCTCGCTGCGCCGACTCACGCCGCGAGGTTCTTGGTGCAAAACTTTTTAGAGATGGAGCTTACTGTCAGAGCTGGCTCCTGGTCCCAGCTCACAGAGGACCAACGCTAGCCGGTATTAATGTATAAAAGTCTTTATTGAAGTACAGTTTCCATTTCCAATCCGCAGCGTCCCAGCTCTACGTCTAGGGTTTAGACCGGCGAAGCTCCATCTGAATCTCCGCCCCCTGTACACCAGTTTAAGACTCTAACCTTACTCCACCTCTTCCGTCTCTCCTTCCTCCTCTGGGTCCTGCTACCCCCCGGAGTCCCTTCCTTCCTGGACTCTTCCGACGCAGACGTTGACCCCCCTGACTCCTCCCGCTCTCTTCGGCGGGCTTTGGGACCTGGCTCCCTATCCGGGCTGCCAACTGTGCCGCCCTCCTGTACATTTGAACTTGGCGCGCGCGCGCGCAGCCTTCAACCTTCCTCTTGACAGTTTCCTCGCTCCCCGACGGAGGCGTGGTCAATCCTCCCTCATGTTCTCCCGCTGGCAGCGCGCCGCCTGATCCCGATGCCTGGGACTCCTCCCCCCTACTGCACTCTGGTGTGGACGCTGGTCCGGATTTCCAACTGCTGCTCTCTGAGTCCCCTCTGGCCCCTTCTTCCTGGGGTGTCCCCCTGGGCACCCCCCTTGCCCTGACCATGGGAGCCCCTTTCTGTGAATCATCCGATTCACTGGAAAGACTCAGAGACCTCGGACCGCTGTCATCGCTGACATTTCCTTCGGACTCCTCCCCCTCGCTCTCCATTTCCTCCCTTTCCTGTGCCTCTGCTCCTGAACCCCTGACACACACAAACACATAACAACAACAAATATGCAAGAAAAAAAGAACAAAAAAAAAATAGGAATAAAAACAATTATTATCCTCATTATATTTTTGGCATTAACTTATTTCTCCGACTTCCCCAGACCTCCCTTCCCTGTATTCCAGATCATATATTCTATCAGCAAATTCCTTCCCTCTGTCTTAATTTGATTTTGTCATAATTTTAATATCTTAATGTAACTGTTTTTTTTTCTTATTTCTTAACATGTTAGGTCTTTAATCTTTAAACTTTTTACTAATAACCTTTTACATTCAATCTGATGTCTAAGCACGTCTAAGTGCCCCCCCCCAAAAGGCACTTAGACGTGCTTTCGAACTGCTAGGTTGGCAGGAGCAGGGACTGAGCACGGGAAGCTCACCCCGTCGTGGGGATTCGAACCGCTGACCTTCTGATCATCAAGCCCTAGGCTCTGTGGTTTAACCCACAGCGCCACCCGCGTCCCTACTAGTAGGTTAGCCAAGTGCAAAAAAAGGGGTATACCTGCTGAAATCTTATCTCATACACAATTATTAAAGGTACAGGATGCTTGTGCATTTTTGCCCCATGTCATCTTAAATTACTTTGCTGCATCACACGACAGGAAAATCCTCTAACTCAGGAGCAGCAGACACGTGGCCCTCACAATGCTGCAGAACTACAATTCCCATCATCCCTGATTACTGGCCATGATGGCTGGAGCCAACAGGAACTGCAGCTCAGTAACATCTGGCAGACCACAGGTTAGCCATACCTACAATATGCAATGTTATATGTACCAATAATCCATACAAACTGTTAACAACCACCAGAATACACCCTGACACGATGAGCAACTGCAAAACCATCCTTTTGCATCCTACATTGGCTCCCAGGACGTTTCTGAGCACAATTCTGAGTGTTGGTGCCAACCTTTAAAGCCCTAAATGGCCTCAGCCCTGAAAGAGTGTCTCCATCCCCATTGTTCAGCCCAGGCATCAGGGTCCAGCACCGAGGGCCTTCTGGCGGTTTCCTCACTGTGAGAAGCGAAGTTACAGGGAACCAGGCAGAGGGCCTTCTGAGTAGTGGCACCTGCCCTGTGGGACACCCTCCCGTCAGATGTCAAGGAGATAAGTAACTATACAGCCTTTAGGGAAGTTTTTAATGTTTTATCATGGTTTTGCATATGTTGGAAGTCTGAGGCTGCCCCCCCTTGCCTTCCTTGCAGCATCCTTCTCAAAGGGCTAAGGCATGACTACGCTCACAGAGTTTAAATCCACCATAAGGTGCAGCAATCAGGCCTCTGTTTCAACACAAAATACCAATGATCCTTATGCCAAGTGGGAGAAAGGTTGTCAACATGATGAACACACAAACCTTGGAGAGAAAAATGTAAAACAAAAAGCATCAGCAATTTAATTGGACTTAATGGAAGTATCTGCTGATAAGAACATGTGAGCAACGCAGATTTTCCAGATCGATGCAAAACCTAGAGCAGGAAACCTTAGACCTTTAGATATTGCTGGACAGCAGCTATGCTGGGGCTGATGGGAGTCCAACAACATCTGGAGCATGTGCTGAGCTAGGAAAGCCCTCTAACTGGGAAATTGCAGAGCAGTCCTACTTATTCCAAGGCAACCCTCCAACTTAATTGGGACTTGCTTCTAATTCAGGTTGCACAAACCTGCAACCTTAAAAAGCATTTGCAGAAGTCGCAGTCATCCTATGTTCTTTGCTCCTAACTGCCTGAAAGTGGTTTCTCTAGCCTAGGCTGGGGTATCCCAGACAAAGGAAATAAACAGGGCAATATCCTAAACCACCACATATAACACAAAGATGTATCTCACCTGGTCGTAGGTCAGAAGTCTCTGAAGCTCATTTTTAGTGATCAGATGACAATGCTGGAAAAAAGCAAAGCAACCACAGCTACAGGCTAGCTCATGGGGTCGGGGGGGGGGCAGCCTGTTGCCACTTCCTGCAATATCTAGTAAGACTGATAGCTAGGATTGGGCAGTATGATCATATTAGGCTAGTGCTCTTGTAGCACCCTGCTTGTGGTTAACTCTTAGCTGGAATGAAATATTCAATGCAGCAATAGAGAAATTAAAATAATAATTTATTTGTCAGACAAATAAATGATAGGCACAGTGGTATATGATTACCAAAAGCTCTGCACACCCCAGCCCTGGTGACCAGCACTTATATTTCCTCAGCCCAGCCTCCTTACTCCTCCTTTGGCTGCCTCTGTCCAATCAGCCTGGTTGAAATTCCTATTGGCTGTCTGCTAGAACCAATCATAAAAGATATACCCATTTCCTATTACCTTTTATGGGAGACAAAGAGCTATATTTCCTTCTATCCATAAATGGCAGACAAGTAATCATATATCTTACATTTGCCTCGACAAGGCACCTTAATTACCAGATCACCCTTTGCCCCTGCTGCCCTTTTGCCCTTTTGCTCTATTGCCCCTTCACTCCAAAACAGATGGCTAAAACAGATGGCTCATGGTAACAGAAATCTTGGGTTCACCTTCTCACACACCATCAATGAAATAAGAATCTAACAAAAGAATCTAACATTTCTTACTTTCTAGATCTTTTGCATAATTACATTAAAGCCAATATATTTCATACATAACATAGATAGATTTTTAGGAGAAAGGCCTTTGCCTGAGAAACTTCAGTAAAGAGAAACCTCTTCAATTTACACCCCCCTTTCCCAGCCAGCTGCTGTTCCTATTAGCTCTTTGCACTTTAACCTTCTCAGGATACCTTAAACCTTGGGAAAAGGTGGCTGAGTCTGATGGGAGGCACTATTTACCAACTCTTAATTAATGTTTTTGCAGCTTGATTGTATTCTGTAATTTGTATGACCTTTGCTCCCAGCTTTTGCTCCTTTTTACAACTTTGAGGTACATAAATCAATGAGGGGCCCTGTTCAGTAGAATAAACAACTGCCAAAGTACTGAGCCAGCTGCTTTTCTGCCTGGCAATGAAACAAGCATTTGCAAATATATTTTTAAAGCTTATTTTAAAATATAGATCTTGATCAGATGCCTCACTCTGTGAACTAGACTGGCTCTTGAACTGCTTCCAGGCCCAATTCAGAGCATCCCATTTGGCCTTTCAAGTGTTTCAAGGTTTGGGAAAAGGGTACCAGAAGAAGGCCCACTTCTGTTTGCACTGCCTCTCCACTGACTAGAATCCCCTTCCCAGGGAACTCCTGCTCTTTCAAGCATGGCAGGGCCTTTTCAGTCATGGCACCCGACCTTTCAGAAGAATCTCCCAAAGAGGTTCACCTGGCCCCTGCTTTGATGTCCTTTCAGCAAAGACTTTTAGAATTTCCCCTGGTTCTTGAATTCATGGGCAGGGCGCTTGTGGCCCTCCAAACCCTGCTGTAGTACACAGGAACATAGGAAGCTACCTTATATTGAGGCAGACCATTGACCCATCAAGCTCAAGACGGACTACATGGACTGGCAGCAGCTTTCAGGCAGAGATCATGCCCAGCCCGATCTGCACACACTGGTGACTGAGCCTGGAACCTTCTCCATGCAAAATGGCCGCTCTGCTTTCGCGTTACTGCCCTTAACAAACTGCAACTCCCACCCCGATCACTGGAGAAGTTGCCCACATTTGCTATAATCTAATCCAATACATCTCTGCCACTCGGTTTACGTTGCTCTCTACTGGCTGCTCTAGTAGAAACCTTAGTGGTGCAGCTACAGCAGCAGGGATCGCCGACACTGCACCCTCCTGGTGTTGCTGAAGTGGAACTCTCATGAGCCCCAGTCAGCAAGGCCAATTCTTAGCAATTATGGGAATTTTGGTCTATCAACATTTGGAGAGCACTATGCTGCCTGCCATAAAGAAGGCTGATCACCGAAGAATTAATGCTTTTGAATTCTGGTGCCGGAGGAGACTCTTGAGAGTCCCAAGGACTGCAAGAAGATCAAACCTCTCCATTCTGAAGGAAATCAGCCCTGAGTGCTCCCTGGAAGCACAGGTCGTGAAGCTGAGGCTCCAATACTTTGGCCACCTCATGAGAAGAGAAGACTCCCTGGAAAAGACCCTGATGTTGGGAAAGATGGAGGGCACAAGGAGAAGGGGACAACAGAGGACGAGATGGTTGTACCGTGTTCTCGAAGCTACCAGCATGAGTTTGAGCAAACTGCGGGAGGCAGTGGAAGACAGGAGGGCCTGGCGTGCTCTGGTCCATGGGGTCACGAAGAGGCGGACACGACTAAACGACTAAACAACAAGAAATGCTGCCTACCCTGAGCTACACACAGGCAGGAAAGTTACAAAAACATGACTCAGTTTGCTTCTCCAGATAGCAGAGACCAACAAGTTACATCAGCCAAGGCTCTCTCCCTCCAAGCCCTTGAAACGCACTCGTTTTCATGATTGTCAGCTGCGGCAGACCCTGGTCACGGGGCAGGAAGCTCATCTGGGCACAGATATCCTTGTAATCCTGGTTTCGGCGCTCAAAGTCTTCCACGTGGGCAGCAAGGTGGGAATTGACAACGCAGAAGCTGGTATTGTTGCAGACAAGCCTCACGGCCACACACCCCTTGTTACCCTGCAGGGGCGGAGCAAAGATGGCTGTTAGTGAGCAAGCAGGAAAGAGGGGGAAACTGGTTGGCAGAGATTAGAAAAACAGATAGACAGACAGAAAGATCAACGTAGGGAATTCCGCTGTCAGGGTCTACTCCCCATCTTCCCCATGATGCCTGTGCCTACTGTCTCCCTCATCACTTCCTTGATGCGGCTGAGCTGGTCCTTCCTGACAAAGATGAGCACCAGCTGCACCTAGAAGATGCAAGGTACTGGGATGTCTACCAGCTCTGTTCATTGCTTGCTGTCCTGGGCCGGCTGGATGCAGATAGGAGTGGCAGGGGGCACCAACTGGGGATCCCCCAAGGGAAGAGGGCTCAGAGCCAGGGAACTGGTGGGGGGTCGTCCGAGGGAGAAGAGGGAGCAGACTGTGAGCAAGAGGAGGTGTTGGAAACTGAAGAGGCAGGAGGGCAGGAAGATTCTGTGGCAAACAGCAGCCCAGAATCCGAGGCAGAAGTGGAGGCTGGAGGCGGGGGTCAAGAGGCAGAGATCAGGCAGGCTGCTGAAGAAGCCAGGGGGTCTCCCCATCCTGCTGCGATCAGCTCCCCTCCCTGCTGGTCTCCCAGAACACAGAGAAATTAAGAGGAGGGAGCAAAGACAGGCAAGGTGTCAGAGTCTCAGGTTCCTTGGGAAGGACCAGGGGGAGGAGGAGACTTCAGAGAGTGGTGGGAGGGTAGCAACCTTCAGCCTTCACAACTACCTCACTGGGGCAAGACCTGTTGGGAAAGGTTTCTGTGACCACGAGGCCTGCACGGTTTGGGTTTCTTTGAATAAAGAATGTTGGCTTCTTTTGAATAAAACACCACTGACACCAGGTGTTTTTTCTTGCTGACCTCCTCCTCCTCCTCACTCCAGCTCCTGACAGCTGTCTGGCTGCTGAAGAAATGGGTGGGGTTGGACTTACTTTCTTGTACTTGGATTTGGAACGCAAAGCCTTTTCCACAGCTGTCAGCCACTCTTGCTCCTTTGTCGAGTCCAAGTAGAAGAAAGCCTCTGTGCTCAGGTCCAGCTCCTGGAACCGAATGCCCAAGTGCCAAAGAGAAGGATGTGGAACTGCAGGAAGAGGACTCCAATCGGAACAGACGTGCTGGTTAAATATGCAAAGACAACAGGAGTGTGCAAGGGCAGGCAAGATCAGGACCAAGAACAAACAAGTAATACCAGCCACTTCTTCCTCAGCTTAGCTATTCGGGGCCCCAAAGGAGCTTTGCGAATGAAAGAAAAAAAGCTTTTTCCTTGTATTTTTTAAGCTGTGTCAGCCAGCCTGATATCTAGGCACTACCCCAGTAGCCACAGGCAACCAGAAATTCTTTGAAGGCAAGTGAGTTGGTTGATCTCTCCCTTCTTCCTTCACCTGGCAACCTGGTTTCCAGGCTGGCTTTCCGGGAGCAGAAAACCACCTCTCAGATCTGCTGTGCCAAGCTTGTTTGCTAGAAGATTGCCCCGTAACACCCTTGTCCTCTTTGCAAACCTCCTAAATGGCTAGCCTTCTGTGTTTCCATGCTGGCTCTGAAAACAGCACAGAAATACAGCCTGTCTAGTAAAGGGGTAAAAAGAGCAAGTTAAACAGCCTCTGTAAAACAGTAGCATCTGAAGCTGCTGCTAATAATAATAATAATAATAAATTTTATTTATATCCCGCCCTCCCCAGCCAAAGCCGGGCTCAGGGCGGCTAACAACACTAAAATAGTGCAACATTACAAAACATTATAAAATTAATTAAAATCAAAATTGATGGCAACCATAAACTAAAGTTTTGTAAAGATTGCCAAAGGAGGGAGTCAGGCTGCACCCTGACCAAAGGCCTGGTGGAACAGGTCTGTCTTGCAGGCCCTGCGGAAAGATGTCAAGTCCTGCAGGGCCCTTGTCTCTTGTGACAGAGCGTTCCACCAGGTTGGAGCCGCAGCCGAAAAAGCCGTGGCTCTAGTTGAGGCCAGCCTAACCTCTCTGTGGCCTGGCACCTTCAAGATGTTTTTATTTGAGGACCGTAAGTTCCTCTGTGGGGCATACCAGGAGAGGCGGTCCCGTAGGTACGAGGGTCCTAGGCCGTATAGGGCTTTGAAGGTTAAAACCAGCACCTTAAACCTGATCCTGTACTCCACCGGGAGCCAGTGCAGCTGGTATAGCACCGGGTGAATGTGATCTCGCAGCGAAGACCCCGCAAGGAGTCTCGCTGCAGCATTCTGCACCCGCTGGAGTTTCTGGGTCAGTCTCAAGGGCAGCACCACGTAGAGCGAGTTACAATAATCCAGTCTGGAGGTGACCGTCGCGTGGATCACAGTGGCTAGGTCAGGGCGAGAGAGGTAAGGAGACAACTGCTTAGCTTGGCGGAGATGAAAAAATGCTGCCTTTGTTATAGCTGCAATCTGCACTTCCATGGAGAGGGAGGTATCGAAGATTACACCCAAACTCTTAACGGACGGTGCTGGCACTAATTGCACCCCCGCAAGAGATGGGAGTTGCCCCCTCAATCCCATATCGTCCTCTTTGCAAACCTCCTAAATGGCTAGCCTTCTGTGTTTCCATGCTGGCCATGAAGGAATGGGCATTCCCCACTCTGAAAACAGCACAGAAATACAGCCTGTCTAGTAAAGGGGTAAAAAGAGCAAGCTAAACAGCCTCTGTAAAACAGTAGCATCTGAAGCTGCTAACCACATACTGATAAACATGTCATAAAAGGAGACATGAAAAACAAATGGCCACTGGGTACTACTAACAGTGGGACACGGGTGGCGCTGTGGGTTAAACCAGAGAGCCTAGGACTTTCAGATCAGAAGGTCGGCGGTTCGAATCCCCACGACGGGGTGAGCTCCCGTTGCTCGGTCCCTGCTCCTGCCAACCTAGCAGTTCGAAAGCACGTCCAAGTGCAAGTAGATGAATAGGTGCCGCTCTGGCGGGAAGGTAAACGGTGTTTCCGTGTGCTGCTCTGGTTCGCTAGAAGCGGCTTAGTCCTGCTGGCCACATGACCCGGAAGCTGCATGCTGGCTCCCTCGGCCAATAAAGCGAGATGAGCGCCGCAACCCCAGAGTCGGCCATGACTGGACCTAATGGTCAGGGGTCCCTTTACCTTTACCTTACTACCAACAGTACGAGGAAATAACCAAAGCAAAAACTCAAAAACTTTGTTTGAAGTAGTTAGCTTAGCATTATAAGGATGACCCACACCAAGTGTTGGGGGGGGGGGGTCACACCTCCCTGTCCTCCAGCACAGCTTTTAGGAGGAGTTCCAAAGGTTTTGCTTCAGTTTTGGATTAACTGCATCTTGTCACAATGTCTGAAGCTGCACAAACCGCTTCATTTGAACCATGGTTCATTGAAACAAGCCAACTTCCAATCGTGGGTTTAAAAAGCTGGTAAAATGAACCGCCATAGGATCTGGACACACCAAACTGTGGTTAATTTAAAATCCAAGTGGAAGCTTCCCAATAGGCTTGGGGTGGGGGAGAGGTGTGCAAACCTGGAGGAGAGGCTGCCGTCCTGCTCATAATATGAAGCCACGGTTCAGTATGTGGCACCAAGGGAAATTGCCCACCCCAACTAATACTTTCAAGTACCCACCCATGTGGCAGGTTTCTTTCCTTCTCCATGAAGTCATCCTCGAATCCCAGAATTCCGGAGAGAGGAAAAGACTTCTGAGGTTAGAAAATGTTCCTGCCTCCCCACAGCACCACATTTGCCGGACAATTGCCTCTCAGCTTATGCACGTTTAGGAAGGATTGTGGAGGCAACAGGTCCCCCCCTCAAGGCCTTTTCCTCTAAAGGAGGTAGACTGGTCTTCTCCAATCCTCTGGCCACTGCTGAGTTTTCCAAACTTGCTGGCATATTGCGTGTAGCACCTTAACAGCATCATCTTTATCAAAATTTAATAGTTCAGCTGGAATATCATCACTTCCACTGGCCTTGTTATTAGCAGTGCTTTCTAAGGCCCATGTGACTTTGCTCTCCAGGATGTCAGGCTCAAGGTCAGCAACCACACTACCTGGGGTGTATGAGACATCCATATCTTTCTGGTATAATTCCTCTGTGTATACTTGCCACCTCTTCTTGACGTCTTCTGCTTCTGTTAGGTTCTTTCCACCTTTGTCCTTTATCATGGTACTCTTTGTATGAAATGCTCCTTTCATAGCTCCAGTTTTCTTGAACAGATCTCTGCTTCTTCCCATTCTGTTGTTTTCCTCTATTTCTTTGCATTGCTCGTTTAAGAAGGTCCTCTTGTCTCTCCTTGCTATTTTTTGGAAATCTGCATTCAATTTCCTGTATCTTTCACTATCTCCCTCGCATTTTGTTTGCCTTCTCCAAGTCCACCTTTCCTTTTGAAGCAAAATGTCCTTGAAATGGGGGAGAAATGCCCTGCATGAAGTCTTGGGTTTGCAATTTGGGGAGAGGGAAGACTGTCTGCGGCGCTGGGGAGCGGGCAGGCTGGGGAGGCTCCCTAGATCTAGAGGCCCTAGGCTTCTGCCTACTTAGCCTATACATAAATCCGACCCTGCCTATGTCACAGTGAGCACAGGCCCATCGATCACGTGCAAGGCATTCTGCATGTTGGGAAGGAGCCTCCTGTTCTGGGCCAGGAGGAAGAGTGACACCAGCAGAAGACTGGGTGGTGGGGTCGAAGCTGATCCCGGGGAGCACGTGAGGAGTCAAGGCTTCCCGCATGAAGGCCTCGCTTCCCCTAGAAGTCCCTGCCTCCTGGTCTGTGTTCGCTTTCTTCTTCAGGTACAGCGCCAGCATGTTCTGGATGGTGCACCTGCTTTCGGGGGAGAGTTTGTCGAACTGGTCCACACTAGAAGAATAGCCATGAGACGGGTGAGACTCCTGCAAGGCGTCCCCAAAGTCAGGGGAACATAAGCGCATTTGAAGAGCCTTGCTGGGTCAGGGCAAGGCCCATTCAGTCTGACATCCTGTTGGCATAGTGGTTCCTTCCAGATGCCCGTTTTTGTCGATTCATGATTGTTTCTATTCATGACAGTAGGAGGGCAGTTATATGCAAGACTGTATTCAGTACTGTTCGTGCCTGCAAAGCTTTCGGGACAGACATACTCCGACCCTTCCAACCAGTGCCCCCTAACTTCCAGCTGAAACCAGGTACCCTTTTCATACCACAAATGTTCTTCAGTGGTGAACCATGGCATCTCAAATTCCAGGGGAGCCCTGTACGATGCCAAAATTCAGTGCCCCCACGCCTCTCAACGTCTATTCAACATCATAGTTGCGGTGTCCCCTGTGGGGCCCGCAAGGCTTCACGCCAGGGTGACCAAACCAGTTGCACTCCCCTAAATCCATCTAAATGTAATTGGGGGGGGGGTCCCACTTAAGTTGCACTTTATAGCTCAAGAGGGCCCCTCTGGCTGATAATAATATAGTAGCACAGGGGACGCATCACAGAACAAAATGACATGTAGTTGGTCCACCACAATTGCAAGATTATTGCATCCTTCAGGAATGGTGTGTCCAGCTCCATCTGAGTCATCATCCAGGCACGCTGTGGAGCTGCATGGATGAGAGATGGGCATCTTCGGCCAGTCAGGGGTGAAGAGCTGGCAAGATGCCCTGTACTGAGCAGAAAAGCAAACTCTTTGGCCTCCAAGATCTCTCCCAACTCTCAGCAGCCCTCACTGTGAGCCATACTAGAGGAATTTTGTCCTGCTTTTGCTGAGCTACAACACAGGAGCGCACCCCCAGGGGGCCATGATGTGGTAACCCTGGCGAAGCATTGCAGAGCAACTGAGAAAGGAGAATGATGTTTGCGTGGACAGTCCATTGGAAAGCTGCACTATTATTGCATCGATAGCACATTGCAGAATACGGCCCCCCTCCAGGCAAAAACATCCGTCTGGAGGCACAGTAGCTCTCATTTCAGAGGTTGTGGTTTTACAGCTTCCTATTTATTTATTTGTTTGTTTGTTTGTTTGTTTGTTTGAAATTATTTATTTATTTCATAAAATTTATACACTACCAGATGGTAAGAAACCTCAAAGCCGTTTACAGAAAGATAAAACCATAAAATCAGGAAAAACCTACAGTACATTTTAACGCTGAAGAAGTGAATACCAGAATAGATCAGAACTCCCTCCCAAGGTAAGGGGAAGAGACATGGCTAAGATGGCAGGACAGCTTACTCTATGATGTTAACCCCTTCATGCACTAATTAGACTGAAGCATGTTGGTTATATGAGACTGGTTATCCCGCACAACATGCTCTCACACAACCCATGCCCTCCAACTGAAAACCCATTTCCTGGGTTTTCAACATTGTGTTTTGTGCCTGTGAACTGCACAGTGAATATTTTTATTAGGGGAAAAAACAGCCCGGTGTTTCAGCTTCTCAGAGTTGTTTTATTCAGTGCGCTGCTACAGCTTGTCACACCCAAATCCTCCAAAGGAATCTGCCAAAGTGCTTTTCCAGGCAAAAGGGGGCAGAGGGAGAGAAACCAAGAACCTCAAATTCACTAGATGGGGAATTGTGTGGCCCTCTAGATGTTGTTGGATTCCATCACCCCTCACCCTCGGCCATGCGGGCTGAGGCAGAAGGCCATTGGATCTGGCAATATCTGGGAGCCCACAAGATTCCCAGCCTCTGCCCTACAGAAACAACCAGGCACTCAGCTGTGAGGCACGCCTCTTACTGGAGGGAGGGTCACTCCAGAGGCAGCTGTGGCATGAGGGTGCTGGTTCATGCCTTTGTGGGCACACCTGAGAATTAAAGAGGACCCCCTAGGAAGTGTGCTTGGAGATCTTCCTTACCACGTGGCTCTTTGGCAAAAGCACAACAGTACTGACAGCCATATGGAACCACACCTCAAAGCTGGATCAGACTTCCCAGATCCTGTAGCCTACATCAGGAGGAAGACTGGGGCAGAGGGGCCTAGAGTGGGAGTCAGAGCTGCTCTTAGGGCTGCATGTCTGAAGCATGGGCAGAAATCTTTGGGTGTGAGGTTGCATGGGGCTGTCTCTTTGTGTTTTGCTGGTGCCAAGCCGCCAGCCAGCCAAAGGCAGGCAACCAACTGGCTTCAGGGGCAAGCTCCTTTGCAAAGCCAGTCTGACTTCACCAAATGCAATGGCAGAGTGACCATTAGGCCCGTGTTCTGCTTCGCTGTGAAATG
Organism: Podarcis tiliguerta; assembly: GCF_965153285.1. Classification (NCBI taxonomy): domain Eukaryota; kingdom Metazoa; phylum Chordata; class Lepidosauria; order Squamata; family Lacertidae; genus Podarcis; species Podarcis tiliguerta. The sequence continues at coordinate 20,126,012 of NC_139552.1, forward strand.
GTGTGTGTTCCTCAATGCAGAGAACCTCTTTTTCAATGTCAAGCTGGTCTAAGGAAGAAAAGCATAAGAGTTAGTCTTGAATCCCCACACACATGTGCTGGGAGATGCCTGCACACCGCACATGTAAAGCACATCTCCCACCCACCCACACCCAAAAAGTCCTGGGAACAATGGTTTGTTAAGGGTGCTGGGAATCGTAGCACTGTGAAAGGAAAACTAAGGTTCTTAGGATGCTTTGGAGGGGGTGGAATGTTGAATACACAGCGGCCACATGGACAGACGGACACCCCCCCCCCACCATAGCTTCACCTTTTGGCACAAAAAGTCTTCAGCCAGATGTCATGCAACCCTTTGGCAGGGGCAACTTACCATTTTATTGATTTTCCATAACAAACAATTAAAAAGGCGGACAATCTTGCAAAGGAGTGTTGCCATTTAAACTGCTGGTGTGACGTAGGAACCTGAACAAAGAAAAGGAACAAGCTACGAAAAACGAAACATCCCACCTGGGCACGGTTTCTGAGAGAGCAACAGCAGAAGACCCAGACTCTGGCAAGATGAGCATTTGCCCAGTGGATTCTGGCCACTCCATGAGGGCAGACAGGGGATGGCTGCGGTGGCCGCCAGCCCCTTCCCACTCCATCTCAGATACAGAACGCATTTGCTCTGCCACTCCTTGGCTCGGGCGCCACCTACTGTTGGCCTCCTTGCCTTCCACCCTACCAGTCCCAATGAGCACCATCTACCCCTGGTCCAGAGGCGCAGAGCAGTAGTTAGGTGATCTTGCGCCCCGGCAGAACCGCCCAGATTGCGCCCCCTAGCCACGGACAAGTTAGCTCTTCTTTCTGCCTCTCCTCCACCCCCCTCCACCCATTCAATTCACCCTGGAAGTACAAGTATCGAAAAGTAAAATGTTAGAGATTCCCCCCCACCCCATAGCAATATAATTGGATTCAGCTAGCTGGTCAGTCTACTTTCGGTTTCACGCCTGGCTCCTTGTTAAATTAATACTGCATCAGAAACCTCCCAAGCAGATAGCCAAAGTTCTTTGGCATTTCTCCAGTTGTTAATGAGATGTCTCTTCTAGTCCAGGGGAGTCTTTTGATCTTCTTCCAGGAAACCAAGAGTCAAAAAGCTTGATTTTCCTTTTTTCCCTTTCCCCAGTCATTTCCACATAGGCATTATTAGAGTTATTAAAACCTTATTATATCAACAAATGCAAAATTTTTAGCCTCCCTTGCTTTCCTGGTGACTTTCAACTTAAACACAAACTGCTCTGGAGTGAGAAAAACCCATCACACTCGAAAAGCCCAGCTTGAGGGACCTGGAAGTGTGCGGGGAAGAGCAATTTTGTAGTGGCTTTGTGGCACAGGAGCACCAAGTTCACCAACTGGCTGATTCAGATTGAATCCCATTCAAAAAGAGTGCAATGGTGTGTGTTTCAGCCAGCCATCCGGCTGCTGCAACTATTCCCTGGGTGCCACCACACTGTCCTGTCTGTGTGTTTGGAAGGGAATGGGAGCTATGCTCCCCCCGGAGACACGCCACTCCTTCTTCCTTAGCTGTGCTGCTCAACAGTTGAGGCAACCTTCACAGTTCTGGGATGCCGAGGAAGCGAACCAATAGTCATGTTCATCTGTACTGGCTCAGTATGACCTATTCTGACAGGTGCTGCCTTTCATATTCACGCCCAAGAGCCTTTCCGCTCCAGAGATCTGGGGCTGAACCCGGGATCTGCACGCCAAGGCTGGAGTAAGAAAGAGCCCTTGCCAGCTGGCCACGTTGGGCGCCTGCCTGGAGAGTGGAAGCCGGGGGTTGGAGGGACACCGTGCTGCTCCTGGCAACCCCCACCCAACCCGACGTCCTCCTCCGCCTGAATCCCGCTTCCCCCGGGACGCCCTTCCCATCCTGGAGCGGCTGGGGTGGGAGCGCTCCCCACCCCCCTTTCCAGACCCCCCTCGTTCTTCTTCTTCATGCCTCGGGTGTTTTCCTGAGTGTATCTTCAGAACAACCCTCTGTGAGGGAGGCTAAGCTGGCCCAAGGACTGGCCCAAGGTAGCTCAGCCAAGTTGCCAAGGCCAGCATTTAAGACCCTTTCCCCTCAGATGAGAAAGCCGGGATGAGTCATGCTAGCAGCCTGTGGCCTTGATGGGCTTTGTGGCAGCCCAGCCCAGCTGCTATAGTCCACCTCTGAACCGAGGAAGTGCAACTGGAGAGACAGAGCCCATTACTTTTGTCACGGGACAGAAGCACACGACTTCCCCCTCCCACTTGCCGCCCGCCCCAGTCTTTCTCCGGCGGCTCAGTTTAGTGCGCCAAGCGGCTCATCCCAGGTGGGAATTCGGGTGGCGCTGCTTGCAGAAGGAGAAACGGCTGGCGCTAGCAGACACTCCCATTGTTCTTCTCATGTAGGACTTCCGGGATCCAGATGAACGTTTTACCAAAAAGTATGGCTTGACTACTGATTTCCCATTTAAAGGAAGGCAAAACGACCTAAGTTTGTAGGACAGGTGAAAAAACCCACGAATTACATTTAAAGTTCTGGGAGATGCAAAGGAAAGCTTGCATTTTAAACTTGCATTTGACAGCTTGTTGCTTGGTGCGGTTAACGGAATGGGGATAGTGAGAAAGAAGAGACTTGGAATTAGAAGCTTAGGATTTAAGGTAAGGTTACCAGATTTTTTTCAAAGAATCCGGGGACACTTTTTTTTTTTTTTTCAAAAGAGAAACAAATGTTATTTTTTAAAAATCATTTTTTTTTTAAAAAAAAAAAGAGAAGTAATACCTTCTCTTCTGGGTCTCCTCTGTCGCGTGGCCTTCCTCTGGGCCCCAGCCTGATCTCTTGGAGTGCTATCTGCCGTGAAGTAGGCTCGGGTCGGGCCTGGGCTCGGCCCCGTGTCCTTGCCCTCCTGGTGCTCTCCTACCTCTCTTCCGCAAGGTCACAAGGTCGGGGCTCCCCTCTTTTTTCTCCTTCCTCTTTCTCTCTCTTCCTTCTCCTTCTCCTTTCCTCCTTCTCCCTGGGTTGGCTCCGGGGTTTTTACTGGCCCTGGAGCGCTGCTGGGCCACGTGGCTGGGTGCTCTCGCTCCCGCCTTGATTTCGGTCCGGGGGGGGGGGTCAGCGGTTCCCCCAGTTGACGCGCCGGGCATCCCTGGTTCCCCCTCGGCAGTGGCAGCGCAGGCGGCAGTCTCAGCAGCCCGGAGCCATATGATGTGTCTTGTGCCGTTGAACCAATCACGCAACATTCCTTCCCTACTAATAAATCTACAACACTTAAAATATAAATCTGGGGGCCTTATATGAAATTCGGGGACATTCCGGGGACGGATTTTGTTGGGGACAGATTTGTAAATCCGGGGACTGTCCCCGGGAGACGGGGACATCTGGTAATCATTCCGTAATAGGGCTTCTCCTGCCTTTGCCAGTATGTCAGCCTTCTCAGCCTCCTTAAAGAGGGCTTTCAGGAGCACTTGTACGTCTGGCCATATGGGATTGTGAGTGGAGAAGGTGGCGCAGTCTGGATGAGTCCCTCTGTCTTGCTCTTTGGTCACTGTGTCCGAGCACCATTTTGGGCCGATCAGGATCTATGGGGAAGGGGATCCACCCAGAAGTTGTGGAGGGAACGGGAAGAGAAGCTTGGTCAAGAGACTGGCTCATGTCAGAAGGAGGCCTGACTGCATCCTTGGCGAAGCCCAGGGCAGGGCACGAAGGCAGCATTGCCCAGCCGGAAGGCATTCGGAGGCAAATCATCAGCAAGGAACAGAAAATCCCCTCCCCTTCCCTCAAGAAGACTGAAGAATCTCTAGTCGGCCTTCAGGTGAGTTCAGCATCCCAGGTCTCTGGGGTGTTCCTGTCCATTACAAAGCTGACTCGAGGCTCCGTCAACTGAGCCCTACACTCCTTGCGTACATGAAAGGGGCACAGAAAGGAGGGGAGGCAGCCTTTTCCTGGAGCCGTCTTACCTGCAGCAGTTCACTCGCTGGCTGCTGACCCTTTTCCTCCATCACCTGGATGATCCTCTCAAGAGATCCTCTCAAGAGAGGAGAGTTTCCTGCAGAGTCTGGCCAGCTGCTCATCCCTTCCAGGTAATGTTCACAAAAAATGTATTTATGAGGGTAAAGCACGTATCAAAATATTTATACGAGAAGGTAGCCACCCTAGCATTTGATTCATTTTCAGAATAATAAATAAATAAGAAACCGATATGGAAAAAGGAGAAATGGGGAGAAGTTGAAATGGGCAGATTTCCCCATCCCTCCTCAGTCCGGACTTGCTTCTTGAAGTGCTTGTTCCCTCACTAGTAACAATAGGGACACTTCCAAGGAGGTCTTTGCTTTCCTTGTCCAGGTCTGCTTGATAGGCCAGAATTTCCCCTCTCTCTTTCCTCTGAATCTCCAGGCGGCGACAAAGAGAGGAGATGAATATTCTACTGGCTTCTTGGGTCCAGTGGCCTTGCTATAATAGGAAAGTAATTGACTGGAGGAAAGAAAAGTACAGAGGTTTTCAACCTTTTGGGGTCCACGGCTCCCTGGACCAACTCCCTTCTTTCTGCGGCATCCCTGTGGGGCTCAGGAGACCAGTTAGGTCCCCCCTTGCTTGCCTCCCCTCCCCCTTTCTCCAACAGCCTCCCTTGCGGAGTGCTCTCTCAGCCTCCTCTCCTCTCCCTTCTCCTTCGGAGTCCTCCTCTTGGTCTCTGAGCTGCCCCCGCTGCCCCCCAGGGGCCTGGGACTTGCCTGTCCATTCCCAACAGCAAGGGCCCCTCGCCAGTTGGCTGGCTTCCTCTGAGGCCGCCTCAGCTCCTGGCAGCCCACACCCCCGGGCCAGCCCCAGAGGCACCATTCTCTGGGGGAGAACAGCTGGGCAAGCCTTGGGGAGGCAGAGATGGTATCCGAGGAGGGAGGGAAGGAAAGAGGGACAGAGGCCAGGGTCTCCCGCGGCACCCCTGACCATCATTCAAGGCACCCCAGCTGCCACAGCACACTGCTTGAAAACCACTGCAGAACTGGGATGGGAAAGGTTTCTCGTCCAACTAACTGGTCTGGAGAAGAGGAAAGGCAGCCATGCTTGCTCCTTTGTCTTCTCCGAGGAGACTTCCAGCCTGACTTCTCATCTTGAGGCCCCAGGGAGAAGTGGGAAGAGGAGGAGGAGGAGGAAGCATCCCCAGAAGAAGTGTGCTCCCCACCAGTAGGTGCTTCCACCCCCCACTGCTAAATCTGCTTCCAACAGATACTTGGGGGGGGGGGCATCCTGCACTATCTGGTCAATTCCTGGTGTTAGAAGAATTAGTGAGGCATCTGATCAACATTTGTATTTTAAATTTAGCTTAGAAAATATATTTGCAAATGCGTGTTTCATGCTAGGCAGTAAAAGCTGCTGAGTGCTTTGGCAGTTGTTTATTTTCCTGAACAGGGCCCCTCATTGATTTGTTGCAGTACCTCAAAGTTGTAAAAAAGGAGCAAAAGCTGGGAGCAAAGGTCATACAAATTACAGAATACAATCCAAGCTGCAAAAACACTAATTAGAGTTGGTAAATAGTGCCTCCCATCAGACATCTTCCCAAGGTTTAAGGTATCCTGAGAAGGTTAAAGGGCAAAGAGCTAATAGCAACAACAGCTGGCGGGGGGGTGTAAATTGAAGGGGTTGCTTTAGAAACTGTTTTTTATTAAGTTCTTTTTCTTCTAAAAATCTATCTGTGTGATATATGAAATGTATTGACTTTAGTTTAATTATGCAAAATCTAGAAAGTAAGAAATGTTAGATTCTTATGTTAGATTCTTATTTCATTGATGGTGTGTGAGAAGGTGAACCCAAGACCTCTGTTTATATGACAAAATTTAAAACCATGAGCCATCTGTTTTAGCCATTTGCCCCTGTTGCCAGAAGGGCAGAAGGGAAAAAGGGAAAAGGATAATCTGGTAATTAAGATGCCTTGTCAAGGCAAATGTAAGATATATGATAGAAGGAAATATAGCTCTTTGTCTCCCATAAAAGGTAATAGGAAATGGGTGTATCTTTTATGATTGGTTCTAGCAAACAGCCAATAGGAATTTCAACCAGGCTGATTGGACAGAGGCAGCCAAAGGAGGAGTAAGGAGGCTGGGCTGAGGGAATATAAGTGCTGGCCACCAGGGCTGGGGTGTGCAGAGCTTTTGGTAAATATACCACTGTGCCAATCATTTATTTGTCTGACAAATAAATTATTATTTTAATTTCTCTATTGCTGCGTTGAATATTTCATTCCAGCTAAGCGTTAACCACAAGCAGGGTGCTACATTAGAAGGTCTAAGATATAAACACATACATAAATACCGTAAGTAGTTCAAGTAATGCAGGTAAACCCATGAACAGCCAGGTAAACCCATCAAGAGGTTTCCTGCCAGACAGGAGTCAGTTGTAGGCCGCCCCTTCTGTGTTGTATGTATAATGTTTGGAGGGGTGGTCTTGGGCCCCAGGGTGGGCAATTTCAAATGTCTTCAAATAAGGACTTGGTTCGGGGTCTCCTCCTCCCTCCTGCGTGGGGTGAGCACCCTGTTGCAACAGGTAATAAAGATCTGGCTTACTAGCTGCTTTGCTTCTCAGTTTTCTCTGGTTGGCCTCTGTTATTTTCTCCTACCGATAGAGAAGCTACCAAGGGACTCTATATGGGCTCTGAGGTACCCCATAAGGGAAAAGGAGCCGTTTTTTCCTTATAACACTGGCCACGAGTCCCCACCCCCTTGCAGCTGACCCCTTGCTGCTATCTGCTTTGCATACGAGAGCCAGTATGGTGTAGTGGTTAAGAGCGGTAGTCACGTAAATTGGGGAACCGGGTTTGCGTCTCCGCTCCTCCACATGCAGCTGCTGGGTGACCTTGGGCCAGTCACACTTCTCTGAAGTCTCTCAGCCCCGCTCACCTCACAGAGTGTTTGTTGTGGGGGAGGAAGGGAAAGGAGAACGTTAGCCGCTTTGAGACTCCTTAAAGGGAGTGAAAAGCGGGATATCAAATCCAAACTCTTCTTCTTCTTCAGGGTATTGAGGAGGCATCCTGCTAGCCAAAGGAGACATGGACTTAGTTGTGTATGTGCAATTCACATTTGTAGTGTTCTAAATATGTACACCCCTTCATGGATCACTGCCTTGCCGTGGCGAAGGGGCTTGAAGAACTCAGAGAAGCTATGAACTATGCCGAGAAGGGCACCCAAGATGAACAGGTCATAGTGGAGAGTTTTGACCAAACGTGATCCACCTGGAGCAGGAACCGGCAAGCCTCTCCAGTATCCTTGCCAAGAAAACTCCATGGACAAAGACAACAGGCATATAAAAGATATGACGCTGGAAGATGAGCCCCTCAGGTCGGAAGGCGTCCAACATGCTACTGGGGAAGAGCGGAGGACAAGTACAAGTAGATCCAGAGCTGATGAAGCGGCTGGGCCAAAGCCGAAAGGACGCTCAGTTGCAGATATGCATGGAAGCGAAAGGAAATCCAATGCTGTAAAGAAAAATATTGCATAGGAACCTGGAATGTAAGAACCATGAACCTTGGTAAGTTGGATGTGGTCAAAAATGAGATGGCAAGAATAAATATTGACATCCTGGGCATCAGTGAATTAAAATGGACGGGAATGGGCGAATTCAGTTCGGATGACCATCATATCTACTACTGTGGGCAAGAAACCCGCAAAAGAAATGGAGTGGCCCTCATAGTCAACAAAAGAGTGGCGAAAGCTGTACTGGGATGCAATCTCAAAAATGATAGAATGATCTCGATACGAATCCAAGGCAGACCTTTTAACATAACAATAATCCAAGTTTATGCACCAACTACTGGTGCTGAAGAAACTGAAATTGACCAATTCTATGAAGACTTACAAGACCTTATAGAAGTGACACCAAAGAAGGATGTTCTTTTCATTATAGGGGATTGGAATGCTAAAGTAGGGAATCAAGAGATAAAAGGAACAACTGGCAAATTTGGTCTTGGAATTCAAAATGAAGCAGGGCAAAGGCTAATAGAGTTCTGTCAAGAGAACAAGTTGGTCATCACAAACACTCTTTTCCAACAACACAAGAGACGACTCTACACATGGACATCACCAGATGGGCAGCATCGAAATCAGATTGATTATATTCTCTGCAGCCAAAGATGGAGAAGCTCTATACAGTCAGCAAAAACAAGACCTGGAGCTGACTGTGGCTCAGATCATCAGCTTCTTATAGCAAAATTCAAGCTTAAACTGAAGAAAGTAGGAAAAACCACTGGGCCGGTAAGATACAACCTAAACCAAATCCCTTATGAATACACAGTGGAAGTGAGGAACAGGTTTAAGGATTTAGATTTGCTGGACAGAGTACCTGAAGAACTATGGACGGAGGCTCGAAACATTATACAGGAAGCAGCAACGAAAACCATCCCAATGAAAAGGAAATGCAAGAAAGCAAAGTGGCTGTCCAATGAGGCCTTACAAATAGCAGGGGAGAGAAGGCAAGCAAAATGCGAGGGAGATAGAGAAAGATACAGGAGATTGAATGCAGAATTCCAAAAAATAGCAAGGAGAGACAAGAAGGCTTTCCTAAATGAGCAATGCAAAGAAATAGAGGAAAACAACAGAATGGGAAGAACCAGAGATCTGTTCAAGAAAATTGGAGATATGAAAGGAACATTTCGTTCAAAGATTACCATAATAAAGGACAAAAGTGGTAAGGACCTAACAGAAGCAGAAGACATCAAGAAGAGGTGGCAAGAATACACAGAGGAATTATACCAGAAATATATGGATGTCTCGTACACCCCAGGTAGTGTGGCTGCTGACCTTGAGCCAGACATCCTGGAGAGTGAAGTCAAATGGGCCTTAGAAAGCATTGCAAATAACAAGGCCAGTGGAAGTGATGGTATTCCAGCTGAACTATTTAAAATTTTAAAAGATGACGCTGTTAAGGTGCTACACTCAATATGCCAGGAAGTCTGGAAAACTCAGCAGTGGCCAGAGGATTGGAGAAGGTCAGTCTACATCCCAATCCCAAAGAAGGGCAGTGCTAAAGAATGCTCCAACTACCGCACAATTGCACTCATTTCACACGCTAGCAAGGTTATGCTTAAAATTCTACAAGGAAGGCTCAAGCAGTATGTGGACCGAGAACTCCCAGAAGTGCAAGCTGGATTTAGAAGAGGCAGAGGAACCAGAGACCAAATTGCAAACATGCGCTGGATTATGGAGAAAGCTAGAGAGTTCCAGAAAGACATCTACTTCTGCTTCATTGACTATGCAAAAGCCTTTGACTGTGTCGACCACAGCAAACTATGGCAAGTTCTTAAAGAAATGGGAGTGCCTGATCACCTCATCTGTCTCCTGAGAAATCTCTATGTGGGACAGGAAGCTACAGTTAGAACTGGATATGGAACAAGTGATTGGTTCTAAATTGGGAAAGGAGTACGACAAGGCTGTATTTTGTCTCCCTGCATATTTAACTTATATGCAGAATTCATCATGCGAAAGGCTGGGCTGGATGAATCCCTAGCCGGAATTAAGATTGCTGGAAGAAATATCAACAACCTCAGATATGCAGATGACACAACCTTGATGGCAGAAAGTGAGGAGGAATTAAAAAACCTTTTATTGAGGGTGAAAGAGGAGAGCGCAAAATATGGTCTGAAGCTCAACATCAAAAAAATGAAGATCATGGCCACTGGTCCCATCACCTCCTGGCAAATAGAAGGGGAGGAAATGGAGGCAGTGAGAGATTTTACTTTCTTGGCCTCCATGGAACGGTTTGGATTCTTAGATCACGGACTGCAGTTTCTTGAGGATGGACTTCTGGCAAGCGATGGGCTGCACCTCACAACGGTTGGGAGGAATGTTTTTGCCAAAAAACTAAGAAACCTCATCAGGAGGGCTTTAAACTGACTAATGTGGGGGAGGGAGACAGTGCTCCTGAAGGTAGGAGTCTATTAATTGATGAAGATGATCATCCAAATGTCATAGACCAAATGGAGCAAACAGCAAGCAGACCTAGTGGTGGGAGGAAAAAATCCTTAAATAAGAGACACGGGGGAATGACTAATGGACTTCAATGTCTGTACACTAATGCACAAAGCATGGGAAATAAACAAGATGAGCTTGAGCTCTTGGTACAGCAAACTAAATATGACATAATAGGCATCACTGAAACCTGGTGGGATAAGTCCCACGATTGGAATGTAAAAATGGAGGGATACAATCTATTTCAGAGAAACAGACCAGACAAGAAAGGAGGAGGAGTGGCGTTATATGTCAGGGATGTGTATACCTGTGAAGAGATCCAAGATTTAGAACCTCAAAGCCAAAGTGAGAGCATTTGGGTCAAAATTAAGGGAGAGAAGAATAATAGTGACCTCATTGTGGGAGTTTACTACAGATCCCCAAGCCAAACGGAGGACATAGATGATGCCTTCCTGGAACAGATGGCCAAGCATGCAAAAGGAAGGGAGATAGTAGTAATGGGGGACTTCAATTACCCAGATATTTGTTGGATGTCAAACTCAGCCAAGAGCATAAGGTCAAACAGATTCCTCACTGGCCTTGCAGACAACTTCATTGTCCAGAAAGTGGGAGAAGCAACAAGAGGAACAGCCATTTTAGATCTGGTCCTAACCAATGTCGATGACCTGGTTAATGGGGTAGAAGTGGAAGGATCATTAGGCGCAAGTGATCATGCTCTTCTGAAGTTTACTATACAACGGAAAGGAGCAGCCAAGCATACTAGGACTCAATTTCTTGACTTTAAGAAAGCCGACTTCATAAAACTTAGGGAAGTGCTGGGTGAGATCCCATGGACAGTAATACTAAAAGGAAAGGGAGTTCATGATGGCTGGGAGTTTGTTAAGAGGGAGATAGTAAAAGCACAACTTCAGGCAATACCAATGAGACAGAAACATGGAAGGTGCCTAAAGAAGCCAGGGTGGCTATCTAAAGAACTTTTAACTGAGTTAAGATTAAAAAAGGATGTGTACAAAAAATGGAAAAGGGGGGAAACCACCAAAGAGGAATTCAAACAAATAGCCAGCACGTGTAGACACAAAGTCAGAAAAGCTAAAGCACAGAATGAACTCAGGCTTGCTAGAGAGGTTAAAAGCAACAAAAAAGGCTTCTATGGGTATGTTCGTAGCAAAAGGAAGAACAAAGAAACAGTGGGGTCACTCAGAGGAGAAGATGGTGAAATGCAAACAGGGGACACAGAAAGGGCTGAACTCCTCGATGCCTTCTTTGCCTCAGTCTTCTCCGATAAAGAAAACAATGCCCGACCTGAAGAATTTGGAGGAAATGATTCAGCAGAGGAAACACAGCCCAGAATAACTAAGGAGATAGTACAGGAATACTTGGCTAGTTTAGATGTATTCAAGTCTCCAGGGCCAGATGAACTGCATCCAAGAGTATTAAAAGAACTGGCAGATGTGATCTCAGAACCACTGGCAGTCATCTTTGAGAATTCCTGGAGAACAGGCGAAGTCCCGGCAGACTGGAGGAGGGCAAATGTTGTCCCTATTTTCAAAAAGGGGAAAAGAGAGGACCCAAATAATTACCGCCCAGTCAGTCTAACATCAATACCAGGGAAGATTCTGGAGCAGATCATTAAGCAAACAATCTGTGAGCACCTAGAAAGGAATGCTGTGATCACCAATAGTCAGCATGGATTTCTGAAAAATAAGTCATGTCAGACTAACCTGATCTCATTTTTTGACAGAATTACAAGCCTGGTAGATGAAGGGAACGCAGTGGATGTAGTCTACCTTGATTTCAGCAAGGCATTTGACAAGGTGCCCCATGATATTCTTGTAAAGAAGCTGGTAAAATGCGGTCTTGACTATGCTACCACTCAGTGGATTTGTAACTGGCTGACTGACCGGACCCAAAGGGTGCTCATCAATGGTTCCTCTTCATCCTGGAGAAGAGTGACTAGTGGGGTGCCACAGGGTTCTGTCTTGGGCCCGGTCTTATTCAACATCTTTATCAACGACTTGGATGATGGACTCAAGGGCATCCTGATCAAATTTGCAGATGACACCTGTCAGAGCTGGCTCCTGGTCCCAGCTCACAAAGGACCAACGCTAGCCGGTAGTAAAGTATCAAAGTCTTTATTGAAGAATAGTTTCCATTTCCAAGCCTCAGCGCCCCAGCTCTACGTCTAGAGTCTAGACCGGCGAAGCTCCGTCTGAATCTCCGCCCCCTGTACACCAGTTTAAGACTCTAATCTTACTCCACCTCTCCCTTCTCTCCTTTCTCCTCTGGGTCCTGCTGCCCCCCGGGGTCTCCTCCCTCCTGGACTCCTCTGACGCAGACGTTGACCCTCCTGACTCCTCCCGCTCTCTTCGGCGGGCTTTAGGACTTGGCTCCCTACCCGGGCTGCCAACTGTGCCGCCTTCCTGTACATTTGAACTTGGCGCGCGCGCGCGTTTAACCTTCCTCTTAACCGTTTCCTCGCTCCCTGACGGAGGCGTGGTCAATCCTGCCTCATGTTCTCCCGCTGGTAGCGCGCCGCCTGATCCCGATGCCTGGGACTCCTCCCCCCTACTTCCCTCTGGTGTGGACGCTGGTCCAGATTTCCAGCTGCTGCTCTCTGAGTCCCCTCTGGCCCCTTCTCCCTGAAGTGCCCCCCTGGGTACTCCCCTTGCCCTGACCATGGGAGCCCCTTTTTGTGAATCCTCTGATTCACTGGACAGACTCAGAGACCTCGGATCGCTGTCATCGCTGACATTTCCTTCGGACTCCTCCCCTTCGCTCTCCATTTCCTCCCTCTCCTGTGCCTCTGCTCCTGAACCCCTGACAACACCAAACTGGGAGGGGTGGCTAACACCCTAGAGGACAGGATCACACTTCAAAACGACCTTGACAGATTAGAGAACTGGGCCAAAACAAACAAGATGAATTTTAACAGGGAAAAATGTAAAGTATTGCACTTGGGCAAAAAAAATGAGAGGCACAAATACAAGATGGGTGCCACCTGGCTTGAGAGCAGTACATGTGAAAAGGATCTAGGAGTCTTGGTTGACCACAAACTTAACATGAGCCAACAGTGTGACGCGGCAGCTAAAAAAGCCAATGCAATTCTGGGCTGCATCAATAGGAGTATAGCATCTAGATCAAGGGAAGTTATAGTGCCACTGTATTCTGCTCTGGTCAGACCTCACCTGGAGTACTGTGTCCAGTTCTGGGCACCACAGTTCAAGAAGGACACTGACAAACTAGAACGTGTACAGAGGAGGGCAACCAAAATGGTCAAAGGCCTGGAAACAATGCCTTATGAGGATCGGCTAAGGGAGCTGGGCATGTTTAGCCTGGAGAAGAGGAGGTTAAGGGGTGATATGATAGCCATGTTCAAATATATAAAAGGATGTCACATAGAGGAGGGAGAAAGGTTGTTTTCTGCTGCTCCAGAGAAGCGGACACGGAGCAATGGATACAAACTACAAGAAAGAAGATTCCACCTAAACATTAGGAAGAACTTCCTGACAGTAAGAGCTGTCCGACAGTGGAATTTGCTGCCAAGGAGTGTGGTGGAGTCTCCTTCTTTGGAGGTCTTTAAGCAGAGGCTTGACAACCATATGTCAGGAGTGCTCTGATGGTGTTTCCTGCTTGGCAGGGGGTTGGACTCGATGACCCTTGTGGTCTCTTCCAACTCTATGATTCTATGATTCTATGATTCTATGATCACTGCAGATGGTGACAGCAGCCACGAAATTAAGAGACGCCTGCTTCTTGGGAGGAAAGCAATGACAAACCTAGACAGCATTTTAAAAAGTAGAGACATCACCTTGCCAACAAAGGTCCGTATAGTAAAAGCTATGGTTTTCCCAGTAGTGATGTATGGAAGTGAGAGCTGGACCATAAAGAAGGCTGATCGCCGAAGAATTGACACTTTTGAATTATGGTGCTGGAGAAGACTCTTGAGAGTCCCATGGACTGCAAGAAGATCAAATGCATCCATTCTTAAGGAAATCAGCCCTGAGTGCTCACTGGAAGGACAGATCGTGAAGCTGAGGCTCAAATACTTTGGCCATCTCATGAGAAGAGAAGACTCACTGGAAAAGACCCTGATGTTGGGAAAGATGGAGGGCACAAGGAGAAGGGGACGACAGAGGATGAGATGGTTAGACAGTGTTCTCGAAGCTACAAACATGAACCTGACCAAACTGCGGGTGGCAGTGGAAGACAGGAGTGCCTGGCGTGCTCTGGTCCATGGGGTCACGAAGAGTCGGACACGACTGAACGACTAAACAACAACAAAATATGTACAAAGCAACCTTGCTGGAGGATGTGGATGAGGTTAACCCTTTCTCTCCCTGCCATGGTCCCATGAAGCTGCTGTATTTCAAGGGAAGATCCCTTCGCCCCCCTGGCAGAGAGAAAGACTTCGACTCCCTCCTCCCAGCCATCCCAGCAGCCCTCAGGCTTCCCCTTGGCTGCTTCTAAGCTAATAAACAACCACCAATTAATACCATGCCTACTTTGGATCTGAGAATTAAGAAGATAACCTGCCAAGAAGAATACACAGCTATTTCTCCCCCTCAAGGTACCTTGTATTCCTCGACAGCCTCTTCCAGAGGAATCACCTCGTGGTGTTGGTGCTTCTTGGATCTGCCCCAAGCCACACAGATGGGGGCTTCATCCTCCTTGCAAAAGAGTTTCAGGGGCTCCTGGTGCTTCTCACAGACTCCTCCTTTCCCTCTGGAAGACTGAGAGTCTTGGCTACTTCGACAAAGGTAGCCAATTGCCGATTGCGGACGAGGCTCCTTCTCGGGACTCCAACTCGGCCTTGAGGACAGGAAGCCAGCCTCCTTTTTGCCCCGCTGCACTGGATCAGGCCCGACCGGCAGAAGTTGTGCCCACACTCAAGAAACCAGAGGCCTTTCTCCTGGGCATGGTCGGCCAACTGGTGCCAAAGAAGGATAGAACTTTCTTTATGTATGCCACAACAGCAGCAAGAATACTTATTGCGCAGTATTGGAAGACAGAAGAACTACCCACTCTGGAAGAATGGCAGATGTAGGTGATGGACTATATGGAACTGGCAAAAATGACTGGCAGAATCAGAGACCAGGGAGAGGAGACGGTGGAAGAAGATTGGAAGAAATTTAAAGACTACTTACAGAAATATTATAAGATTAATGAATGTTAGAATGACATCGGATTGAGGTTAAAAGGTTATTAGCAACAAAGTGGTGAAGGAGTATGGAAATTCGAAGGTTAAAAGGTGTAAAATTAAAGGTTCAATATATTAAGATATTAAGAAAAGATTAAGATACATTAAGATATTAAGATAAAGATTAAGTTAAGACAGAGGGAAGGGATTTGCTGATTAAATATTTGAATTGGAATACAGTGAGGGGAGGTGTGGGGAAGTCTGGGAAATAAGTAAATGCAAGGAATATTATGAGAATGGAATTGTTTTTATTTGTTTTTTCTGTGTTGTTGCTTTTGTATTTTTGTATTTTTCTTTTGTTTTTTCCTTTTATGCAAAAACCCTAATAAAAAATATTTTTAAAAAAAGAAGTTGTGCCCACACTCTGGGATGGTCCCTGTGTCGTAAGAGAGTCAGGGTCAGAGAGGGCAATGAAGGAGAAGGACCCTACCAATATCAAAGCGATCGTATTCTGCCTTCACACCCTACAAGAAGGTCAACGGTGCCTTGGGCTATGGATCCTTTTTCGCTGTATCGAATCGTATCCTTTTTGCTGTATCTTTCTCATTGACTTTAAGAATGGATCTGAATGTGTTTTTCGACTCAATTTTATTTTTCCTCAAAATGCTGTACTTTTCTAAATGTATCCAAATGTATCCGAATGGGTTTTGTATTTCCCCCCAATCTCATCGCCTAGAGAATGTTCCTTAAATGTAACAATCACTTGTTCCAAATGTATTTGATTCAAATGTATTCAAGTGTATACTTTTATGGGGAAACGTAGCTAGGAAAATGTGGATATATATATATATATATATATATATATATATATATATATATATTGCTTATAGTGCCTTTGAACGGTCAACGTTCCACCCTCTATCCTTTCACGAGCTGCCAAAAACACTCTCCACACCACACTGCCATCTACTGGGTCTACAAATGATGCCATGAATACACACAAATACAAGCTCTAAAATATATTAGTTTTATTTTCCCATAAGTATGCAAACCTAAGACTATCACACCCGAATTGATAGCTATGCAGAACAGGATTCCCCCCCTCGGTCCATCGGATAGCTGCCTGCGCGGCTGTCTTTGAGGGGGGTGGAGGGAGGAACGGGCGGGATCGACATCGGATAGCTGCCTGCCTAGCTGCCTGCCTGCCTGCCTGCCTGAACATGCCGTGCACCCGGGGGGCGCTGCGACCGGCGCCCATTGGGAAGGAACAAGACAGGAAAAGGAGGGAAACGGGAGAGGTATTTTTAAGGCCCCACTTTTCACATGGTGTCCTGTTGTGTGTTCGGAAAGTACTCTTTCTTGTTTGATTTGAGTTAATGTCAGAATGAAAGCGAGTTCCTTCAAAATAACACATTCCTTTTTATCGTACCAGTTTCTCATATTGTACGAAGCGGAAGAAGAAACCATAGAGAGCATTCATATTTCCCTTCTGATCAATGAAGTCAAATGTTACAATTATCCATTTTAGAATGAGCACCTATAGGGAGAAGACAGATCTCAGTAAGCCAAAGCAAGGCCAAGACACCAAACCCCTTCTGGAATATGGTCAGCGTGTACAACATCTAGCTGAATCATCACCAGGATAACGAAGTCAGACTGGGGGAAATCTCATTCTTCAGAACCAAGACATCATTACCATGCTTTCCAAGTTACCTGAAAGTCACTAGAACACTTGCGAGCACAGAGCCAAGACACAGCCAAAATAAGAGCAAAAGATGGAGTTTGGCCTCATTAGGTCCCCCTCCCATGAACTCCTTAGGTGGGCCACCCTGCGTCCGCCTCGGCATCGCGCCTCGCTATTCTGCAACTCGAGATAACGCTGAACTGCTCTGCAGGGTTGTTGTAAGGATTGCAAGTCAAGGCATCCAAAGTGCCTTTGAAGATTGAAAAGCCCCTAGTCAATGCTTTGAACTACTGTCGCTTTAAAAAGGAAACTCTGTTTTGTTTTGTTTTTTATAAATATTTTTATTAAGTTTTACATAAAAAATGAAACAACAAAGCAGGAAAAAACAAACAACAACAAAGATGGAAAAAATGCAAAATTGCACAAACAGAAAACTGCAAAAAGTATCAAAAAGGAAAAACAAAAATAAAAACAATTTTATCTTCATAATATTCCTTGCATTTACTTATTTCTCCGACTTCCCCAGACCCCCTTCCCTGTATTCCAAATCATATATTTAAACAACAAATCCCTTCCCTCTGTCTTAATTAATTTTTATCTTAATTTTAGTATCTTAATATAGCTTAATCTTCTTGTATCTTAAAATATTGAATCTTTTAATTTTTAAACTTTTTACTAATAACCTTTTACATTCAATCTGATGTCATTCTAACATTCATTAATCTTGTTCGTTTATTTAATTGTTTATTTTTAAAATTTATTTATTTATTGTTAGTTATTTATTTATTAGTTTCTTTATTATTATTATTTTTAATTTATTTATTTATTTATTTATTTATCTATCTATATAATAATTATTAGTTCTTCCTTTAGCAATATGGATACTGTGTAGTATTTGCTTATGCACCTAATAATGAGCCGGAATTGGTGTGTTGCCCCTCACCAGCTGGCAAAATGGGGCAGTCGATTTAACAGCTGGCCTTTATGAAGAGCAATCTGCCTCAGTGACTGCAGACGAATGGCCTCTAGGGAAAAGCAATCCCTTCCTTCTATTAATAATTTAGAATTGCCGTGACCACTGGTTTTTTTTTTTTTTTTTAATGATATTTTATTAGGTTTTACAATCAATAAACAACAAATAAACACAATACAGATAAACAAACAATACCAAAAAGACAATACAACAACATGTATACACAATACGACAAAAGATATTAAAAGAAAAAAAATAAAAAGAAAATTAAAAACAATCATTGTGTCCTTGTATTTTTTACACTAACTTGTTTCTGCGACTTCCCCAGACCTTCCCTCTCTGTATTCCAAATCTTATATTCTGGCAGTAAATTCCTTCCCTCTGTCATATCTTAAATTCATCATAATCTTAGTGTCTTAATATAGTTACATTTCCATATACCTTAAAACATTAGTCTTTCTTAATCTTTAAATTTTTATGCTAATAGTCTTTTAGGTTCAATCTGGTGTCATCAAACATTCATTATCTTATAATGTTTCTGTAGATAGTCTTTAAACTTCCTCCAGTCTTCCTTCACCGTCTCTTCTCCCTGGTCTCTGATTCTGCCGGTCATTTCAGCCAATTCCATATAGTCCATTACTTTCATCTGTCATTCTTCCAGAGTGGGTAGCTCTTGTGTCTTCCAATACTGTGCGATGAGTATTCTTGTTGCTGTTGTGGCATACATAAAAAAGTCCTATCCTTCTTTTGCACCAGTTGGCCGACCATGCCCAGGAGAAAGGCCTCTGGTTTCTTCAGAAAGGTGTATTTAAACACTTCTTTCATTTCATTATAGATCATCTCCCAGAAGGTCTTAATCCTCGGGCATGTCCACCAAAGGTGGAAAAAAGTACCTTCAGCTTCTTTACATTCTAACATGTATTGTCGGGCAAGTGATAAATTTTTGCTAACCTGACTGGGGTCATGTACCATCTGTATATCATTTTCATAATATTCTCTCTAAGGGCATTACGTGCCCTGAATTTCATGCCAGTGGTCCATAACCGTTCCCAGTCAGCCAGCATTATATTGTGACCAACATCTTGTGCCCACTTAATCATTACTGATTTCACTTCCTCATCCTGTGTGTTCCATTTCAGCAGCAAGTTATACATTCTTGACAATATCTTAGTTTTGGGTTCTAACAGTTCTGTTTCCAATTTTGATTTTTCCACCTGGAAACGAATTTTCCTATCCAATTTGTAAGCCTCCATTATCTGGTAGTAATGAAGCCAATCACGGACTTTACTTTTTAGTTTATCAAAACTCTGCAGTTTTAATTTATCTCCCTCTTGCTCCAAAATCTCCCAATATTTTGGCCAGTTGGCCTCCATATTGAGCCTTTTTAGAGCTTTTGCTTCCATTGGTGACAACCACCTTGGGGTTTTATTTTCAAGTAAATCTTTGTACCTAGTCCAAACATTAAACAGTGCTTTCCTGACAATTCTATGCACTTTAACCTTGTCATACCATAGATATGCATGCCAACCAAAAGCATTGTTAACCAAAAGCATTGTTAAATATACTAAGTGCAGTATATCTGTATTTTCAAGAAGTAGCCATTCCTTCAGCCAGCAGAAAGCTGCTGCTTCATAGTAAAGTTTTAAGTCTGGCAGGGCAAAGCCTCCTCTTTCCTTTGCATCCGTTAGTATTTTAAATTTTAAATTTTATTCTTGGCTTTTTGCCCTGCCAGACAAATCTGGATATGTATTTCTGCCACTTCTTGAAACAATCAGTTTTATCAATAATCTGCAGTGTCTGGAATAAAAACAACATTCTTGGCAATACATTCATCTTTAACGCAGCAATATGGCCTAATAATGAGAGTTTCAAATTTGACCATATTTCTAAGTCTTTCTTTATCTCTGTCCAACATTTGTCATAATTGTCTTTGTATAGATTCCCATTTTTAGCTGTCATAGTAATTCCCAAATACTTTACTTTTTTCACCACTGTCAACCCTGTCTCATTCTGAAACCTCTCTTTCTCGGTTTCTGTTAAGTTCTTTTCCAAAACCTTTGTTTTAGTTTTCTTCAGTTTAAAACCTGCCAATCGACCAAACTCCTGAATCAATTCTAAGGCTCTTTTCGCACCAGATTCTGGCTCCTGTAGTGTCAAAACTAGGTCATCTGCAAATGCTCTTAATTTATATTGTTTAGCTCCGACCTGTATCCCTTTAACCAATTGGTCCTTTCTAATCATGTTTAGCAACACCTCCAGGACTGATATAAAAAGCAGGGGGGAAATTGGGCAACCTTGTCGTGTTCCTTTTTCTATTCTGAACTCCTCTGTTACAACGTTATTAACAATTAGTCTAGCTTTTTGTTCAGAATAGATTGCACCTATACCATTTTCAAATTCTTGGCCTACCCCCATTCCTTGGAGATTCTTCTTCATAAAACTCCAAGAAATATTGTCGAAGGCTTTCTCCGCGTCCACAAATATTAAAACTGCTTTTGTGTTTATATTTTCCTGTAAAAGTTCCAAAATGTCTATTACATTCCTCACATTATCAGATAAATGCCTACCCGGGAGAAAGCCTGCCTGGTCCTTGTGAATCTCCTCTATTAAGACTTTCTTTAATCTTCTAGCCAAAATGTCTGCAAAGATTTTGTAATCCACATTAAGCAATGATATAGGGCGGTAGTTCTTAAGTTGATGCTTTTCAGATTCTGTCTTTGGTATAGGTGTAACAAAAGCTTCTTTCCACGTTTCAGAAACTCTGATTAGTAAGAGTTTGGGGAATTAAACAGTTGCACTGCCAAAAAAGTTCAGTTTTACTTTTAAGGACAGGAAATTTTCCTGCAGGCCATCTGTGCTAAAGAGAGGGTGCAGATATAAGTCTCCTTGTTTTGGACCACCCAATTTGCATAAAAATAAGACAAGATTAAAAGTGTTGAGTTTTCCCCACCCCATGGGAAAGGAGCAAATGAAAAATCCTCTCCTGAGCTGTGGCTGCTACTTCCTGAGCATGAGAGATGAAAAGGGCCTGTATGGATTTGGCAAAGTCAGCATTCACAGTTCGAGAATCACACTTGGCTCATGACCAAGGGTGTCCAAAAATAGCAAAAGCCAATCTTTTGGCTCAGAGTTGATCTCTGTCCCTCCAGATTTTGCTGGTCTCCAATGCCCATCACCATCATGACCAATGGTCTGGGATTATAGGATCTGGAGCCCAGAAACACCTGGAGGGCCTGAGCTTGAAATTGGGAGTGTCAGTTTTTCACTCTGGGCCTGTGACATTCTGAACAAAGGGACAGTCTCTGCAAGAGCACTCCAATGCTGAAATGAAAAATATGGCATGTCAAACAATAGCTTGGGATCACACATCCGCTCTGGAAGTCCTAAGGCCAGATGTGTGTGAGCTGTTTGGGCTTACTCACTGATCAGAGAAAGGAGTTCTGGGCACATCATTTTTTTAAAAAAGCATTCCCTTCTTTTCCTTTTTTAATTTATGCAAGTGGGTTCTGAAACAAAACATTGCAACTTGGCGAGTACTTATGCCCAAGGCCAGCCTAAGACATTTTGCTGCCTGAGGGAAAGGACAAAATGCACTGAGGTCGGCTGGGTTGTTAGAAAGGTAGCGGGCAAGGCACGTGACAGCTCTCTCTCCCACAGAAGCCGCCTAGTCAGGAGGAAGAGCTGAGGGGAATACTTTGCTGATAAATCTCATGGTAGTAATGTGCCTAGATAATTAACATTTTCTGTACGAAAATTGGTATGAAATTGGTATTGTTTAAACAGTTGAACAAAAATAATATATATTTCCTAATAACATCAACTCTGATTTGGACCTATTTATAATATATCCTGAGATTTTACCAAGACATCAATATTTTGCATTATCCTCCAGACATGCCTGGAGTTGTTCAGTGACCATCCGTTCAATCACCTTGCCCAGGAATGGAAAGTTTGAGACTGGACAATAATTGGACATAATGTTGTTGTTTAGTCGTTTAGTCGTGTCCGACTCTTCGTGACCCCATGGACCAGAGCACGCCAGGCACACCTGTCTTCCACTGCCTCCCGCAGTTTGGTCAGACTCATGTTTGTAGCTTTGAGAACACCGTCCAACCATCTCGTCCTCTGTCGTCCCCTTCTCCTTGTGCCCTCCATCTTTCCCAACATCAGGGTCTTTTCCAGGGAGTCTTCTCTTCTCATGAGGTGGCCAAAGTATTGGAGTCTCAGCTTCAGGATCTGTCCTTCCAGTGAGCACTCAGGGCTGATTTCCTTCAGAATGGATGCGTTTGATCTTCTTGCAGTCCATGGGACTCTCAAGAGTCTCCTCCAGCACCATAATTCAAAAGCATCAATTCTTTGGCGATCAGCCTTCTTTATGGTCCAGCTCTCACTTCCATACATCACTACTGGGAAAACCATGGCTTTAACTATACGGACCTTTGTTGGCAAGGTGATGTCCCTGCTTTTTAGGATGCTGTCTAGGTTTGCCATCGCCTTTCTTCCAAGGAGCAGGCGTCTTTTAATTTCGTGACTGCTGTCACCATCTGCAGTGATCATGGAGCCCAAGAAAGTAAAATCTCTCACTGCCTCCATTTCTTCCCCTTCTATTTGCCAGCAGGTGATGGGACCAGGGGCCATGATCTTCGTTTTTTTGATGTTGAGCTTCAGACCATATTTTGCGCTCTCCTCTTTCACCCTCATTAAAAGGTTCTTTAATTCCTCCTCACTTTCTGCCATCAAGGTTGTGTCATCTGCATATCTGAGGTTGTTGATATTTCTTCCGGCAATCTTAATTCCAGCTTGGGATTCATCCAGCCCAGCCTTTCGCATGATGAATTCTGCATATAAGTTAAATAAGCAGGGAGACAATATGCAGCCTTTATTGGACATAATGGCCAGGTCCAAATATGTCTTTTTATTTTTTAAATGATATTTATTAAAAGTTTTATAGTTACAGAAGAAAAAGAGAAAAAGAGATAAAGCACAGAAAATATATATATATATTTATAAATTTAAAAAATTAATAATTAAATATTAAAAAATACATCAAAAAGCAAAAAAGAAAACAATACCTCCACCCAACCAGAGAAAAAACAAAAACATTTAAAAACACATCCTTTTTTCACATCTCTATCCTTCAATGACTTATTTCCTCGACCACCACCCTTTTTTGTATTCCAGTTAATAATTAAGTCAGCAAATCCTTTCCATCTTTCACTGCTTACTATCATTTAATTATCTTAATCTATTTTAACCTTATCTTCCCATCAAAATCTTAAAATTTATCTAGACTTCAATCTAATAAAAAAACCTTAAATCTTAAACCCTTAAATCCTAAAATCTTAAATCCTTATCATATTTCAACTAAAGTCATATAAGTTCATTCCACCATCTCCCAACATTCCTTAATTATAGAATATTATACTAAATAATGTTTTAAAAAATTCCAATCTTCTTCCACCGTCTCTTCTCCCTGGTGTCGGATTTTGTCAGTCTTTTCTATCAGTTTGATATAGTTCATCAACCTGGTGCTCTTCTGTCCGAGGCTCTTAACTCTTCTCCCTGTCCTGTCTGCAAGTTTCTTTTAGTGCCAAAAATTAAGTCCCAAAGGGCTTCCTTCTCAGCAACTCCTTTATCCCATCTCAGCAAATTTGCCCATACTCCATATTCAAAGTTGTAATCCAGAAAATGTTCCAGGGCATACTCCACAGGCCCTTTGAGACTCAAGAGCTCCACTTTTCCAGTCTCTCCCTCAGTGTCTCCCTCCATCAGAAAATCTACCCATCTTGCCTTATTCAGTACAAACGGGGCACCGTCTCTCCAATTCTGACTCTCAAACTCCATCATCTCAGAATTATGTCCATCAATTTGTTTCTGTGGGGCCGGGGCCTCCACTTGAGTTTCTTGAGGTGCAGAAGCAGTTTGATCCATCTTCTTCTCCCGAACTTGCCGTTTCAAAATTGGTTCCTGAGTCACATCCTGAGTGGTTCCTGTTGAAATGTTCACTTTTTGTTCCAAATCAAATACACTTTGTCCCAAAGTGTCCATTTTCTTTACCGTCAAGTCCGTCTTCTCATGTAATTGTTCCAACAGAGCATTTATTTTTTCAAATGCATTCACTAGAGCTTCTTGTTTTCCCATTCTTATCCAGAGACTTTCCAAGGTCGCTTCTTTCACAGCCCTTGGTTCTTAATGGAAAGTTCCACTTCACAGTTACAAGTTGCAACAATTTCAGAAGCTCCCTCTATAGGCAACAGTTTCTGTTTGTATCTATTCTTGTTATTCCAAATCAAAATCCAGTATCAAAGTTACTGTTCAACTTTTCTCCTTTTTAAGTGCCACAAGAACAATGCAATATATATATATATATATATATGCAGGTTTTGGTGTCCTCGGGTGTCTTCCCGTGTAAAAGTTGGGGTGTCTAGGCGACGTTTCGACGAGGTCTCACTCGTCATCTTCAGGCTGGTGCTTTCGGCTTCTTGTTACTGGAACAGAGCAGGATCTCAGTGTTTGAGTTCCTATAAATACTGTTGAGGAGGTGTGGTGTATAGCCTCCAATGTTCTGGGCAGAGAGGGGGTTCCCAGGCTAGTGTGCCTTTTCTTCTTTTGTTCCTTAATTACTTGAGGGATATCTTGAGTGATTTCTTGAGTGATTTCCTGAATCCCACTTAGGTGGGTCATTAGGTGTGGATTAGTTGCTAAAGCCTTCGTGTCTTGAACTCTTGAACTTTGTGAAGAGTTTTTCTGAGAAGATGGCTGTACTGCACTTGGTTGTGCTCTGGCTTGGCTTCGTGTATAGGGGCGAGCTGTGGTTTTGTGGCCTGTGCCAGCCAGATCTGTGTAGGGATTGCAGGTCTGGCTGGCACAGGCCACAAAACCACAGCTCGCCCCTATACACGAAGCCAAGCCAGAGCACAACCAAGTGCAGTACAGCCATCTTCTCAGAAAAACTCTTCACAAAGTTCAAGAGTTCAAGACACGAAGGCTTTAGCAACTAATCCACACCTAATGACCCACCTAAGTGGGATTCAGGAAATCACTCAAGAAATCACTCAAGATATCCCTCAAGTAATTAAGGAACAAAAGAAGAAAAGGCACACTAGCCTGGGAACCCCCTCTCTGCCCAGAACATTGGAGGCTATACACCACACCTCCTCAACAGTATTTATAGGAACTCAAACACTGAGATCCTGCTCTGTTCCAGTAACAAGAAGCCGAAAGCACCAGCCTGAAGATGACGAGTGAGACCTCGTCGAAACGTCGCCTAGACACCCCAACTTTTACACGGGAAGACACCCGAGGACACCAAAACCTGCATATATATATATATATATATATATATATATATATCTTATTCAACCGTCCATCAGGATGTATTCCATTCCCAATTATTAATTTTCTCAGAATAAAACTTTTTGACAACCCGATCCCAGGCTCGAAACAGTGGTAAATTATCTCATCTCCCTCACTCTCCCGCAGGTTTAAACCGTCCACAAAAGATTCCCCCCTCTTCTCCTGCTTCCAAGGGGGTATTCGATATCTTAAATAGTGAAAATTTAATACTTTACAGAGTACTTTTCCCAGGCTTTAGCTTGCGACGTCTTTGCTTTGATCTGTTTACAAAACGGAAGGTGGACTTCCTGTTTAGACCTTCACGTTCAAATTTCAAATTTAAATGTTTAAATAGTCCAATTTTCTGTTTACTTACAAATATTTACTTAGAGTCCAAATGTCCACAGGAAAAGTCGGCGCTTTCTGGCAACAGCAATGTAGCTTCACTCCTTGAAAGAAGCGGTGGATTCGCTGTACCGCACCGCTCACCTCACGTCGCTCCGGAGCCCCGAAACCGGGTCTCCCCGCGAGTAGGGGAGGCGCAAAAGGTACCTGCCAAATCCCAAGTCCACGAGCTTCTTCCGCTCGTGGTTTCTAGCGGGTCTCCGCCTTGCCATAGCGATCAGACCCTGATTTCCAAGGAGCGGATTCCTCTGAAACGGAGGAAATCCGCCATTACCAGAAGCGCCAACCCGGAAGTCCCCCAAATATGTCTTTTTAATAAGCAGTTTCACAATCACTTCTTCAGATGGTAGGTTTCACTCGTTCAAGTCTGTCCACATCCTCAGAAGCAACAGGTTGTAATGGATCCCATCCAACTTGACTAGACCCAGTGGCATAGTGGGCTGCGGGGCACAGGGGCAGTTGCGCCAGGCACAAAATTGTTAGAGGTGCACAATTTCAGCACCTGGTGCTGCCTCAATACAGCTGCACGCTTCCATCACTGGGGTCCAATGACAACGGCTTGTCCATGCGATCAGGTAAGTGACCTCTCCAGACAATGGGGTGGCTCTTCTTTTCTTATCTCTGGGGCTGTGATCCCCTGAGTGATGTGGATGCCATTAGGCAGTCGAATGCGCATGCATACTCCGCCTGTTTCCCTCCCTCCTACCCCCTCCTCCACGTGGCCCCGGGAACTGGCAAGCCATACTATGTCTCTGACTAGGCAGAGCTCTGGCACCCTCCTACCTTGGTGGAGTCTACCTCTTTTTATCTGCAGAAAAACTCATGACAGGAGTCATTACAGGAGATCTTGGACTCTGTATCAGACCCTGATGGCAAAGGTGGTTCTGTTAGACTATGAACCACCTGAAAGAGTCTCCTGGTACTGTTTTCACCAACAGATCACAGCACCAGGTTTAGACAGCAGTGTCACCTGCGTCCCTCCTGCACATCCATACCCTGGGGCAAGTCTGGGGATGGGCTCTTGGTTTCTTTGGCCAACTAACTGCTCAGTAATTGTCACCTTTGGGCACTTCCCTGGGGCGGGGGCGGGGTGTACACGTGTCCTCACGCTTGAGGGATTATGGCGGGAGATAGAGGGGGAAAGAGTCCTTTCCTTAAGGGCAAGAATGGCGTTGGAATGGAGGAAATTGATGCAGGGGGTGGATTTTCTGAAGTGAGGGGCTTTTCCTAAGCCGGCAGTCCATAAGGGAAGTGGCTTGACAGATTTCTTGCAACAAAGGATCACTTTGGGCAATAGAAACCAGTTAATGGGCTTTTGATGGACTGAGTCCATTGTTCTCTCAGCAGGCGGCCACTCAGGAGCTCAGTCAAGCTGGCGAAGCTCCGCTGCTCTGCAGAACGGAAACAGGCAGCGGCACAAGAAAGATTCTGTCCACTAGAGACCGCTATCCGCTAAGCGCTATTGGCTAGCTGTCCAAATCCGATGCTTTTGATTGGGCTATACGCAGCAGTATGTAAATACAGAGTTCATGCCCAAGTCCCCGTTCATATTGATACGGTTTCATACCAGAAAGAGGGAAGCAGGTTCTTTTCTTCATAAAAAAAGATGTGGTGCTTGGTGCGACAGGGGAAAGAAAGGGCTTTCTCGAGCTCATTGTCTCGCGCCCTAGCTATGTGGAGGGGTTTCTGGGGAAGGCGAGATCCCTAGCGAATTTCCCCCACGGAAATTCCGTATAGCAGATTCTTAGAAAAGAAAGAAAAAAGAAAAGGAAAAAGGATGGGGGGGAGAGACTGATAGGGAAGAAAGGTTTCCTCTGTTCCCCTCCACTCTTCCAAAGAATTCCGAGCTGAGGTGCAGAGCTCTTTCCTCCCTTGTGAACTCCCCACCCTCCTCCTCCTCCCTTCCACATGACTGGCTGTGTCACCTTGCCTGCCAATCATACCTCCCTTTGAACTGAAGCAGAGTTCCATCCCTGTTTGTGCCAGTTCTGGAGTCTAAAAGCCGAGGACCTAAATCAGCCAAAGGAAAATGACACCCTTCCTACCCACGCAAAAATGCAACTTTCATTGGTCTGTTTGCTACTGGACGTGGGTTTGTTTTTTTCTTTTGGTTTAAGGAGCGAAGCAATAGCTCATTTGCTTGCGAGTGTGGGAGTCTGCAATTCTTGGTGTTCCAGGGCTTTTTGCAAGTTGGAGTTGCCTCCAGTCCACCCCGGATGTCAGAACAGTCCTTCTGGATTAGACCAATGGATGATCTAGTCCAGCACCTTGTTCCCCATAGTTGCCCAGCAGAGGCTCACAACAAGCCCATAAGCAGGACCTGAGTGCAATGGCCCTCTCCCACTCATATTCCCAAGCAGGGCCGGACCTCTGATGAGCCAGAGTGAGGCAGCTGCCGCAGGCGGCCGATGCTGAGGTGACGGGATGGAGCTGGGAGTGGCCTGTGGCCTGGCCTGTACCCCTACGTTAGCTGACTGCTCTCGAGTGCAGAGAAAGCTCCTGTCCTTTCCAAAGTACTTGGAAGAGGATTCAACAGTCAATCCAATTGGCTTCGGTACAGGAAAGATTTGGGGGTGTTTTACTGTTTTGGACGTTTCAATTTGCTGGCAGCGCCCAGAATGGCTGGGGCAACCCAGTCCGATGGACAGCATAGAAATCTCAAGGTTGAATTTGTCTGATTTCCTTTCAGAGCCATTCAAGTTGGTACTTTTCAGCACCTAGGGGTGTAGTGGCATCTGGACCATGGACCTCTCAGCTGGTGACTTGTGGGAGTCAGTCTGCAGCTCACCACACCTCAGCCAGTGGGATGTATCACCAGAGATTACAGAACCCCAGCCGAGTCTTCAGAGATGTCCTGCTCTCAGCAGAACAGCTTCTTCCAGAGCAGTGGCGGAGCAGGGTGGGGGCGGTCCGCACTGGGTGTCATCCTGGGGGGGGGACACATTCACTGTAGGCTTGGGAAGCTGGGGGTCGTGGGTGGGCGCTCCCGGCTGGAGGAGGCAGGCAGGGGAGAGGACGGGAAGGAGGCAGGTGAGCAAAGAACGGAGGGGGGCAGGAAGGGGAGAGGAAGGAAGCGGGATGGGTGGGTGCGCCTTTCATTCTGCCTGGAAGACCAGCGCCTACAGCTGGACTACCAAGTGGATTGAAAGGGTCACTTTGGGGGCAGCGCTGCAAAGGCAGAAGGGATCTTGGCCGGTTTCTCAAAAGGGAAAGTGAGTTTCCCTCTGACAAACGCTTTCTGCCTCCCCTCTGCAAAGCTCCACATGTTTCCGCCCCACCCTGTCCTCAGCCAACCCCCCACTTAGAAGCCACCGGCACACTTAGGGATCCGCAGAGTTTGTGCATCCTGCGTGACAGACCTCAGCAACTCAGCATTTTGGCTAATCGACTTTATTTACATATCAACACACGCAGAGAGCACTGCAACATGGCTCCCTCTCTCTCGAGCATCAGACAGCAAAGAGAAAAAGAACAAAGGACAATAGTCCCACTTCACGGAACACAGGAACACAAACATCCTGTCGCCGTCACTTCCCACTCTGTGGAGTCAAAACATAGACAACAATCCCATGACTGCAATCATGGAGCTGGAATTCTCTCAGTTTCAAGCGCTACCACAGGTTCCGCAGAATATCTGTACTGCATGGTTTAGTGTGGCAGCACCTGCCCTTTGGAACTCCCCGCCTCTTGCAACAAAGCACGTGCCTTTGCTAGACGCTTTTCAGGCACCTGCTAAAAGCATTCTTGTTGAGGCAAGCATACCTAGAAGCTTAGGAAGTTGAAGGAATTTTCATCTCTTTTAATATTTTAGCTTTTGTGTGTTTTAGAGTAGGATTGTTGATTTTTCTTGATTTTACTGCTGTGGTGGTTTTTTTGTTTTTTGTTTTGGTAAACCACTTTGCAGGCTTTTAAAAATAAATTTTATTAAATAAAGAAGCAATACATAGAACTAATAATAGAAATATATAGGAAAATATATATCCCCCCCCCATTTTCTTTATTTTCCCTTCTCCTCCTCCTGCTGCTCCTCCTCCTCGTGTTCCTCACCTGAAGGAAAAGCCAAAGAACCACCATTAACATTGGTGCCTGGTATGTGCAACCATATGCTGTATTTTTATTCTTTTTGGCAAGAAAATGGGCACACAAGGAGGCAGCACATGCGCAGTCTGCTACTGGCCTCTGGTCTCCTGCGCATGGGGTGGGGGTGGGGGGGAGGCCACCCCTTCCAGGCAGCGAAGGCGACCCTGGCATGGCTACCAGCTGCCCACAAAGGCGCACTGAACTGGGCTCCAGACTGTGGTGGGACTCCCCTAAGCCCCAGCCAACATGGCCAGCGCTCATCAGGGATGATGGGACTTGAAACCCATTGGGAGGGAGGGCCATGTGAAGACAGGATTCTCAAAAATACCTCTGGCTTGCGGCTCCTGGAGTGTTGCTGGCAACGCCTGGAGTTTCTCTTCAAGCTCCTGGAGCTTCACACGGAATACTTGAGCTTCCTTAAATACTGTTTCAGCTGCATGCCACACCCCAGCCAAAAGAGCTGCTATCACTGAGAAAAAGAAGGGAACATCTTTGCATGTCATTCCGGTCAAGTTGCACCAAAGTGGGACTTGTTTATCTGAGCTCCACAGGCAGGTTTTTCTAATTGTTTGACTGGGGTTGTTTGTTGGTTTTTCTTTAACTTGGGCAAGGCCTTTTTATGTGCCCTTTCAATCCCCAAGAGCCAGCACTGTAAATCAGTTTTAAGGGAGTCTTACAACCACAGCTGCCGCCACCCCCCACCCCCCACCCCCCACCATCATCAGCAGTTACACATACAGGCTTTTAAAACTTATTGAATATTGTTTTTAAAAAGTTAACCTTGTAATTCCTAAATCATTTTAAACACTTTGAAATACTTTCTAAAATTCTGCTGTTTAACATTTATGTAAATGATGTAATAAAGGAACCCAAATGGCCAGATATTTCCCTGTTTCAGTTTTATCCCAGAATGTATCCATTTTGCTACATGCCAACGATACGGTGTTGTTAGCCCAAACGCAGGTGGGTATGAGGCGATTACTAAAGAACTTTGGGAGACTGTGTCGTAACAAAGATTTGAATAGAAATTATTCCAAGACCAAAGCCGTAGTATTGGGGGCACAGCCCAGGAAGCAGAAATGGCTCCGAAATGGACAAGCCATTGAACAAGCCAGGCATTTCAACTACAGTGGTACCTCTGGTTGCGAACAGGTTCCGTTAATACATTATTACTCATTATTCATCCATTTCTATTCACTTCTTACTCATTTTCATTATTATTACTTTCTCTTTTTTTAAAAAAAGTTTTTTAAAATTTATCATTAAAGAATTCTATATATATATCTACTTTTCCATCCCCACTTCCCCCTTTTTCTATTTACTTATTACAATGGTTTTTTTCTTTTCGTTCTCTTTTCTGAACAAACAAACAAACTATTTTCAGTAGGATTTGTTGTGTTTTCTTTTTCTTTCTTTCTTTCTTTCTTTCTTCTTTCTCTCTATCTCTTTTCTCTCTTCCTTATCTTTTCTTTTCATCTTGTCTTTTGTCTCACAATATAACTTGAACCACCACAGCGACTTTTGATTTTTAAATAGAATTCCATTAGCCTTTACTTTTTTAACTTTTGACTCTTATCTGCAAACTCCCAGCCCCACCTCCCCACCTTAACACTGGGAGGGCCATGTCCCCGGAATTTGTGAAGACAGGATTCTCAAAAATACCTCTTGCTTGCGGATTCTGGAGTATTGCAGGGAATGGCTGGAGTTTTTCTTCAAGCTCCTGGACCTTCATACGCAATGCTTGATCATCCTTAAGTACTGTTTCCGCCCCCGTCTTAGGGCTATTGGGCGCCTTCTTCAGTATTTCAACATCCTGAAGAAGACAGAAGCTTACTGCTAGACATTTACTCCAGACATTTACAGAAGGCACAGAGGCACTGGTTGAAGAAGTTGGGAATGAGCAGACAGTGCTATTGCTGAGAAGGAGCTCCACCCCAGGGTGCTAAAGAGCTCTTTCCCTAGCCTGCAGGTGCCAGAAGGCCGAGCGCTGGTGTTGCAGTAGTGGTACTTCAGAGGCGTAGGAGAAAAGGCTGCTCTGAATTCTGGGTATATAAATGGCCTTGCCTGAAGCTGTGGATTGTGCTCTGCATTAGCACAGAGGCTCTACTTAGTTGCAAATGAAGCACATTTCAGTTATTATAGAAACCGGTGTTTCCATGCATGCTTGTTCAGGAACTCTGTGAACTAGACAGCCGCTCTTTTAAACTGGCCCTTTTTCTGGCAGGTTAAACGATTAAAGTTGACTTGATTCACTTCATCCGCCAACTACCCTTCTAAGCAACCAGAGCAATTACAAATAAAAGGCTCTCCAACCGTGCGCTATCCCTATCTGCAAGCAAGCTCTCCCACAAAGTGGGGGGGGGGGGACAGGGGATCCCCGCTGCTGTGCTTTGCCTCAACGCCCCAAAGACAAGCCGTCCAGCTGGAG
This sequence comes from Podarcis tiliguerta, assembly GCF_965153285.1. NCBI lineage: Eukaryota > Metazoa > Chordata > Lepidosauria > Squamata > Lacertidae > Podarcis > Podarcis tiliguerta. The sequence goes on from NC_139552.1 coordinate 20,158,007, forward strand.
AAAAGGGGGGAGGGGTGTACGCCACAGGAACTGCCAAGAACGCTGTTTTTTGCTCAGCAATGAGGCGTTAAAGCAGACATACCTTCCTCTGGGTCTCTTCTCTCTCGGGTCGGGCTATCCCTCTCCTCAGCGGCGGCAGCAAGGTCGGGGCACCCCCGCAGCCAGCAGATTGGCTGGCTGGAACTGGCCGGAATGTCCCCGGATTTAATTAATGTCCCCGAATGTAGTCGGGACCTCCAATGCTGCTTGCTGCCATGGCGTCAGCCGTGTTGCAGCGCAGGAAGTCCCCAGGCGTAATTCCGGGGACATTAATTAAATCCGGGGACAATTTTCTGCCGGGGACAGATTGCCGAATCCGGGGACTGTCCCTGGCAACCGGGGACGCCTGGTAAGCCTCCTTCTGGCCTTACCTGAGCAGCAAGTGCAGCTTGTCCTGGATCACCGTGGATCCCTTCAGCTGCCATCAAGCTCCCAGGTGTGGATCTGTTGTCCTGACCTGATTTTTAAATATAATTCCATTAGCCTTGACATTTTTAACTTTTGACTCTTATCTGCAAACTTGCAGCCCCACCTCCCCACCTTAACACTGGGAGGGCCATGTCCCCGGAATTTGTGAAGACAGGATTCTCAAAAATACCTCTGGCTTGCGGATCCTGGAGTGTTGCTGGCAACGCCTGGAGTTTCTCTTTAAGCTCCCAGAGCTTCACAAGGAATGTTTGAGTTTCCTTAAATACTGTTTCAGCTGCATGCCACACCTGGCTGGAATGTCCCCGGATTTAATTAATGTCCCCGGATGTAGTTGGGACCTCTGATGCTGCTTGCTGCCATGGCGTCAGCCGTGTTGCAGCGCAGGAAGTCCCCAGGCGTAAATCCGGGGACATTCCGGGGACAAATTTCTGCCGGGGACAGATTGCTGAATCCGGGGACTGTCCCTGGCAACCGGGGACGGCTGGTAAGCCTCCTTCTGGCCTTACCTGAGCAGCAAGTGCAGCTTGTCCTGGATCACCGTGGATCCCTTCAGCTGCCATCAAACTCCCAGGTGTGGATCTGTTGTCCTGACCTGATTTTTAGATAGAATTCCATTAGCCTTGACATTTTTAACTTTTGACTCTTATCTGCAAACTCGCAGCCCCACCTCCCCACCTTAACACTGGGAGGGCCATGTCCCCGGAATTTGTGAAGACAGGATTCTCAAAAATACCTCTGGCTTGCGGATCCTGGAGTGTTGCTGGCAACGCCTGGAGTTTCTCTTCAAGCTCCTGGAGCTTCACACGGAATACTTGAGTTTCCTTAAATACTGTTTCAGCTGCATGCCACACCTCAGCCAAAAGAGCTGCTATCACTCAAAAAAAGTTTTAATTTTTTTTTTAATTATTTCTCCTTAAATAATTCTATATATATATATATATATCTACTATTCCATCCCCACTTCCCCCTTTTTCTATTTACTTATTACAAGGGCTTTTTTCTTTTCCTTCTCTTTTCTGAACAAACAAACAAACCATTTTCAGTAGGATTTGTTGTGTTTTCTTTTTCTTTCTTTCTTTCTTTCTTTCTTCTTTCTCTCTATCTCTTTTCTCTCTTCCTTGTCTTTTCTTTTCCATCTTGTCTTTTTTCTCACACTATAACTTGAACCACCACAGCGACTTTTGATTTTTAAATAGAATTCCATTAGCCTTGACATTTTTAACTTTTGACTCTTATCTGCAAACTCGCAGCCCCACCTCCCCACCTTAACACTGGGAGGGCCATGTCCCCGGAATTTGTGAAGACAGGATTCTCAAAAATACCTCTGGCTTGCGGATCCTGGAGTGTTGCTGGCAACGCCTGGAGTTTCTCTTCAAGCTCCCAGAGCTTCACAAGGAATGTTTGAGTTTCCTTAAATACTGTTTCAGCTCCTTGCCACAGCCCAGCCAAAAGAGCGGCTATCACTGAGAAAAAGAAGGGAGCATGTCATTCCAGTCAAGTTGCACCAAAGTTCATCTGAGCTCCACAGGCTGGTTTTTCTAATTGTTTGACTGGGGTTCTTTGTTGGTTTTTCTTTAATTTGGGGCAAGGCCTTTTTATGTGCCCTTTCAATCCCCAAGAGCCTGCACTGTAAATCAGTTTTAAGGGAGTCTTACAACCACAGCTGCCGCCGCCCCCCACCCCCCACCCCCCACCATCATCAGCAGTTACACATACAGGCTTTTAAAACTTATTGAATATTGTTTTTAAAAAGTTAACCTTGTAATTCCTAAATCATTTTAAACACTTTGAAATACTTTCTAAAATTCTGCTGTTTAACATTTATGTAAATGATGTAATAAAGGAACCCAAATGGCCAGATATTTCCCTGTTTCAGTTTTATCCCAGAATGTATCCATTTTGCTACATGCCAACGATACGGTGTTGTTAGCACAAACGCAGGTGGGTATGAGGCGATTACTAAAGAACTTTGGGAGACTGTGTCGTAACAAAGATTTGAATAGAAATTATTCCAAGACCAAAGCCGTAGTATTGGGGGCACAGCCCAGGAAGCAGAAATGGCTCCGAAATGGACAAGCCATTGAACAAGCCAGGCATTTCAACTACAGTGGTACCTCTGGTTGCGAACGGGATCCATTCCGGAGCCCTGTTCGCATCATGAGCAGAACGCAACCTGCGTCTGCGTGTGTGTGGGTTGCGATTTGCCGATTCTGCGCATGCGTGTGACGTCATTCTGAGCGTCTGCACATGCGCGAGCAGCGAAACCTGGAAGTAACCCGTTCCATTACTTCCGGGTCGCCGCGGGACGCAATTCCCAAAAATACCTCTTGCTTGTGGCTCCTGGAGTATTGCAGGGAATGGCTGGAGGTTGTCTACAAGCTCCTGGACCTTCATATCGAATGCTTGATCATCCTTAAGTACTGTTTCCGCCCCCATCTTAGGGCTATTGGGCGCCTTCTTCAGTATTTCAACATCCTGGAGAGGACAGACACTTCCTGCTAGACATTTACTCCAGACATTTACAGAAGGCACAGAGGCACTGGTTGAAGAAGTTGGGAATGAGCAGACAGTGCTATTGCTGAGAAGGAGCTCCACCCCAGAGTGGCGTCAGCCGTGTTGCAGCGCAGGAAGTCCCCAGGCGTAATTCCGGGGACATTAATTAAATACGGGGACATATTTCTGCCGGGGACAGATTGCTGAATCCGGGGACTGTCCCTGGTAACTGGGGACGCCTGGTAAGCCTCCTTCTGGCCTTACCTGAGCAGAAAGTGCAGCTTGCCCTGGATCACCGTGGATCCCTTCAGCTGCCATCAAGCTCCCAGGTGTGGATCTCTTGTCCTGACCTGAATACAAAAGAAGTGATTTTACATCTCCATTCCAACACGAAACGAAAGCCCAGAGCCTGGCTTCATGCTCCCCCTCACCTGGGATATGGTCACTTCCAGCCCCCTCCCAGCCCAAGGATCTCCTTGTAGAGGACTGCCTGTATGACAGAGAGGTTTTCTGTGGAGTGCTGCCTCCCTCTGCTGGTGCAAGCTGTTTCTCCAGCAGAAAAATGCTTCCTGGTAGAGTGGAAGTGGCCACCCCTCTTTCCCCACCCCATTCTATATGCATCCCGACCCCAACTATCAGGATTTGCCATCTGGCCTGACTCTGCAGTGCTGCTGATACGCAAGATAGGCAATCGCCTGCCACTCACTAACCTAACTGCAGCCTTGCAGGGAAAGAATATAAGAGCAGCCAGAGATTTTGTAGTCCAGCCTATTCACACAAGCAGACCTGTCCCCTGCAGCGCACACCCTCCCACTCAAAAGCAAGTCAGCTCACCGCCATAAACTGGGCCTCTTTCTCCTGCTTCACTTCTGAGATATTTCAGGGCAGGCTGGATTAAAGTCGGCTCACATTCCTGGCAAGGCTGTTTTCGTCCACGGAGTTTGTTCTATGAGACACATGAGCCAAATAGCCGAGGAGACAGTTTTTGAGCTGCCTGTCATTCATACACTTTATACTGAAAGGATTTCAGGGGCAGATGCTCTTTTTCTGCATGGAGGGTGGGGGTTTCCAAAGGGGCACTATTCAGACCTGCATTCATGGCTTATGAGTCGTAGCCGTGTGACATGATGGGGGGGGGGGGGAGTTCTTATTTTTAGAGTATTTACCTGCAACCTATTATGTGGGAATCTCAAGGTACTTTACAACTAGGTCCGAAAATAGGCAAACATTGAAATGCAGCAGAATAAACAGGCCTACAGTAAAACAAAATCCTTCAAAGCCCATATTGGCTGGCAGCAGCATCCCCCCAAATCCATGATGGATAAGCACTTTCCCCACATGGAGCAGAATTGCACCCATGTTGGCAAAGGCCTCCTTTCTAGAAGGGGGAGCAGAGGCTGCCCCCACCCACTGCTCTCTTCTCCCAGGCATCTGAAGAGACAAACGGCTCCCCTTCTCTACCTGTGTGCCACAAGCCTGAATTGCAAGACAGTTCCCACTTTGGGGCAACAGGGAACAAACATGCAGAGGACGAGTTCTGAGGCTCCCCCAACAAAGCCATTTCCCTGGGCCCACCTGCCAGCCTGCTGCTGGCTGGCTGCCCACCCACAGGAAAACGGCACGATTCTCCCCACCAACAGGACATAACAAGAAGATGGGGACTATAACATAGGACTTCCTAACTTGTGAGTTCTGATGAGCCGCTGCTGCTTCCCCAGTTTAAAGGATGGCGGCTCAGTTTTTTCCACCTTTGGTGGACATGCCCGAGGATTAAGACCTTCTGGGAGATGATCTATAATGAAATGAAAAAAGTGTTTAAATACACCTTTCTGAAGAAACCAGAGGCCTTTCTCCTGGGCATGGTCGGCCAACAGGTGCAAAAGAAGGATAGGACTTTCTTTATGTATGCAACAATAGCAGCAAGAATACTCATCGCGCTGTATTGGAAGACACAAGAACTACCCACTCTGGAAGAATGGCAGATGAAAGTAATGGACTACATGGAATTGGCTGAAATGACCGGCAGAATCAGAGACCACGGAGAAGAGACGGTGAAAGAAGATTGGAGGAAGTTCAAAGATTATCTACAGAAATATTGTAAGATTAATGAATGTTAGATGACATCTGATTGAATGTTAAAGGTTATTAGCAAAAAGTTTAAAAATTAAAAAAGATCCAATATTTTAAGATACAAGAAAATCAAGTTATATTAAGACACTAAAACTAAGACAAAAATTAATTAAGACAGAGGGAAGGGATTTGTTGTCTGAATACATGATTTGGAATACAGAGAAGGGAGGTCTGGGGAGGTCGGAGAAATAAGTTAACGCAAGGAATACAATGAAGATAAAAATGTTTTTATTTTTGTTTTTCTTCTTTCTGATACTTTTTGCTGTTTTGTGTTTGTGCTATATTGTATTTCTTTTTTCTTTTGTGTCGCTGTTCATTTTTTGTTGTTTCATTTTCTATGTAAAACCCAATAAAATATTTATAAAAAATAAAGAAAGAAAGAATGGCGGCTCAGGTGAGCCATTAAGCTAGAAGGAGGAAAAGGACCGACCCCGGGATGGGCTGTCTGCCTCCCTTTTGCCTTCCACCTCACGACATCCTTCCCCAGCCTGGTGCACTCCAGGTGTTCTGGGGCTCCATCTCTCACCAGGCCCAGGCGGTCTGGCCAGGGGTCAGGGATGGGGGCAGTTGTCCAAAGCAGCTGGAGAGACTCAAGGAGGGCATTGCAGCCTCAAAGCCCTTTCCCTACCTCTCAATCTGGACTTACCTGGCCTTGCCCCTGGCCGCCTTTAGCCAGATCAGCTGTGCTCGGAGCTGGGACAGACCCCTCTGGAGACTTAGAGGCAGAGGAAACAGCCTGGGTCCCCGCAAAGGTGATCACACTTTTCCTTCTCCCAGACTGCAGGCTAGAGAACGTCGCTGCAAGCTGGTGACCCGTTCCCTGGGTGGTGCGCTGGGAAGAAGAAACCTCATCCAGAGATGGGAGGGAAGCACCTCGGCCAGTGCCATGGGGCCTTTCTTCGGGAAGCTGCTCAGGGACCTGCAATGGAGCACTGCCCAAGGAGGAGGAAATGTGGGAGGCCTGCCGGGAAGGCTGCTGGGACCCCGACGCTTCCTGGCTAAGGGAAGCAGCTCTTCCAGTGGTATCTCTGGGAACAGAGGGCATCGAAGTGAGCTGGCAATGAGAAGGCTCAGCCAGGTGGGAGCCGGAGGTCTCTGGGGTCGCACCCAGGGATTCGTTGGGCGAACTTTTCTTCTCCATTCTGTGGACACGAAGGCAAGTCTTCTGACCACTGTACCAGCTGGTTTCAAAGGCTATTTTTTATGAAAGCTTGAAAAACAAAGAAAACACAATATACAGAAATCAGTGTCAGATATCAAGCATTTTGAAAACATAAAAATAAAAAGAAACAGAAGGCGAAAAGCTTTCTTCTTTGTTGCAAAGTAATTCCCAAGAATAAGCCCAGAGTAGGTAGGCCTTTTTACTCCTGGGGAAATCACCGGCAATTTCATGCCAAATGCAGCAGAGGGAAGGGGCACAGGAGCTGCTATGAAACAGACGATCCTCAAATCACAGCTGTTTGATGCCGGGATGGAATCAATCCTTTTGCTTCAGTAAAAACCTCAAGGGTCGTAGGTTGTGGTTAAATGAACTGGATGGTGTTACGAAGGGTCTCAAAATGAAACTCTGTTTTTCGATTTGAAAACTGTTGAATGATCTTCAAAGCATGCTTTGAGAACTTGTATGCTTAGCTTTAAACTCCACAAAATTAGCCTATAGCTAGGATGCTATTTATCAAAGTCTGTGTCCATTAAGATATGGTCAGATACAAGTATGCTTTCCCCCTTGTTATACAATTATTATTTTTAAAATTGCATTCAACTATTTACTATTTAAACAGCTTATACACCACTTGACTATAATCATCTCTGAAGTGACACACGAGAAATACATTGCAGAAAAAGTTAACATTGATGACATCAGACTTCCGTTAAAAAGACCTGCTGGAATAAAAAAAGGATTCGGTAGGTGCTGGGTGCTCTGCCTGATGCTCTCAACTGACAAGATGTAGGTGTGGTTGAATCAAATGGGAACAGTGACCACAGTGCTATCAAATTCAACATACACAGTATGGAAGTGGACAATTGCTAAGGAAATCCAGAACAGTCACATTTGACTTCAAAAGAGGAGACTTCCTCAGAATGAGGGGTTGGGTAAAAAGGAAGTTGAAGGGGGAAAGTCAAGGATGGTGAGCCCTTCTGTGCTCCAGAGGGCCTGGGTGGCCTCATTCCCCTCTTGTTCTGAGCACTGCAGAGGGAGGCAAACCTGTCCTTCCTGGGGGCTGTTCCTGGAGGGCAGCAGGAGGAGGGGGCTGCTGCAGCTGCCTCCTTTGGGGGCATGGCTCACCTTGCCTGCTCCTGCCCTCCTCCAACACACACAACCTTACCTGCCTCAGCCATCCATGGGGGCTTGAGAGTGTGTGAGCAGACTTTGTCATGGGAGGAGGCAGGCCTTGCAGAGGAGGAATGCTGGGGGCAGGCAGTCAAACTCAGCCCTGAAGCTCACTGGGTGACCCTGGGCCAGGCACTCACGCTCAGCCTAACCTACCTCAAAGGGTTGTTGTGGGGATAAAATGGGGGGGGGGGGGAGAACTCTGCACACCAACTGGACCTCCTTGCAGGAAATGGGGGCTATAAATGTAATTGTGTCATTTGTACCCCACCCACCTCACTGGGTTTCCCCAGCCTCTCTGGGCGGCTTCCAACACATATTAAAACAACAAACATTCAAAGCCTCCCTATAAAGGGCTGCCTTCCAGAGGTTTGATATTTGCTCATCTCCTTGTCACCTGTAGGGAGGGCGTTCCACAGAGAGGCTGCCACCACCGAGAAGGCCCTCCCTCTGCCTGGTTCCCTGCAACCTCGCTTCTCGCGGGGAGGGAACCACCAGAAGACCCTCGGAGGAGGACCTCCGGGCTGAAGGATGGAGGTGGAGATGCTCCTTCAGGTATACTGCGCTGAGCTTCCTGGCCTAACATTTGCCTCGCTTAACATGATTAATTAGTAAGTGAAGTTTTCCTCTTCCATTCAAGCAGTACAGGAAGTAAGAACATGCAAAAAGGCATACTACTTCTAGAATTCCCAACTCCTGACATAAAACAGCACAAAGGTTGCCTTTTCTTGACCATCGATCACATGCGCAAAGTCCCTATGCCACCCCCTATTGTGCTTCAATACAACCCCATCGGTCAGCCCGGACACTGAGGTCCAGCGCTGAGGGCCTTCTGGTGTTTCCCTCATTGCGAGAACCAAAGTTACAGGGAACCAGGCAGAGGGCTTCTCGGTAGTGGCGCCCGCCCTGTGGAACGCCCTCCCACCAGATGCCAAAGAAATAAACAAGTATATGACATTTAGAAGACACCTGAAGGCTGCCCTGTTTAGGGAAGCTTTTAATGACTGATGTTTTAATGTATTTTTAATCTTTTGCTGGAAGCCGCCCAGAGTGGCTAGGGAAAACCAGCCAGATGGGCCAGGTAGAAATAATTTAAAAATATAATTATTAAATTATTATACGCGTCAGAAACAGAATTTGAAGGGGCAGTCTTTCCTGGCAGTGCCAAATAAAGCTACTGACCCATTTCTAAGTCCTAAAATCCACAATTTCTCTGAATACCTGAAAAACCCAGTGGTGCAGACCCCCCCCCCCCCGGAAAAAGAACCCATAAACAACACCCCAACCCTCATTTATTAAGTGTAAAAGAGAAAACCCTTGTTTTAATTTTACAATCTCCCGATTTCCATTTTAAGAACTCTCAATAGATTAACCATTTCTCTTTATCCGTCACCCTTTTGTCTATAAAAAGTGTCTTCTGGTGAAACAGAGTCTTTGCGTATAAACTAACTTTATATCTATTTTCAGATTCTTAATACGCCACGCACGTCTAATACAGTGGTTCTCAAGGTGCGCATTTACTCTGACTTGATCTACCACAAATATCCAAGCCATCTAACCCTGAAATCCTAACCTTCTGATTCCAAGTCTCTTCTTTCTCAATATCCCCATTCCGTTAACCGCACCAAGCAACAAGCTGTAAAATGCAAGTTTAAAACGCAAGCTTTCCTTTGCATCTCGCATAACTTTAAATGTAATTCGTGGTTTTTTTCACCTGTCCTCCAAACTTAGGTCGTTTTGCCTTTCTTTAAATGGGAAATCAGTAGTCAAGCCATACTTTTTGGTAAAACATTCGTCTGGATCCCGGAAGTCCTACCTGAGATGGGAGGTTCCGCTAGTACCAGGCACTTCTCCTTCTGCAAGCAGCGCCACCCGAATTCCCACCTGGGATGAGCCGCTAAACTGAGGGCGGGCGGCAAGTGGGAGGGGGAAGTCGTGCGCTTCTGTCCCGTCAGAAAAGTGCTGCTCCTCCCCGGAGGGAGCCTGCTTGCAGAGAAGGGGGCTGGGCTGCCACAAAGCCCATCAAGGCCACAGGCTGCTAGCATGACTCATCCCGGCTTTCTCATCTGAGGGGAAAGGGTCTTAAATGCTGGCCTTGGCAACGTGGCTTAGCAACCTAGGGTCAGCTTAGCCTCCATCACAGAGGGTTGTTTTGAAGATACACTCAGGAAAACACCCGAGGCATGAAGAAGAAGAACGAGGGGGGTCTGGAAAGGGGGGTGGGGAGCGCTCCCACCCCAGCCGCTCCAGGATGGGAAGTGCGTCCCGGGGGAAGCGGGATTCAGGCGGAGGAGGACGTCGGGTTGGGCGGGGGTTGCCTTGGCAACTTGGCTGAGCTACCTGGGGCCAGTCCTTGGGCCAGCTTAGCCTCCCTCACAGAGGGTTGTTCTGAAGATACACTCAGGAAAACACCCGAGGCATGAAGAAGAAGAACGAGGGGGGTCTGGAAAGGGGGGTGGGGAGCGCTCGCACCCCAGCCGCTCCAGGATGGGAAGTGCATCCCGGGCAGTGGCGTAGCGTGGGGGGTGCAGGGGGGGCCGGCCGCACCGGGCGCAACATCTGGGGGGCGGCGCGCTCGCGCTCGCAGCTCTCTGCCCCTACCTGGCTCACTCACTCTCTCTCACTGCAGTGCTGGCTGTGCGAATCCCAGCCGCCGGGTCGCCGCCCACTGTGGGGGGGGGGGTGCCAGGCGTGCGGTGCTGAGAGAGAGCGAGTGACTATCTGGGGGAGGGACAGTGCAGGGGGGGGCGCAAATTACTTGCCTTGGCCCGGGTTAGGGGGCACAAATTACTTGCCTTGCCCCGGGTGCTGACAACCCGCGCTACGCCACTGGTCCCGGGGGAAGCGGGATTCAGGCGGAGAAGGACGTCGGGTTGGGTGGGGGTTGCCAGGAGCAGCACGATGTCCCTCCAACCCCCGGCTTCCCCTCTCCAGGCAGGCGCCCAACGTGGCCAGCTGGCAAGGGCTCTTTCTTACTCCAGCCTTGGCGTGCAGATCCCGGGTTCAGCCCCAGATCTCTGGAGCGGAAAGGCTCTTGGGCGTGAATATGAAAGGCAGCATCTGTCAGAATAGGGCATACTGAGCTAGTACAGATGAGCGTGACTATTGGTTCGCTTCCTCTGCTATCTGCCTTTTAGGGCACCTCAGAGGTGGCAGAGAGAGGCAGGGGAGAGACTCTGGCCTCTACAGAAGACTGCACCCCTTTCCTCCATGTCCCCACCCCAACTCTTAGGACCAGAAGCAAGAGACAGCTTTGCTGAGCACGTGCCCCTTCCCAGGGAGATGCAACTCTGCGCTACTGTTCCCTGAATTGCTCGAGAAGCAGCCATACTCCAGGCTCTTACTGTCACAGCCCTGCAGGATCAGACCAAGGCCCATCTAGTCCAGCTCTCAGCAGCCCAGCAGATGTCCAAGGGAAGCCCCAAGCAGACTCCAAATGCAGCCCCACTCTCCCCACTGGGGACGCCCGCAACTGGTATGCAGAGGTAGACTGCCTCTGCGGCTGGAGGTGCAACATGGTCTAACCCTCCATGAATTTGACGAATCCTCTCTTAAAGGCATCCCCCTCAGTGCCTCTGGAAGGAGGAAATTTCAGTGTCACTAGGCACTGTGTCTGGCCTGAATCTGCCATCATTCCGCTTTCTTAAAGAGATCCAGGTTCTGATATTATGAGGGAGAAAACATCGCTCTGCACCTTTCCCACATCATGCATACTTCTATGATGTCCCCACTTCCCCCCCCTCTCGCAAAGCCCCAAAGCCTCCTACATTGTAAGCCTTCCTTACAGGGGAATCATCAGAACCACCTGTGCTGCAGAGCTTCTGGCTGAAAGGCGACTCATGGAGACTTGCAATGACTGCTGCACAGGTGGTTCTGATGATTCCCCTGACGACTTCCCCCTCCCACTTGCCGCCCGCCCCAGTCTTTCTCCGGCGGCTCAGTTTAGTGAGCCAAGCGGCTCATCCCAGGTGGGAATTCGGGTGGCGCTGCTTGCAGAAGGAGAAGCGGCTGGCGCTAGCGGACACTCCCATTGTTCTTCTCAGGTAGGGCTTCCGGGATCCAGACAAACGTTTTACCAAAAAGTATGGCTTGACTACTGATTTCCCATTTAAAGAATGGCAAAAAGACCTAAGTTTGGAGGACAGGTGAAAAAACCCACTGTCAGGGGTTCAGGAGCAGAGTCACAGGAGAGGGAAGAAACGGAGAGCGAGGGGGAGGAGTCGGAAGGAAATGTCAGCGGCGACAGTAGTCCGAGGTCTCTGAGTCTCTCCAGTGACTCGGAGGATTCACAGAAAGGGGCCCCCATGGTCAGGGCAAGGGGAGTGCCCAGGGGGACACCTCGGGAAGAAGGGGCCAGAGGGGACTCAGAGAGTAGCAGCTGGAAATCCGGACCAGCGTCCCCCCCAGAGTGCAGTAGGGGGGAGGAGTCCAAGGCATCGGGATCAGGGAGCGCGCAGGCAGAGGGAGAACGTGAGGCAGGACTGACCACACCCTCGTCAGGGAGCGAGGAAACGGTCATCCGGAAAGTAAAACGCGCGCGCGCGCCAAGTTCAAATGTACAGGAGGGCGGCAAGGTGGGCAGCCCGGGTAGGGAGCCAGGTCCTAAAGCCCGCCGAAGAGAGGGGGAGGAGTCAGAGGGGTCAAGCTCGGCGTCGGAAGAGTCCAGGAGGAATGAGACCCCGGGGGGTAGTAAGACCCAGAGGAAGAGAGAGAGAAGGAAGAGGTGGAGTAAGATTAGAGTCTTAAGCTGGTGTACAGGGGGTGGAGATCCAGACAGAGCTTCGCCGGTCTAAAGTCCAGACGTAGGGCTGGGACGCTGAGACTGGTAAATGGAGACTATTCTTCAATAAAGACTTTGATACTGTACGATCGGCTAGCGTTGGTCCTTGGTGAGCTGGGACCCGGAGCCAGCCCTGACAGTAAGCTCTGTCTCATTTTTAAAGTTTTGGCACCAAGAACCTCGCCACGTGAGTCGACGCAGCGAGGACAGAGGAGGGGTGCTTACAGAGCTCACAAAACTCAGGCAAGATGACGACGGAAGAACAGATAAAAGCCCTGCAAGAAGCGGTGACGCACCTCAGCACGGAGGTAATTGCATCCAGGAAGAGAGAGGAGGAAATGGTTACCTCCTGCCGGGATCTCCAGGCCAGGTTGGACGTGCTTTCTAAACAGGGGCAAACGGGATCCAAGGCAGAAGGAATTGGCTTGGGGAGAAGGGGAGGCAGCCTGGTATCGCATTTCGATGGGAGTTTGCAGCAGTACGCCAACTTCAGAGCAGACCTGCTGTTTGCGCTGGATCTCCTTGACAAAGACTTTAGAGATGAGAGAGAGAGAGTGGGGTTTATCTTGTCCCATTTGCATGGGGAAGCCAAAACGTGGCTGCGGAATCTATGGAGGGACAATGATCCAGCGCTCCAAGATGCGAAGGCTTTTATTAAAGCAATGGACTCATGCTTTTTATCAAAGGTAGACGTCGATATTGCCAGGAGGGACATACATGGACTTAAACAAGGCAAAGCCAGCGTGCGGCAGTACCATACTCGATTTTTCGGACTGGTTCATGCCCTGGGGTGGGAAAAAGATTCTGCGCCAGTCAGAGACCTCTTTTGGGAGGGGTTGAATGCAGATGTAAAAGCGGAGATTGGAAGAGGGGAGAGACCAAGGAGCACCCAGCAGGTAGTCCAGAGGGCTCTGGAGATCGGGGTGCATCTGGAAGAACGTCCTTGGAACAGGGAAGAAGGGCGTTGGGGAAGGGCACCAGCCAGAGCACCTCCCCTCTTTCCCAGAGAAGCAGCGCGTGCGCACTCCACACCCTCGCAGGGAGGGGGAGAAGAGCCGATGGAGATCGGAGGTGCCAGGGCTCAGTCAGCTAACAGAGCCCTAACACCGGGAGCAGCCAAAACGAAGCCTCCTAGAGGGAACAGGAAGTGCTACATCTGCGACAGTGCTCAACACATGGCGAAAGAGTGTCCCCAGAGGCTCCACAAGCACACTGCAGCCTCGGCAACAGTCGCTGAAGCAGCTCCATTGAAAACGCAGCAACAGTTAAACGACGGAGTCTGGCTGGAGGAAGAGGCACTGGGGTCCAGCCAGACAAGTCAATGAAACAATCCCCAGCACTTTTGCAACCCACAGACCCCCTCCCACCCAAACCAGTGGTGCAGCTTACAGCGTCTCTCCAACTGCCCAATGGACGCACTCTGGAGGTGCCGATCACCATTGACTCCGGCAGCAACGCTGACTTTATAGGACTGGAATTCGTTCAGCAGCACAATATACCACTGCTACCAGCCACGCTGCCCCTGAACGTTGTCACGGTGGATGGCAGGGACCTGTTAGGGGGACAGGTGGTGCAACAAACGCAACCAATGGTGATGCGGATTGGAAATCACCGAGAAGTCATCAGCTTTAATGTCACCCACCTGTCGGACACGCCTGTAGTCCTCGGCATGAGTTGGCTGCACAGGCACAGCCCAGCATTGGCGTGGTACCAGCGCCAACTAACCTTCGGCTCCTCCTATTGCGCGGAACATTGCATCCTTCCTAGCCCGGAAGAAGGAGGGGACGACCTGCAGCTACACTTAGGCACGCTGCAAGCAGTGCCGCGCAAGTACGCAGCGTTTTTGGAGGTTTTCTGCGAGAAGGAAGCGGACAAGCTGCCTCCCCACAGGTCCTATGACTGCAAGATTGACCTCCTGCCAGGAGCGACGCTGCCAGCCGGGAAACTGTATTCCATGTCTGAGGACGAGCTGCAGGAGCTCAAGGAGTTCATAGACCTCAACTTGAAGCGCGGTTTCATCCGGGAGTCGAAGGCAGCGGGGGGCAGTCCTGTATTCTTTGTGAAGAAAAGGGACACGCCCCAAAAAAGACTTGTGGTGGACTTCAGGCTCTTAAATTCAAAGACCAAGCCCGCGGCCTTTCCCATGCCCAAGATAGATGACCTGCTGGCGACGGCGAGGAAAGGACGCGTTTTTACAAAGTTGGATCTGCGAGGGGCATACAACCTGATTCGCATACGGGAAGGAGACGAGTGGAAGACTGCCATGTTCACGCCCCTGGGCACATATGAATACAGAGTTATGCCCTTCGGTTTACAAAATGGCGCCCACTGTTTTCAAGCTTTCATGCATCACGTCCTGGCGGGTCTCCTCTACAAGACATGCGTCTGCTTCTTGGACGACATCCTGATATTCTCAGAATCTGAGGAGACCCACGAAGGTGACGTCAAGGAAGTTCTGCAGAGACTGCAGGAGCATCGGCTGTATGCCAAGCTGGAGAAGTGCCAGTTTGACAGGAAGGAGGTGGATTTCCTGGGCTACAAGCTGTCGGACAAGGGGCTTGCCATGGACAGCGCCAAGGTTCGCGCAGTGTTGGACTGGAAGAGCCCGCGCAATCGGAAGGAGGTCCAGCGGTTTGTGGGGTTCGCCAACTTTTACCGCAAGTTCATCAAGGGGTTCGCGATGCAGACGGCGGCCATTACTGACACGCTCAGCTCTAAGAAGAAGAAGTTCATCTGGACGGAGCAAGCGGAGCAGTCCTTTCAGAACCTTAAGCGTCTCTTCTCGTCCGAAGGGCAGCTACTGCATGTGAATCCCAGCAAACCGCTGAGGGTTGAAACAGACGCCTCAGACAGAGCCGTGGGCGCCGTACTGTTGCAAGAGGACCCGCATGGTGACTGGAGACCGTGTGCCTTCTACTCTAGGAAGCTCAGCAAGTCGGAGCAAAACTACACCATCTGGGACAGGGAGTTGCTGGCCATTCATGCAGCATTCAAGGCGTGGCGGCACTTCCTCGTCGGGGCCAAGCACACCGTGCAGGTTCGCACGGATCATAAGAACCTGGAGTACTGGCGCACGGCAAGATTCCTAAACCAGCGGCACATCAGATGGGCGGAATTTTTCGCGGATTTCGACTTCAGGATAGAATACATCCCAGGCGACAACAACATCATGGCGGATGCACTGTCCAGGAAGCCGCAATACCTCGAAGAGGCGGCACCAGCAGCGGCCAAGCACATTTTCGCTCCGAAAGCGTGGGCGTGCGCTGCAGCAACCGTGGACTTGGAGGCGGTCCGTCGAGCACTGCAGGGGGACCCCTTTGCACAAGCCAAGATGGAGGAGGTGCACAAGGGCACGGTGAAGGACGACGAGTTCCAAGTACGAGACGGATTGCTCATCCGCAGAGGAGCTCTCTATGTACCAGGAGACGACCTCCGGGCGAAGGTACTGCAGCAGTTACACGACGCACCCACCGCCGGGCACTTTGGCAAGGAGAAGACGGCAGACCTCGTTGCCAGGGATTTTTGGTGGCCCAAGATGCGGGGGGAAGTCGCGGAGTACGTCTCGAGGTGCGACACCTGCCAAAGGGCCAAGTCAGTGCACAAACCTCCGGCGGGACTGCTCGAACCGCTGCAGACTCCGAGCGAACCGTGGGAGAGGGTGGCCCTGGACTTTGTCACGGATTTACCCAGCTCAAGGGGTAAAACGGCAGTGCTAGTGGTGGTGGACATGTTCACTAAAATGGCCCACTTCATTCCGTGCGCGAAGGTGGCCACGGCAGAACAGACCGCCAAGCTGTTCATAGACCACGTCTTCAGAGTGCATGGACTGCCACGGTCTATCTTGTCCGACAGGGGGCGCCAGTTCATTTCGAGCTTCTGGCAGAAGCTGATGGGTTTCCTGAATGTCAAGATCAACCTAGCGTCGGCGAGACACCCGCAGACCAACGGACAAGCGGAACGCGTCAACGCCGTCATGCAGCAGTACCTGAGATGCTATGCAAATCAACAGCCGACGACATGGGTGGACTACCTGCCGCTCGCTGAGTTCGCTTACAACAACACGAAGCACGTGTCCACAGGGGTGACGCCGTTCTTCGCCAACAACGGGAGGCATCCCAGAACCTTCCCGGGATTAGAGAGACTGGGGGAGGGGGAGCCAAAGGCAGCGGAAGTCTTGGCGGCGGAATTGCAGGAAGTCCACGAGCAGCTTAGGAGGCAGTTAGAGCTGGCAAAGCACGCATACAAACTGCAGGCTGACAAGCACAGGAGGGTTGGTGAAGACATACAGGTGGGAGACTGGGTGTGGTTAGCGGCCCACGCAGTGCCGACAAGATCCTTAGCTAAGAAGAAACTCGGACATAAGCAGCTAGGACCTTACCTAGTTGAGGCACAGATCAATCCGGTGGCCTTCCGGTTGACACTTCCGGAAGGATCCAGAATGCACCCAGTATTCCATAGGTCGGTGCTCACGCCCTACAAAGCACCTCACCGATTTCAGGCGCAGGGCACGGCACCAGACCAGTATAAGGAGATCCCCCCAAGGAGGGAGTCGCCAAGAAGGGAACCAATCAACCAGGTCACAGAGATTTTGGACTCGAGATGGGGGGAAGAGGGAGTAGAATATTTTCTCGCAAGGGAAGGTACCCCGGCCAGCGCCAACAGTTGGGTGCCGGACTATGCCCTGGACGAGCCTCTCCTCAAAGAGGAGTTTCATGCCTTGTTCCCACACAGGCCCATGCCAGCCGAGTATTTCGACGACTGGCTTTTCACACCCACGCTTTCTACCAGCACGTTCCAGGGATTCACCTCGGACGAAGAACCAGCATTAGAAACACGTTCACCGGAGGGCTCGCCCTCGGGGTTTGCCTCAGACCGCTCCTTTTGGTGGGACAATCGAGGAGAGGAGAGGTGGCTGAGGGGCCCGTGGCAGGCAACGGACCCAGAGGGGAACGAGGGTGAGGGGGACATGGACGTGATGGGGGAGGACGTTGGGTTCGAGCATGGCGGCACGGAGATGGAAGCAGAGGAGAACGAGGTCGGCGAAGACATGGAGGACGAGCCGGATTTCTCTAACTGGATGCACGCCACGGGGGACGAACTGTATCCACCATTCACCCCCACAACGACGGAGCACCCAGCACCCCCGCCGGAGGAAGGGGAGGGGGGAAGGGGGGGCTTCGAGGGGGGGATGGATGTCAGGGGTTCAGGAGCAGAGTCACAGGAGAGGGAAGAAACGGAGAGCGAGGGGGAGGAGTCGGAAGGAAATGTCAGCGGCGACAGTAGTCCGAGGTCTCTGAGTCTCTCCAGTGACTCGGAGGATTCACAGAAAGGGGCCCCCATGGTCAGGGCAAGGGGAGTGCCCAGGGGGACACCTCGGGAAGAAGGGGCCAGAGGGGACTCAGAGAGTAGCAGCTGGAAATCCGGACCAGCGTCCCCCCCAGAGTGCAGTAGGGGGGAGGAGTCCAAGGCATCGGGATCAGGGAGCGCGCAGGCAGAGGGAGAACGTGAGGCAGGACTGACCACACCCTCGTCAGGGAGCGAGGAAACGGTCATCCGGAAAGTAAAACGCGCGCGCGCGCCAAGTTCAAATGTACAGGAGGGCGGCAAGGTGGGCAGCCCGGGTAGGGAGCCAGGTCCTAAAGCCCGCCGAAGAGAGGGGGAGGAGTCAGAGGGGTCAAGCTCGGCGTCGGAAGAGTCCAGGAGGAATGAGACCCCGGGGGGTAGTAAGACCCAGAGGAAGAGAGAGAGAAGGAAGAGGTGGAGTAAGATTAGAGTCTTAAGCTGGTGTACAGGGGGTGGAGATCCAGACAGAGCTTCGCCGGTCTAAAGTCCAGACGTAGGGCTGGGACGCTGAGACTGGTAAATGGAGACTATTCTTCAATAAAGACTTTGATACTGTACGATCGGCTAGCGTTGGTCCTTGGTGAGCTGGGACCCGGAGCCAGCCCTGACACCCACGAATTACATTTAAAGTTCTGGGAGATGCAAAGGAAAGCTTGCATTTTAAACTTGCATTTGACAGCTTGTTGCTTGGTGCGGTTAACGGAATGGGGATATTGAGAAAGAAGAGACTTGGAATTAGAAGCTTAGGATTTAAGGTAAGGTTACCAGATTTTTTTCAAAGAATCCGGGGACACTTTTTTTTTTTTTTTCAAAAGAGAAACAAATGTTATTTTTTAAAAATCATTTTTTTTTTAAAAAAAAAAAGAGAAGTAATACCTTCTCTTCTGGGTCTCCTCTGTCGCGTGGCCTTCCTCTGGGCCCCAGCCTGATCTCTTGGAGTGCTATCTGCCGTGAAGTAGGCTCGGGTCGGGCCTGGGCTCGGCCCCGTGTCCTTGCCCTCCTGGTGCTCTCCTACCTCTCTTCCGCAAGGTCACAAGGTCGGGGCTCCCCTCTTTTTTCTCCTTCCTCTTTCTCTCTCTTCCTTCTCCTTCTCCTTTCCTCCTTCTCCCTGGGTTGGCTCCGGGGTTTTTACTGGCCCTGGAGCGCTGCTGGGCCACGTGGCTGGGTGCTCTCGCTCCCGCCTTGATTTCGGTCCGGGGGGGGGGTCAGCGGTTCCCCCAATTGACGCGCCGGGCATCCCTGGTTCCCCCTCAGCAGTGGCAGCGCAGGCGGCAGTCTCAGCAGCCCGGAGCCAGCCTGGTAGTGCACTTGGCTCTGGCTGGCTTCAGGAGCTGCTCATTTCCCTGGCACCCGCCATTTTGCCTCGCCAGAAGTCCCCATATGATGTGTCTTGTGCCGTTGAACCAATCACGCAACATTCCTTTCCTACTAATAAATCTACAACACTTAAAATATAAATCTGGGGGCCTTATATGAATTCCGGGGACATTCCGGGGACGGATTTTGTTGGGGACAGATTTGTAAATCCGGGGACTGTCCCCGGGAGACGGGGACATCTGGTAATCATTCCGTAATAGGGCTTCTCCTGCCTTTGCCAGTATGTCAGCCTTCTCCGCCTCCTTAAAGAGGGCGTTCAGGAGCACTTGTACGTCTGGCCATATGGGATTGTGAGTGGAGAAGGTGGCGCAGTCTGGATGAGTCCGTCTGTCTTGCTCTTTGGTCACTGTGACCGAGCACCATTTTGGGCCGATCAGGATCTATGGGGAAGGGGATCCACCCAGAAGTTGTGGAGGGAACGGGAAGAGAAGCTTGGTCAAGAGACTGGCTCATGTCAGAAGGAGGCCTGACTGCATCCTTGGCGAAGCCCAGGGCAGGGCAGGAAGGCAGCATTGCCCAGTGGGAAGGCATTTGGAGGCAAATCATCAGCAAGGAGTAGAAAATCCCCTCCCCTTCCCTCAAGAAGACTGAAGAATCTCTAGTCGGCCTTCAGGTGAGTTCAGCATCCCAGCATCCCAGGTCTCTGGGGTGTTCCTGTCCATTACAAAGCTGACTCGAGGCTCCGTCAACTGAGTCCTTGCGTACATGAAAGGGGCACAGAAAGGATGGGAGGCAGCCTTTTCCTGGAGCCCTCTTACCTGCAGCAGTTCACTCGCTGGCTGCTGACCCTTTTCCTCCATCACCTGGATGATCCTCTCAAGAGAGGAGAGTTTCCTGCAGAGTCTGGCCAGCTGCTCATCCCTTCTCCCTGCAATCTCCTTCTCCACCTCTTCCACATGATTCAGCAGACGCTTTTCTTCTTCTTCTTCTTCCAGGAACTGGCGCAGTTGTCTCAACTTCTCCACAGTCTTCAGCCTCTCCGGTTCTGAGGAGGTCGGAGTGGGGAAGATGGTCAGCCTTCAAAACATCAGCAAGAGAATTAGGATTTGAGTTGAACTGCTTCCACCCTCTCAGCTCACAAGTCCTCAGGCTTCTCCTTGACTGCTTTTCACATAATAAACAACAATGGGAAAGAAACTCCATTTAGCTGCATTCAAAGGCGAACTTACCTAATTCGCAATTCTTGGGAAAATATGGAGACCAAAACAGCAATCTTTCGAAATTCACACCTCTGAATTTCTCAAGGTTGACCCAGCCAGGTAATGTTCACAAAAAATGTATTTATGAGGGTAAAGCACGTATCAAAATATTTATACGAGAAGGTAGCCACCCTAGCATTTGATTCATTTTCAGAATAAAAACTAAATAACAAACCGATATGGAAAAAGGAGAAATGGGGGGAAGTCGAAATGGGCAGATTTCCCCATCCCTCCTCAGTCCGGACTTGCTTCTTGAAGTGCTTGTTCCCACACTAGTAACAATAGGGACACTTCCAAGGAGGTCTTTGCTTTCCTTGTCCAGTTCTGCTTGATAGGCCAGAATTTCCCCTCTCTCTTTCCTTCGAATCTCCAGGCGGCGACAAAGAGAGGAGATGAATATTCTACTGGCTTCTTGGGTCCAGTGGCCTTGCTATAATAGCAAAGTAATTGACTGGAGGAAAGAAAAGTACAGAGGTTTTCAACCTTTTGGGGTCCACGGCTCCCTGGACCAACTCCCTTCTTTCTGCGGCACCCCTGTGGGGCTCAGGAGACCAGTTAGGTCCCCCCTTGCTTGCCTCCCCTCCCCCTTTCTCCAACAGCCTCCCTTGCGGAGTGCTCTCTCAGCCTCCTCTCCTCTCCCCTCTCCTTCGGAGTCCTCCTCTTGGTCTCTGAGCTGCCCCCGCTGCCCCCCAGGGGCCTGGGACTTGCCTGTCCATTCCCAACAGCAAGGGCCCCTCGCCAGTTGGCTGGCTTCCTCTGAGGCCGCCTCAGCTCCTGGCAGCCCACATCCCCGGGCCAGCCCCAGAGGCACCATTCTCTGGGGGAGAACAGCTGGGCAAGCCTTGGGAAGGCAGAGATGGCATCCGAGGAGGGAGGGAAGGAAAGAGGGACAGAGGCCAGTGTCTCCCGCGGCACCCCTGACCATCATTCAAGGCACCCCAGCTGCCACAGCACACTGCTTGAAAACCACTGCAGAACTGGGATGGGAAAGGTTTCTAGTCCAACTAACTGGTCTGGAGAAGAGGAAAGGCAGCCATGCTTGCTCCTTTGTCTTCTCCGAGGAGACTTCCAGCCTGACTTCTCATCTTGAGGCCCCAGGGAGAAGTGGGAAAGCCACTCCCGAACTCAGGAGGGGGGGGGGTTGTGGGGTCACGCCCCCATCCTCACTCTCGTGGGGCTGCGTCAGCCCCCGGGACTTGGGGATTCCCATTAATATTCATCTCCCACAGCGCCAGCCAATCGGGTGGCGCTGGGGGCGGGCCCTCTTGAGGGCAGTTAAGGTCAGGGCAGACCTGGCTCGCCCCTTTTTCCCTCGCTCCAGCAGACGCATTTTAGCAGCCCCGTTTTTTCCGTGTTCGTCGCATTCTCCCGCTAGGATTTTTTGCGAAGGCTTTCGGCTATTCGTCATCTGCCCAGGATTGCAAAGCCGCGTTCCAGTTCGGGCAGCGCTTACCGCTGTCGTCTTCCGCCATTCTCCCTCATCTGCGGGGACAGCCTTCGCCTTTTTTCGGTTACTTCTGGTGGCTAGGAGCCACGAGCATCCCCGGAGCACCGGAGCACCGGACAGCTGGGCAGACAAGGCAGCCTTCGCCTTTTCGGACACCTCCGGTGGTGAGACGCTACACGGGTCTCCGAGCGCCGGGGTGCCTCTCCTCCACCCAGATTTGGTCCTGCTTGTGTGAGCCGCTTCAGCGCTCACAGGAGGTTTGATTTACGTTATTTGGCTACGGACGAGGGCGGGTTGATTCGCGTCTCCTATGTGTTTCTTCTCCTTGGGGTCTGCCCCCGGTATACCGCGGCTATCCCGCACTGGGGGGGGGGGGGGCTTGGAGCTAGTATTATTTGATATAGGGCTGTTCTTGCGTGTATTGCCTCGCTTCGCATTTTGGGCTGCTTGCGACCCGGAAACAGCGGCCAGAAAACAAAGGCGTCCGTGGTTGCCGAGGCAACGAGGGCGCTCAGACGCCATTTTGTGTGGATCACGTGGTCCCACCAGCCGCCATCTTAAGTGGGGCGCTCCCAGGTCAGCAGCTTGCCGGCCGCTACTTTGTAATATTAAGAGGAGATTCTGCAGCTGCAGCAGCGCTAGAGCGCTCCATCCTTTAAGGAAGGCTTAATTTGTTACAGTTACTAGCAATTCACAGCAGTGAGGTGTATCTGTGTAGCTCTTTGTATCGGTGTAGCTCTTTGTTACTTTAAGCAAGCTTGTGTTCCAAGGCTGTCTGCCTCAATCCCCCCCCAACTCCCATTCTTGTTTTAACTCCCTCCCCCCCCCCCATTAGCAAGGGCTTTTAGCAAGAAGTATTTGGACGTCTTAGCCATTAATCTTCTCAACGCTTACTTTTCTCTTTTAAGAGAATGCATAACAGTGGTCACGGCAGACTTCCGGGCTGAGCGCCAGTGATCATGGCTGCCTTCCTCTTATCTGCGGAGGGAGAGCTCCGAGAGAGACGGGGTTTTTGCCGCTACGGCAACGCGGTAACCCCATGAAACCGTAGGCGGAGGATGCCTACGGCCGTGGGACTCGGCAGGCACCAACAGCGCGACTTCAGATCGTCTCTGGAGCAAAAAAACAGCTCCGGAGAACGGCGGGGGGGTCAGCGCGGTGCTGTGAGTCAATCGCTACTTTCTCGGAGCGACGTCGCATTGCTGGGATCGGAGAGCGTTCAGCTTCTTCTTGAGACAATTCGGATTACAAAAAAGAATATTCGTGAGTAGAGGAGATAAAAATTTAAAGAAACGAAGTTTGTGAATTTGGAAGTGATTTGGAACTTTAAATTTTTTTTAAAAAAGATTCGGACTTGAAGCGGAAAGGCTTAAACAGGAAGTCAGCCTTCCGCCTCTAAATAGAAGCAAGTAAAGACTGTGTTGCTAATACCTGAAAAAGAAAGGGACTAAAAATAACAAATCTGAAGTCTTTGGAAAGATCAGTCCCCCCCTAGGAGGAAGGGAAGGGGGGGGGAATTTTAAAAGACTTTTACTGCCGGCTGAAAAGAGGCTTTAAGCATAGGAATCACCGCTCAGACTCCCTGGTCCTGAGCTGTCAAATTGAAAGTAAGCCTTGGAAAGGGATCGCGGACTGCCTTTAAAGGGAAAAAATAGCTACAACAGAACTGAATTTGTTACAACTAGAGCTTCTGTGTTAAAATACTTATACAATATTGCTATAAGGTGGAAGTAGAAGACGAAAGATACTTTATTTCCTCGGGCTTTGTGACTGTTGGGTCCCCCTGGTGGGCATGGACATTGTTACAAAGTAAGTAAAGTTTTTCTGTAACTTTCCACTGTTTGGATTTGGAATTGAAAACAAGTTGCAGCTGCAGCCTGACCTTGAGACAACAGCATATCTTATGGCAGAAGGAAAAGGGAAAGCAGAATTATATCAGGAGAAAACTACTAGATCAGGCAAATCTTTTCTCCCAGGAAGAAGGGGATCTTTAGACCCAACAGGAGGTGCTTCTGCACAACCAAAAGGAAAAGGAATGCCATCTACAGAAGAGTTGATAAGTGCAGGTTTTGCAAGACTACAAGGAGCAATAGACAAACTAACGGAAGAAGTTGCAGAAACGAAAAAAGAGTTGGCAGAAACAAAAAAACAAGTGGCAGAAACGAACAAAGGGGTAGCAGAAGCATCCTCTAAAATAGATCAGAATACTGCAAGTATTAAACAGAAAACGGATTCAATTAGACAACTGCTGGAGGAATCTGTCAAAACAAGAAAGATCGCAGAAGAAGCCAGAGAAGCTGTGGCTGCTACTGAGGAGAAACTACCACCGATGAACAGACAACTTGAGGACCATAGAGCAAGGTTTTCTATGATTGAATTAAAAGATAAGCAAACCAATCTCAGAATCAGAGGTGTGCCAGAAATTGAGAAAGAGAGCCTACGGGACCTTCTTACACAAGAATTTGAAAAATTTTGGGAATTGGACCCGGAAAAAGAGGAATTTAAAATACTAAGTGCCTTTCGACTGGGAAAAACAAATAAAAGGATCAAAATCAGAGACTGTTTGGTTACATTAAGATCTAAAGAAGAAAGGGACAAGATTTTGGGACTGCATTTTCAAAAACCTTTGGAAATTTCCCAGTCTAGAGCTGAAATTTTCAAGGACATTCCGAAACACCTTCTTGACCTTAGAGCTAGGTACAAGGACTTGGTCACTCAGTTGAGGAGCAATAACATCATCTTCAGGTGGGAATTTCCTGAAGGACTCTCTTTTAGTTTCAAAGGAAGGAAGACAAAAATAAGATCAGTGGAAGACAAAGATAGTTTCCTGGAGGTCTACGGGGAAGACTTACAGAAAGGAACTGTGGACTTGCTAGAGGAAAGAATGAAGAACGCTGCAGAAGCAATATTGAATCTGAACTTGGACAAAAAGACACCACCGGGATCGGAAGAGGAGAAGTCGTCGGAAGCATCTGGAGGATTACAATAGAAAGAAATACAACATGTCTCTGCAACTTTTGAGCTGGAACTGCAATGGTCTAAACTCGGCTCGAAAGAGGAAATCGATTTTTCATATATTAAAAAAAGAACAATTGGACTTGATTTGTTTGCAGGAAACACATGTGACTAGGCTCCATAGGAAAATTTTAATCAATAAAAGATTGGGCCAAGAATTCATCTCGTCTGACAAAGTTAAAAAAAGAGGAGTTGTAATTTACGCTAAAGAGAGCCTGTCACCAAAATTTATCTTCAAGGATGAGCAAGGAAGATATTTGGCAATTGAAATTCAATATCATGGACAGAAATACTTGATAGTGGGTGTATACGCACCAAATGAAGGAAAATCGGATTTTTTCAAAAGGTTGCATGAGACATTGATGGACTATTTGGAGTACAATGTGATTTTGATGGGAGATATGAATGGAGTAGTTTCAACAAATATGGACAAGGCACAACGACAGGTAGTCACCAAAGATGGGAGACTACCGAAAACTTTTTTTGAACTGACTGACAACTTGGACCTGATTGATATCTGGAGAACCAAAAACCCTTTAGGAAGAGAGGGAACCTTCTTTTCTGAAGCCAAAATGACTTGGACTAGAATTGACCAAATATGGATCACTAGAGGACTGGCACCAAAGACAAGAAAGGTGGAAATCTGCCCAAAGACTTGCTCCGACCATAACGCAATAAAGATGGTAATGAACCTACAACCAACTGGTTCCTTTAGATGGAGGATGAATGACTCTCTGTTTAGAGATGAGGAAATAGCCAAGAAAGCCCAGAAGACTTTGAAAGACTACTTTGAGATAAATTTGAATACCACGGTGGAGAAGAGAACTGTTTGGGACGCAAGCAAAGCTGTTATGAGAGGATTTTTGATACAACAGAATGCACTCAAGAAGAGACTACAACAGGAAAAAAGAGAAAAGATATTGGGAAAGATAAAGGAAGGCGAAAAGAGATTGAGAACAAAACCAAAATCACAAGAAATCCTAAGAGAGATAAAGTTATACCAAGTACAGTACATGCAAATGATAAATCAAGAGATCGAATGGAAGATTAGACAAATGAGACAAAGAACATTTGAATCTGCAAATAAATGTGGAAAGTTATTGGCATGGCAAATAAAGAAGAGACAGAAAATGAACACAATAACAAATTTGGAAGTGGAAGGAAGAATCATACAGAACCCTGCCGAGATTAGGGGTGCTTTTCAAAAATATTTTAGACAGCTTTATTCTCAACAACCACAGAAAGATGCAGATATAGAAGAATTTTTGAAAGTGAATGGGCTACCGAAAATATCTCAAGAAAGTAAACCTAAACTGAGTTGTAGGATAACAGAACAAGAGGTGGAGAGTGCCATTCAAAACATGCAATTGGGCAAGTCTCCAGGACCTGATGGGCTGACTGCAAGATGTTATAAATCATTGAAAGACTGGCTAATTCAACCCTTAAAGGAAGTATGTAATGACATACTTCAGGGAAAAAGGGCACCAGAAACGTGGAAAGAAGCTTTTGTGACTCTTATACCAAAGACAGAATCTGAAAAACATCAACTTAAGAACTATCGGCCTATATCATTGCTTAATGTGGATTATAAAATTTTTGCAGACATCTTGGCTAGAAGATTGAAGAAAGTTTTAGTAGAGGAGATTCATAAGGACCAAGCAGGCTTTCTCCCAGGAAGACATCTATCAGATAATGTGAGGAATATAATAGACATTTTGGAACTTTTACAGGAAAAGATAAATACAAAAGCGGCTTTGATATTTGTGGACGCGGAGAAAGCCTTCGACAATATCTCTCGGGGCTTCATGAAGAAGAATCTCCAAGGCATGGGGGTAGGCCAAGAATTCGAAAATGGTATAGGAGCAATCTATTCTGAACAAAAAGCTAAATTAATTGTTAACAATGTCTTGACTGAGGAGTTCAGAATAGAAAAAGGAACACGACAAGGTTGCCCCATTTCCCCTTTGCTTTTTATATCAGTCCTGGAGGTGTTGCTGAATATGATTAGAAAGGACCAATTGGTCAGAGGGATACAGGTCGGAGCTAAACAATATAAACTAAGAGCTTTTGCAGATGATTTGGTTTTGACATTACAGGAGCCAGAATCTAGTGTGAAAAAAGTTTTAGAACTGATTCAAGAGTTTGGTCAATTGGCAGGTTTTAAATTAAACAAAACAAAAACTAAGGTTTTGACAAAAAATTTAACAGAAATTGAAAAAGAAAGGTTTCAGAATGAGACAGGCTTGACAGTGGTGAAAAAAGTAAAATACTTGGGAATTACCATGACTGCCAAAAATGGGAATTTATATAAAGATAATTATGATAAATGTTGGACGGAGATAAAGAAGGATCTAGATACATGGTCAAATTTGAAACTCTCCTTACTGGGTCGCATTGCGGTGATAAAGATGAATGTATTGCCAAGAATGCTGTTTTTATTCCAGACACTACAGATCATTGATAAAACTGACTGTTTCAAGAAGTGGCAGAAGGACATATCTAGATTTGTCTGGCAAGGCAAAAAGCCAAGAATAAAATTTAAAATATTAACAGATGCAAAGGAAAGAGGAGGCTTTGCCCTGCCGGACTTGAAACTTTATTATGAAGCAGCAGCTTTCTGCTGGCTGAAAGAATGGCTACTTCTTGAAAATACAGATATATTGGATTCAATAATGTATTTGGTTGGCATGCATATTTATGGTATGATAAGGTCAAAGTGCATAGAATGTTCAAAATTCACATTGTCAGGAAAGCCCTGTTTAATGTTTGGACTAGATACAAAGATCTCTTGGAAAACAAGACTCCAAGGTGGTTGTCTCCAATGGAAGCAAAAGCTTTAAAAAAACTCAATATAGAGGCCAATTGGCCAAAATATTGGGAGATTTTAGAACAAGATGGAGACAAACTGAAATTACAGAGTTTTGATAAGTTAAAAAGCAAAGTCCGTGATTGGCTTCATTACCACCAGATAATGGAGGTATATAAATTGGATAGAAAAATTGGTTTCCAGGTGGAAAAATCAAAATTGGAAACAGAACTGTTAGAACCCAAAACTAAGATATTGTCAAGAATGTATAACTTGCTGCTGAAATGGAACACACAGGATGAGGAAGTGAAATCAGTAATGATAAAGTGGGCACAAGATGTTGGTCACAATATAATGCTAGCTGACTGGGAACGGTTATGGACCACTGGTATGAAATTCACGGCATGTAATGCCTTAAGAGAGAATATAATGAAAATGATATACAGATGGTACATGACACCAGTCAAGCTAGCAAAAATTTACCATATGCCCGATAATAAATGTTGGAAATGTAAAGAAGCTGAAGGTACTTTTTTCCACCTTTGGTGGACGTGCCCAAGGATTAAGACCTTCTGGGAGATGATTGATAATGAACTGAAAAAAGTGTTTAAATACACATTTCCGAAGAAACCAGAAGCCTTTCTCCTGGGCATGGTCAACCAACAGGTTCATGTGAAGGACAGGACATTCTTTATGTACGCCACAACAGCAGCAAGAATACTCATCGCACAGCATTGGAAGGCACAAGAATTACCCAGGCTGGAAGAATGGCAGATGAAAGTTATCGACTACATGGAATTAGCAGAAATGACTGGCAGAATCAGAGACCAGGGAGAAGAGACGGT
This sequence comes from Podarcis tiliguerta, assembly GCF_965153285.1. Lineage (NCBI taxonomy): Eukaryota > Metazoa > Chordata > Lepidosauria > Squamata > Lacertidae > Podarcis > Podarcis tiliguerta. The sequence continues at coordinate 20,186,242 of NC_139552.1, forward strand.
GAAGGAAGACTGGAGGAAGTTTAAAGACTATCTACAGAAACATTATAAGATAATGAATGTTTGATGACACCAGATTGAACCTAAAAGACTATTAGCATAAAAATTTAAAGATTAAGAAAGACTAATGTTTTAAGGTATATGGAAATGTAACTATATTAAGACACTAAGATTATGATGAATTTAAGATATGACAGAGGGAAGGAATTTACTGCCAGAATATAAGATTTGGAATACAGAGAGGGAAGGTCTGGGGAAGTCGCAGAAACAAGTTAATGTAAAAAATACAAGGACACAATGATTGTTTTTAATTTTCTTTTTCTTTTTTTTCTTTTAATATCTTTTGTCGTATTGTGTATACATGTTGTTGTATTGTCTTTTTGGTATTGTTTGTTTATCTGTATTGTGTTTATTTGTTGTTTATTGATTGTAAAACCTAATAAAATATCATTAAAAAAAAAAAAAAAACAGTGGTCACGGCAATTCTAAATTATTAATAGAAGGAAGGGATTGCTTTTCCCTAGAGGCCATTCGTCTGCAGTCACTGAGGCAGATTGCTCTTCATAAAGGCCAGCTGTTAAATCGACTGCCCCATTTTGCCAGCTGGTGAGGGGCAACACACCAATTCCGGCTCATTATTAGGTGCATAAGCAAATACTACACAGTATCCATATTGCTAAAGGAAGAACTAATAATTATTATATAGATAGATAGATAAATAAATAATAATAATAATAATAATAATAATAATAATAATAACAATAATAATAATAATAATAATAATAATAATAAAGAAACTAATAAATAAATAAATAACAATAAATAAATAAATTTAAAAAATAAACAATTAAATAAACGAACAAATAAATAGGTAGGGAAATAGATAGATAGGTAACCTATAGAGTTTTATATACATTGACATTTATACACAATATCTTAATAAGAACCGGTGGTAATTAATAGACAGATACTTAGATTTTTCATCTAGACGTACTCCTATACATTTCCGGCGGTTAAGATGGCTGACAATAGCAACCCTCAAGCGCCACAACCCGGGGGTGCCCTGGTGCCCGCCGGGCCCTGTAACCCTCAGGCTCTTGCTCAGCTGTTTTCGGCTCTGCAATCCTTTTATGCGCAATGCAGGCCTACGGTTGCACCTTCGGCTTCCATAGTGGAGGTCTCCCAGGACTGTATGCCAGACACCCCCCCCCCATGTCAGCTGGGCCAGGCGGGACCATCCTCAGCTACGTCTAATACGGGGCAGCATGGCAGCAACCGGCCCCAGACACGTTTGCAAAAAGCCCGGGCCCAGAAGTCCGGGGCTAATGCCCAGAAGGCCAAGTCAGGAGCGCAGAAGTCAAAGGCCAGCTCACAGAGGGCCAGACCATCAAGGGCAGCCGCCGCTAGTACAAGCATGGAGGCAGTCGGTGTTCCTAGTGTTTTTCAGGATTCCTCAGCCCAGCACAGCCCATCTGAAGGCTCATCTGCAGAGGATGAGTTACCTCCCCAGCAGGCGGCTTCAGCGTCCAACGACCCAGCTCCGAAGGGCAGCGGCTCCCGCGGCGGGAAGCGGGAAGCAAAAAGGAAGCACGTGGCCAAGAAGAGCAAAAGAAGGGACCCATCCGAATCCGAGGATGAGACAGGTACTTCCTCTTCTGAGGGTGATAGTGATGCGCCCATGGAGACCTACTGGGGGGAGGGCGAGGAAATAGGCGCCCCTCTTTGGGTCCATGAGAGGTGGGCCAATTCTCACCGGAAGACTTTTAACGGGACCCTAGAATGGAGGGATGGGGCACTAGTCGAGGACGTAAAGGTTTCAACTCACTCGGCTACTGATTTTATCTTGGGAAATCACCTTTCCAAGAGGAAAAGGGATAAGATACTGAATGGGGATTTTGTGGATATGTTCTCTGTCAGAAACTTAATGCTGGCCAGCTGGCATAGATAAGGCTCCGGGCTCCCAGCCAATTTCCAAACTATTTGATTTATTAGACAAAGTTCAAACGTACATCTCCAGCGTTACTATTATGCGTCCTTCCCCTGTGGACAGTTGTTCCCTCTAATCTTACTTTCTCTTTCTCCTTACCCAGCATCCCCATCGACCAAGGCTCCTCCTTCTGTTTACTCTGTGTTCAAGCTGACTAGTGCCTGGCCCGTCCTCCTCCCCCTCTACGTCAGACTGACTGTCTGATGACAGGCTGCTTATAATCTCCTTCGGCTCTCTATAACTGCTGGTTTCTGTCCTTTCATCTTTTCCCGTTTGCCTCTCCCTGACATCCACCCCCTCCTCAAAGGCCCCCTCCCGCTCGGGAGACCCGACTCTGTCCCCTTCTCTTTCCTCAGAGGTGGTTGGAGAGAACCCCGCAAAACTACCCTCTTCCTCATCTGTCTCTTCAAACACACTCCTCCAACCCCCAAGTCCTGGTGTTCCCCAGTCTACGCCTTCGTCTTCTTCCTCCTCCTCATCCGATGCTGGGAAACCTTCGAATTCCTCTTCGTCGTCTGTTGTTTCAAACACCTCTTGTAAGGACCTCATCTTGCTTCTTGGTTTGTCCGGGAAGAAATAGTGGAAGTCCTCTACCAGTTCATTGTTAGACATGCTATCTTCCGGGACCCAGGTATTCTCCGATGCCGGGGCCCCTTCCCAAGCCACCAAATAGTCCACATTCCCCCCTCTCCAACGAGAGTCCAGTATTTCCGTGACCTCGTTCCCCTGCTCCCTTTCCTCCATTTCGGGCGGTGAGCCATCCACTCCCCCACTACCCGCTCTCCTTCCTTCCCCCCTGTAGGGAAACAGCAGTGACCTATGGAACACCGGATGGATTCTCATGCTTTCTGGCAACCTGAGCTTAAACGCCACCGGGTTTATTTGCTGGGTAACCTCAAAGGGCCCCACCTTCCTGGGCTTAAGTTTCTTACAGCCCCCTTTCCAAGGCAATCCTTGCGTGGACAACCACACCTTGTCCCCAACCCTGATGACCTCCCCTGATCGCCGATGTTTGTCGGCTTCCTTCTTGTATATCTCCTTAGCCCTTTCCAAATTTACCTGCAGCTGTCTGTGGATCGCTTCCATTTCCTCCACAAATTGTTCGGCCGCTGGAACACTCCACAACTCCTCCCCCCTCCCGGGGAAGGCCCTTGGATGAAGCCCATGATTGGCAAAGAATGGTGTCGTCCCTGTGGATACATTCTCTGCGTTGTTGTAAGCAAACTCTGCCAGGGCTAGTTTGTCCACCCAATCGTTCTGCTTCTGACTTACGTAACACCTCAAATACTGTTGTAAAACCACATTAGCCCTCTCCGCTTGCCCATTGGTCTCGGGGTGTCTCGCCGTGGTAAAGCTCACTTCCACCTGGAGCAGCCCCATGAGCTTGCGCCAAAATCGCGAGGTAAATTGAGCCCCCCGATCCGACACCACCCTTGCAGGTACCCCATGTAACCTAAACACGTGCTCTACAAACAGCCTAGCTGTTTCCTCCGCCGTTACGGCGTGCGAACAGGGCACGAAATGGCACATTTTGGTCAAGTGATCAACCACCACCATGACCGCTGTCTTCCCCTTACATCTGGGCAGATCCGTGATAAAATCTACACCCACCACCTCCCACGGCTTCCCAGGTGTGGGCAATGGTTCCAGCAACCCCGCTGGTGCCGCCCTTTCCCCTTTGGCCCTCTGACACGTGTCACATCCTCGCACATATTCCTTTACATCCTCTCTCACCCTCGGCCACCAAAATTCCCTCGTGACTAGTAGCATGGTCTTATGCTGTCCAAAATGCCCCGCCGTACAACTGTCATGGAGTTGCTTGAGGATCCGGCCCCGAAGGTCTTCTCCTGGAACATACAAGGCCCCTTTGTGGTACAGTAACCCCCCTTTCACCTCAAAACCACCCTCGGCACCCCCTCTCCCTCTTAACTCCCCCATCTTTTGTCTGGCAAAGGCATCGTCTCTGAGCATTTGCATCAGTTCGTCATCCTTGATCAACATTCCCCCACACAACCATTTGCTCTCTGGAAACATCAGTCTTGCTACAGGTGGCCCTTCCCCCATCATATACTCAGGTTTCCGGGAGAGCGCATCCGCCCTTACATTCTGCTCTCCCGGCACGTATTGGATCTTGAAGTTGAAGTTGGCAAAGAACTCTGCCCATCTTATCTGTCTCTGGCACAACACTCGTGCTGTACGCCAATACTCCAAGTTCTTGTGGTCAGTGCACACCAAAATTTGGTGCTTTGCCCCAACCAGGAAATGCCTCCATTGTTTAAAGGCCGCCACGATCGAAAGCAATTCCTTATCATAGATGGTGTAGTTCTGCTCTGATTTGTTGAGCTTCCGTGAAAAGAAGGCACACGGACGCCATTCCCCCTTTTGATCTGGCTGCAGCAGCACCGCCCCAATCGCCCGATCCGACGCATCTGTTTCCACCCGTAGTGGTTGAGCCGGGTCGACGTGGATCAACTGTGCCGCCCTCCTGTATATTTGAACTTGGCGCGCGCACGCGTTTAACCTTCCTCTTGACCGTTTCCTCGCTCCCTGACGGAGGCGTGGTCAATCCTGCCTCATGTTCTCCCGCTGGTGGCGCGCCGCCTGATCCCGATGCCTGGAACTCCTCCCCCCTACTGCACTCTGGTGTGGACGCTGGTCCGGATTTCCAACTGCTGCTCTCTGAGTCTCCTATGGCCCCTTCTTCCTGAAGTGCCCCCCTGGGCACTCCCCTTGCCCTGACCATGGGAGCCCCCTTTTGTGAATCCTCCGATTCACTGGAAAGACTCAGAGACCTCGGACCGCTGTCATCGCTGACATTTCCTTCGGACTCCTCCCCCTCGCTCTCCATTTCCTCCCTATCCTGTGCCTCTGCTCCTGAACCCCTGACATCCATCCCCCCCTCGAAGCCCCCCCTTCCCCCCTCCCCTCCTTCAGGTGCGGGTGCTGGGTGCTCCGTCGTTGTGGGGGTGAATGGCGGATACAGTTCGTCCCCCGTGGCGTGCATCCAGCCGGATAAGTCCGGCTCGTCCTCCGTGCTCTCGCCGACCTCGATTTCCTCTGCTTCCATCTCTGTGCCGCCGTGCTCGAACCCAAGGTCCTCCCCCAGCACGTCCATGTCCATCTCTCCCCCGTTCACCTCTGGGGCCGTTGCCTGCCAAGGACCCCCCAGCCACTTCCTGCTCCACCGCTCCTCTGGTCGATCGTCCCACCACAAAGATCGGTCTGAGGCAGACCCCGAGGGCGATCCCTCCGGGGAACGTGTGTCTAGTGCCGGTTCTTCGTCCGAGGTGAACCCCTGGAACGTGCTGGCTGAAAGCGTGGGTGTGAAAAGCCAGTCGTCGAAATACTCGGCTGGCATGGGCCTGTGCGGGAACAAGGCATGAAACTCTTCCTTGAGAAGAGGCTCGTCCAAGGCATAGTCCGGCACCCAACGGTTGGCGCTGGCCGGGGTACCTTCGCTGGCGAGAAAATATTCTACTCCCTCTTCCCCCCATCTCGAGTCTAAAATCTCTGTGACCTGGTTGATGGGCTCCCTTCTTGGCGACTCCCTCCTTGGGGGGGTCTCCCTATACTGGTCTGGTGCCGTGCCCTGCGCCTGAAATCGGTGAGGTGCTTTGTAGGGCGTGAGCACCGACCTATGGAATACTGGGTGCATTCTGGATCCCTCCGGAAGTGTCAACCGGAAGACCACCGGATTGATCTGTGCCTCAACTTGGTAAGGTCCTAGCTGCTTATGTCCGAGTTTCTTCTTAGCTAATGATCTGGTCGGCACTGCGTGGGCCGCTAACCACACCCAGTCTCCCACCTGTATGTCCTCCCCAACCCTTCTGTGCTTGTCAGCCTGCAGTTTTGTGAGCTCTGGAAGCACCCCTCCTCTGCCCTCGCTGCGTCGACTCACGTGGCGAGGTTCTTGGTGCCAAAACTTTTGTTGAGACGGAGCTTACTGTCAGAGCTGGCTCCTGGTCCCAGCTCACCAAGGACCAACGCTAGCCGGTAGTAAAGTATCAAAGTCTTTATTGAAGAATAGTCTCCATTTCCAAGCCTCAGCGTCCCAGCTCTACGTCTGGACTCTAGACCGGCGAAGCTCCGTCTGAGTCTCCGCCCCCTGTGCACCAGTTTAAGACTCTAATCTTACTCCACCTCTTCCTTCTCTCTCTCTTCCTCTGGGTCCTACTACCCCCCGGGGTCTCCTCCCTCCTGGACTCTTCTGACGCAGACGTTGACCCGTCTGACTCCTCCCCCTCTCTTCGGCGGGCTTTAGGACCTGGCTCCCTACCCGGGCTGCCCACCTTGCCGCCCTCCTGTACATTTGAACTTGGCGCGCGCGCGCGTTTAACTTTCCTGATGACCGTTTCCTCGCTCCCTGACGAGGGTGTGGTCACTCCTGCCTCACGTTCTCCCTCTGCCCGCGCGCCACCTGATCCCGATGCCTGGGACTCCTCCCCCCTACTGCACTCTGGGGGGGACGCTGGTCCGGATTTCCAGCTGCTACTCTCTGAGTCCCCTCTGGCCCCTTCTTCCCGAGGTGTCCCCCTGGGCACTCCCCTTGCCCTGACTATGGGGGCCCCTTTCTGTGAATCCTCCGAGTCACTGGAGAGACTCAGAGACCTCGGATCGCTGTCATCGCTGACATTTCCTTCGGACTCCTCCCCCTCGCTCTCCATTTCCTCCCTCTCCTGTGACTCTGCTCCTGAACCCCTGACAGCACGGATCATAAGAACCTGGAGTACTGGCGTACGGCAAGGTTCCTGAACCAGCGGCACATCAGATGGGCGGAGTTCTTTGCGGATTTCGACTTCAGGATAGAGTACATCCCAGGCGACAACAACATCATGGCAGATGCACTGTCCAGAAAACCGCAATACCTCGAAGAGGCGGCACCAGCAGCGGCCAAGCACATTTTCGCACCTGTCAGAGCTGGCTCCTGGTCCCAGCTCACGAAGGACCAACGCTAGCCGGTAGTAAAGTATCAAAGTCTTTATTGAAGAATAGTTTCCATTTCCAAGCCTCAGCGTCCCAGCTCTACGTCTGGAGTCTTCCTGTACATTTGAACTTGGCGCGCGCGCGCGTTTAACCTTCCTCTTAACCGTTTCCTCGCTCCCTGACGGAGGCGTGGTCAATCCTGCCTCCTGTTCTCCCGCTGGTAGCACGCCGCCTGATCCCGATGCCTGGGACTCCTCCCCCCTACTGCACTCTGGTGTGGACGCTGGTCCGGATTTCCAACTGCTGCTCTCTGAGTCCCCTCCTGCCCCTTCTCCCTGAAGTGCCCCCCTGGGTACTCCCCTTGCCCTGACCATGGGAGCCCCTTTTTGTGAATCCTCTGATTCACTCGAAAGACTCAGAGACCTCGGATTGCTGTCATCGCTGACATTTCCTTCGGACTCCTCCCCCTCGCTCTCCGTTTCCTCCCTCTCCTGTGCCTCTGCTCCTGAACCCCTGACAGCACCGAAAGCGTGGGCGTGCGCTTCAGCAACCGTGGACCTGGATGCGGTCCGTCGAGCGCTGCAGGAGGACCCCTTCGCACAAGCCAAAATGGAGGAGGTGCACAAGGGCACAGTGAAGGACGACGAGTTCCAAATACGTGATGGATTGCTCATCCGCAGAGGGGCACTCTATGTACCGGGAGACGACCTCCGCGCGAAAGTACTGCAGCAGTTGCACGACGCACCCACCGCCGGGCACTTTGGCAAAGAGAAGACGGCAGAATTAGTTGCCAGAGATTTTTGGTGGCCCAAGATGCGGGGGGAAGTCGCGGAGTACGTCTCGAGGTGCGACACCTGCCAAAGGGCCAAGTCAGTGCACAAACCTCCGGCGGGACTGCTCGAACTGCTGCAGACACCGAGCGAACCGTGGGAGAGGGTGGCCCTGGACTTTGTCACGAATTTACCCAGCTCGAGGGGTAAAACGGCAGTGCTAGTGGTGGTGGACATGTTCACCAAAATGGCCCACTTCATTCCGTGCGCGAAGGTGGCCACGGCGGAACAGACCGCCAAACTGTTCATAGACCACGTCTTCAGGGTGCACGGTCTGCCACGGTCGATCTTGTCCGACAGGGGGCGACAGTTCATCTCGAACTTCTGGCAGAAGCTGATGGGTTTCCTGAACGTCAAGATCAACCTAGCGTCGGCGAGACACCCGCAGACCAACGGACAAGCGGAGCGCGTCAACGCCATCATGCAACAGTACCTGAGATGCTATGCAAATCAGCAGCCGGCAACATGGGTGGACTACCTGCCGCTCGCTGAGTTCGCCTACAACAACACGAAGCGCGTGTCCACGGGGGTGACACCGTTCTTCGCCAACAACGGGAGGCATCCCAGAACCTTCCCGGGATTAGAGAGACTGGGGGAGGGGGAGCCACAGGCAGCGGAAGTCTTAGCGTCAGAATTGCAGGAGGTTCACGAACAGCTTAGGAGGCAGTTAGAGCTTGCAAAGCACGCATACAAACTGCAGGCTGACAAGCACAGAAGGGTCGGGGAGGACATACAGGTGGGAGACTGGGTGTGGTTAGCGGCCCAAGCAGTGCCGACCAGATCATTAGCGAAGAAGAAACTCGGACATAAGCAGCTAGGACCTTACCAAGTTGAGGCACAGATCAATCCAGTGGTCTTCCGGTTGACACTTCCGGAGGGATCCAGAATGCACCCAGTGTTCCATAGGTCAGTGCTCACGCCCTACAAAGCACCTCACCGATTTCAGGCGCAGGGCACGGCACCAGACCCGTATAGGGAGACGCCCCCAAGGAGGGAGTCGCCAAGAGGGGAGCCCATCAACCAGGTCACAGAGATTTTAGACTCGAGATGGGGGGAAGAGGGAGTAGAATATTTTCTCGCCAGTGAAGGTACCCCGGCCAGCGCCAACCGTTGGGTGCCGGACTATGCCCTGAACGAGCCTCTTCTCAAGGAGGAGTTTCATGCCTTGTTCCCACACAGGCCCATGCCAGCCGAGTATTTCGACGACTGGCTTTTCACACCCACGCTTTCAACCAGCACATTCCAGGGGTTCACCTCGGACGAAGAACCGGCAATAGAAACACGTTCCCCGGAGGGATCGCCCTCGGGGTTTGCCTCAGACCGCTCGTTTTGGTGGGACGATCGACCAGAGGAGCGGTGGAGCAGGAGGGGGCTGGGGGGTCCTTGGCAGGCAACGGACCCAGAGGTGACAGAGGGAGAGATGGACATGGACGTGCTGGGGGAGGACGTTGGGTTCGAGCACGGCGGCACGGAGATGGAAGCAGAGGAAATCGAGGTCGGCGAGAGCACGGAGGACGAGCCGGACTTATCCGGCTGGATGCACGCCACGGGGGACGAACTGTATCCGCCATTCACTCCCACAACGACGGAGCACCCAGCACCCACACCTGAGGAAGGGGAGGGGGGAAGGGGGGGCTTCGAGGGGGGGATGGATGTCACGGGTTCAGGAGCAGAGGCACAGGAGAGGGAGGAAATGGAGAGCGAAGGGGAGGAGTCCGAAGGAAATGTCAGCGATGACAGCGATCCGAGGTCTCTGAGTCTGTCCAGTGAATCAGAGGATTCACAAAAAGGGGCTCCCATGGTCAGGGCAAGGGGAGTACCCAGGGGGGCACTTCAGGGAGAAGGGGCCAGAGGGGACTCAGAGAGCAGCAGCTGGAAATCTGGACCAGCGTCCACACCAGAGGGAAGTAGGGGGGAGGAGTCCCAGGCATCGGGATCAGGCGGCGCGCTACCAGCGGGAGAACATGAGGCAGGATTGACCACGCCTCCGTCAGGGAGCGAGGAAACGGTTAAGAGGAAGGTTAAACGCGCGCGCGCGCCAAGTTCAAATGTACAGGAAGGCGGCACAGTTGGCAGCCCGGGTAGGGAGCCAAGTCCTAAAGCCCGCCGAAGAGAGCGGGAGGAGTCAGGAGGGTCAACGTCTGCGTCAGAGGAGTCCAGGAGGGAGGAGACCCCGGGGGGCAGCAGGACCCAGAGGAGAAAGGAGAGAAGGGAGAGGTGGAGTAAGATTAGAGTCTTAAACTGGTGTACAGGGGGCGGAGATTCAGACGGAGCTTCGCCGGTCTAGACTCTAGACGTAGAGCTGGGGCGCTGAGGCTTGGAAATGGAAACTATTCTTCAATAAAGACTTTGATACTTTACTACCGGCTAGCGTTGGTCCTTTGTGAGCTGGGACCAGGAGCCGGCTCTGACACATACATTGTACAAAGACAAAAAGAAAAATGAAAAAGGTAAAAATAAAAGAATTAAAAACAAATATTGTGTCATTGTATTCTTCAGCATTAACTTAAGTCTGCGACTTCCCCATGCCTTCCCACTCTGTATTCTAGGTCTTATATTCTGGTAGTAAACTCTTTCCCTCTGGCGTATCTTTGGTTCAGATTAATGTTATTGTCTTATTTATCCTTACATTTCCCTATGTCTTCCTAAATATACTTTCTTTAACATTGTCATTTTTATAATAACATTCTTTTACATTCAATCTGATAACCTCAAACGTTCGTAATATTATAATGCTTCTGTAAATAGTCTTTAAATTTCCTCCAGTCTTCCTTCACCGTCTCTTCTCCCTGGTCTCTGATTCTGCCGGTCATTTCTGCAAGTTCCATATAGTCAATGAGCTTCATTTGCCATTCTTCCAGCGTGGGTAGATCTTGCGTCTTCCAGTATTGCGCGATGAGTATTCTTGCTGCTGTTGTAGCATACATAAAAAGAGTTCTGTCCTTCCCTTGAACCTGTTGGTTTACCATACCCAGGAGAAAGGCTTCTGGGATCTTTCTAAATGTGTATCTAAATATTTTTTTCAATTCATTATAAATCATTTCCCAGAAAGCCTTAATCCTTGGGCAGAGCGGTGCTTCTATTACCGCAGCCTCTTACTCCGGGGGATTTAGACTTTCCCAGAATACTCCCCCTCCTTTCCAGTTCTTGGGAGGGGGGTTACAATCCTTTCTGTGGCTTCAGAGTAGATTTTTCAATCTCTTATTTTAGAATGTTAAAGCATAGTCTTTACTTTCTACTATATACAAAGCGGAAGGCTGACTTCCTGTTTAGACCTTCCCGCCTCTGTTCCGATCATTCTTAAAGAAATTTAAAGTCCCGATTCTTTTCCAATTCAAATTTTCCAGATTAAAGTCCTTCAAATTTACTGTAGTTTACTCACGATTATTCTGTTTTGTAATCCAAATTGTAACAATAAGAGGTCGAACGCTCTCCGGTTTGGCAATGCGACGTCGCTCTGAGAAGGTAGCGATAGCCTCACAGCACCACGCCGGCCCCCCCTCCGTTCCCCGGGGCTATTTACGACCCGGAGACGATCTGGAGCTGCGCTTTCGGTGCCCGCTGAGTCCCACGGCCGTAGGCTTTCCCCGCCTGCGGTTTTATGGGGTTTCCGCGTCGTCGAAGCAGTAAAACCCCGTCCCTCTCGGAGCTCTCCCTCTGAGACATCAGAGGAAAGCAGCCATTTTCCGATCGCGTTCAGACCCGGAAGTGATAGCCTCAATCTTCTCTTCCTTGCTGACGTACACATCCAGGGAAATGTCCCCCGTCTCACCTAAAACGGGAGGAGGTCAGGCAGATACACTCTTTGGCACAGCCAAGTTGGCTTTTCTGTAAATTAAAAGTGAAGACAGTGAAGAATTGAACAGAAGGACACAATGCGAGCCTGCTGGATCAGGCCAATGGCCCATCTCGTACAGCCTCCTGTTCTCACAGGTGTATAGGGGAAACCTTAACTTCAGGAATTAGGAAAAGAAGCGACTCAGTTCCCACCCCCACCCCACTTTCCTCTCTAGTCCTCCAAAGCAGCAGCTGCACAGAAGATGGTGACAGGATACTGGGGGGTGAGAGAAAGTGATCCTAACAAAAGAATATAAAAAGGGAAAGGATTTTTGCGCCCCCAATGTAACTTTCTCTTTTAGTTTACATTTCATTGAGTTTTTAAAAGTTTGGCTAGTTCTATATGATCCCCAAGATATTGTTGTGCCTCCACAACATAAAAATACGCATTGTTTTAAAAAAGTAATTTTTGGGCGGACTGCTCTCACTGGTGCCCTGCCATGCCAAAAGGTGTTTTGGGACCCTCCAGCATTGTTTGGCTTCAATGCATTTGTGTGTGTGTGTGTGTGTGTGTTTAAAGCTGGTCACACACACTTTTACACTTTGGGCTCAGCTGCTTTGACGTGTGGCCCTTGGAGGCTTGAGCATGGGGCAATGCAGCCCACAAATGTTAAGCCTCCCCTGCTCTACCAAACTCCCAAGGTTTGATGGAGGAGGGTTGGGAAGAGGAGGAGAAAAGGAAGGCCTTCCCTAGATGACCCTTGGGGTCCCTTTCCAACTCTACAGTTCTCTGATTCCAGAGAGAGACGCGCTGGGCTCCAAGTATCCCTCGCAGGGCTCAGCGCAAAGCCATGGCTTCCAATACTGGCTGTCACTGAGCTTGGGGATAAAGGAGAAGTGGAGGGTGACCTGCCCATTGTTTGTGATCTGGAACTTCTCCTTCTGCAGCTGCTGGAACTTCAGATTCTCAAACGGAAACTGCAGAGCAAAAGGGGGGGGGGGGTGAGGAAAGAGAGTGCTTGCCTTCAGCAGAGGCAAGGAAAGGTGCTCCAGGGGGAAGTTTGTCCTTGGCCCCGGGCTCTCATTTAGGGGACTGCACATGCAACAGGTCCACGCGGGGCTCTCCAGATATTGCTGCACTTGCCACTGGCCATGTTGGCTGGGGATGATGGGAGTTGTAGTCCAGCATCTGGAGGGCACCACGCTGGCTACCCCTGGAGTCTTTGCCTGCAAGGAAGAGGCTGCCGCTCAGTGGAAGGGCATCTGCCTTGCATGCAAAGGTCCCAGGTTCTATCCCCAGCATCTCCAGGTAGGGCTGGGAGAGATCCCCCGGAAATCCTGGGGAACCGCTCAAGACTGAGCTAGATGGGCCAAGGGCTTCTTTCCCCCCTGGTCTTTTTGCAGCAAACCCTCTTTAAGGGGTTGAAGAGGATCCTATTCGTCTTTACCTCCCTCCAGGGAGGGAAGGAATTCGTTCTCCATCCTGTCCATCAACTGAACAATATCCTCAAACACTTTCCGGTACCGTCGGTCAGCCACAACCTTCACCTATGGGGGGGGGGGGCAGAGCACATTTGTTGGGGCTATGGACTGAAAGGGGGGGGGTATGAGTTAAGAGCAGAAAGGCCTGATGCACCCCCCTGTTCCCAGCCCTGAAAGAGGCAAGTACTGTAACTCTGAGAGCTTCCCAAGGGTGGCAGCGACTGTGACTTCCAGAGCCAATGGGCTGAAGCCAAATGCTCCAAGCCAAGTACCACACAAGCTCCACTGCATGAATGGAGCCAACGGTTAAGGTATACAGTTCAGCCCATGTGGTCTGCCCTGCCTGCAGGAGCAGCGTGTACTCAGAACAGTGGAGAATGGAAGCCTAGGGATTCAACAGAGCCAAAAGCTGCCCACTCCTTGCACCGGAAGTCATTGGCCAAGGAGGAGCTGTGTGGAAAGGGGCCTGGTTGTTGGTCAGGGCCTGCCCAGATTCGAGGAGGTGCCACATAGCAGGCAACTAAAAACCCTGACTAGACGATAGCCCTGGCCAGGGCAGGTGTTACCCCTGTGAGGAAGAGGGAGCTGACGGGCTTGTGGTCGCTCCTTTTCAATTCCATGTGGCTTCGGTAGCTGAGCTGATTCACGCTGCCTCCTCTCCAGAGGATTGGCTCACACTATTAAACTTTGTACCTTTTTGGTTTCTTATTTTCTGTGTCATTTTTGCCAATTCTATATAATCAAATAATTTAGATTGCCACTCATTTATAGTTGGGATTGTTGATGTTTTCCAGTTTTGTGCTATTAGTGTTCTAGCAGCCACTGTTGCATATTGGAAAAGTGTTTGGTCTTCCTTTTTAATTTCTTCTCCAATTATCCCCAGAAGGAAGGCCTTGGGGTTTTTTGTGAAGGTATATTTAAATATTTTTTTTAGTTCATTGTATATAGATTCCCAAAACTTTCTATTATTTTTTTAATAAATATTTTATTCGATTTTACATAAAAGACGACAAAGCAAAACAAAAGCAACAAACAATACACCAAAAACATACAGAATTACACAAACATAACATACTACCAACAACAGAAATAAAAACAATCTTATCTTCATATTGATCTTGCATTAACTTGTTTCTCTGACTTCCCCGAGTCTCCCTTCCCTGTATTCCAATTCATACAATTAAACAACAAATCCCTTCCCTCTGTCATAATTAACCTCCTTTCTGTTTTGAATGTCTTAATATAGCTTATTCAATGCTTAGAACTTAAGATGTTGGGTCTTCTAATCCTTAAAATTTTACTCCAATAACCTTATACATTCATTCTGATGTTATTTTAACATTCATTAATCTTGTAGTGTTTCTGTAAATAGTCTTTAAATTTCTCCCAATCTTCCTCCACCGTCTCTTCTCCCTGGTCTCTGATTCTGCCAGTCATTTCTGCGGATTCCATATAGTCCATGACTTTCATCTGCCATTCCTCCAGCGTGGGTAATTCTTGTGTCTTCCAATACTTTGCAATAAGTATTCTTGCTGCTGTTGTGGCGTACATAAAAAATATCCTGTCTTTCATACGTACCTCTTGATTGACCATGCCCAGGAGAAAGGCCTCCGGTTTCTTCGGGAATGTGTATTTAAATACTTTCTTCAGTTCATTATAGATCATCTCCCAAAAGGTCTTAATCCTTGGGCATGTCCACCAGAGGTGAAAAAAGGTACCTTCAGTTTCTTTACATTTCCAACATTTGTTATCGGGCATATGATAAATTTTTGCTAGTTTGACTGGTGTTATGTACCATCTGTATATCATTTTCATAATATTTTCTCTTAGGGCATTACATGCCGTAAACTTTAGCCCAGTGGTCCATAACCGTTCCCAGTCGGCTAGCATTATGTTGTGACCCACATCTTGTGCCCATTTAATCATTACTGATTTCACTTCCTCATCCTGTGTATTCCATTTCAGCAGCAGATTATACATTCTTGACAATATCTTAGTTTTGGGTTCTAGCAATTCTGTTTCCAATTTTGATTTTTCCACCTGGAAGCCAATTTTTCTATCCAATTTATATGCCTCCATTATCTGATGATAATGGAGCCAATCACGGACTTTACTTTTTAATTTGTCAAAACTCTGCAGTTTCAATTTATCTCCATCTTGTTCTAGTATCTCCCAATATTTTGGCCAATTGGCCTCCATATTGAGTTTTTTGACTGCTTTTGCTTCCATCGGAGATAACCACCTTGGAGTCTTGTTTTCAAAGAAATCCTTATATCTAATCCATACATTAAAGAATGCTTTCCTGACAATGTGAATCTTAAACATTCTGTGAACTTTAACCTTGTGATACCATAAGTAAGCATGCCACCCAAACGCATTATTGAATCCTTCTAAATCCAGTATATCTGTATTTTCAAGAAGTAGCCATTCTTTCAGCCAGCAAAAAGCTGCTGCTTCATAGTAAAGTTTCAAGTCTGGCAGGGCAAAGCCTCCTCTTTCCTTTGCATCTGTTAGTATTTTAAATTTTATTCTTGGCTTTTTGCCCTGCCAGACAAATCTGGATATATCTTTCTGCCACTTCTTGAAACAGTCCATTTTATCAATAATCTGCAGTGTCTGGAACAAAAATAACATTTTTGGCAATACATTCATCTTTATCACAGCAATACGACCTAACAGTGAGAGTTTTAGATTAGACCATATATCTAGATCTTTTTTTATCTCCATCCAGCATTTTTCATAGTTATCCTTATATAAGTTCCCATTTTTTGAAGTCATAATAATTCCCAGATATTTCACTTTTTTCACCACTGTCAATTCCCAAAACTTTCTAATTGCCTCACAAGACCACCACATGTGGTAAAAATTGCCTTCCTTAATCTTACATTTCCAGCATGATTTATCTCCGGTTTTGTACATTTTTTCTAATTTTACAGGCGTGATGTACCACCTGTACATCATTTTATCCATGTTCTCTCTAAGTGTTGTACATGCCGAGAATTTCATTCCTTTATTCCAAAGTTTCTTCCACTTATCAAACTCTATGTTGTATCCAAAGTCTATCGCCCATTTCACCATTACTTCTTTTATTTCTTCATCTTTGGTGTCCCATTCAAGCAACTGGCTGTACATTTTTGATAGGAGTTTTGATTTGTTTTCTAATATTTCTACCTGGAATCTGGATTTTTTTTTCGTTCATCCCATTCTTTTTATCTTCAGTCCACATAGCATTGATTTGATGAAATTGGATCCAACCTGTCAGTTTGTTCTTTATCTCTTCATAATGCCTAATCTTCCATCCATTTTCTGTTTTTACTAGCAAATCTTCATAAGTCCATCTTTCTCCTTCAATATTTATTTTTTTTATTGTTAAGATGTCGATTGGTGATAACCACCAAGGGGTATTTCTTTCCAATAATTTTTTGTTTCTCTCCCATACTTCCAACAGTGGCCCTCTAATAATAAGATTAGAAAATCCTTTGTGGACCTTTTCCTTATTGCGCCACAAATAAGCGTGCCAACCAAATCTTATATTGAAGCCTTCTAAATCTAACAGATCTGTGTTTTTGATGACAATCCAATCTTTAACCCAGCAAAGGCATGAGGCTTCATAATACAGCTTCAGATTTGGAACCGCAAATCCTCCCCTATCTCTTTGATCTGTGAGTAATTTGAATCTAATTCTTGGCCTTTTACCTTGCCAAATAAATTTAGAGAGTACTTTCTGCCAATCTTTAAATACTGAGGTTCCCCTGATTATCGGTATATTTTGGAATAAGAACAGCAATTTTGGCAATAAACTCATCTTAATTGCCGCCATTCTTCCCGACCGAGGGAGTTTTATTCTGTTCCAGGTATCCAGGTCCTTCCTTATTTCTTTCCATGTATTTGTGTAGTTGTCTTCCAGGGAGCAAAAAGGGTTTTTTTGTGTGTGTGTTTCTTTGTGTCTCTCCCTGTGCAAAGGTCAGAGGGGGCAGGGTTTCTGTTGAGGCAGGTGATTAGCTGTGGGAGGAGCTTATCAGAGCTTGCAGGCCAGCGGCGCGCGCCTAGCGGCGCGCGCAGTTTGATCCATCTTTTAGATTTAGGCAAGCTACTCTCAAACGTTTGTTGGAGGAGACCTAGGTTTTTTTGGAGGGGAGTTATTAGTCCTGTCTTCACGCTTTTTATGATGCAGGATCGCTGTAGCCACCCCCAACGACACGTTCTCAAGATGGAGGGGGAGGGAACAGCTGCAGTCGCCTGCAGTTCCTGCGCAATGCTTGCCATCTTGCCAAAGGTTGCAGGCAGCTTTACATGCAGCAATTGCATGTTGATTGCCCTCCTAAAAGACAAAGTCCAGCAACTGGAGGAACGTGTAGCTACGCTCCAAAGAATTAGAGAGCTGGAGCTCTTCTTGGAAGCAGCAGAGCACACCGTCTCCACCAAGGAGGAGACA
Organism: Podarcis tiliguerta; assembly: GCF_965153285.1. Classification (NCBI taxonomy): domain Eukaryota; kingdom Metazoa; phylum Chordata; class Lepidosauria; order Squamata; family Lacertidae; genus Podarcis; species Podarcis tiliguerta. The sequence continues at coordinate 20,203,673 of NC_139552.1, forward strand.
GGAGACTCCCCTGGGAAGGAGGCTAGTTCACCAACACAGGAGCCCGATATGTGGAGAAAGGTGACTCAAAGAAGTAGGAGGCCCAGGGTTCGCTCTGATTGTTTAGAAATACACAATCGCTTTGAGGTCCTCTCCCCTAGCATGGAAGACGAAGAGCAGACTCCATTTGAGGATCTCTCCTTCATTACAGTCGATCAGGTATATGAAGATGAGCAGCAAAGTCAGTCCTCAGGGAATGTGCAGGCAACCTTGGAACGGACCGCTCACGGAAGAACCCCGACCAAACCTAAGAGGAGGCGTGTAGTGGTGATAGGGGATTGCCTACTGAGGGGAACAGAAGCAGTGATCTGTGGGCCTGACAAGATGTCTCGGGAAGTGTGCTGTCTCCCCGGGGCTAAGATCCAAGATGTAACTGAACGACTGCAAGGAATCATAAAACCCACTGACAAATACCCCTTCCTCTTGGTTCATGTGGGAACCAATGACACTGCAAGCAATAGCCTCCAGAAGATCAAAAGAGACTACGAGGCTCTGGGCAGGAAATTGAAGCAATTAAATGCACAAATCGTCATCTCATCTGTCCTCCCAGTTGAACGACGTGGCCCAGGGAGAGAGGGGAAAATAGTGGAAGTAAACAGCTGGCTTCGCAAATAGTGTAAACAGGAACGGTTTGGATTCTTAGATCACGGACTGCAGTTTCTTGAAGATGGACTTCTGGCAAGCGATGGGCTGCACCTCACAACGGTTGGGAGGAATGTTTTTTGCCAAAAAACTCAGAAACCTCATCAGGAGGGCTTTAAACTGACTAATGTGGGGGAGGGAGACAGTGCTCCTGAAGGTAGGAGTCTATCAATTGATGAAGATGATCATCCAAATGTCATAGACCAAATGGAGCAAACAGCACGCAGACCTAGTGGTGGGAGGAAAAAATCCTTAAATAAGAGACACGGGGGAATGACTAATGGACTTCAATGTCTGTACACTAATGCACAAAGCATGGGAAATAAACAAGATCAGCTTGAGCTCTTGGTACAGCAAACTAAATATGACATAATAGGCATCACTGAAACCTGGTGGGATAAGTCCCACGATTGGAATGTAAAAATGGAGGGATACAATCTATTTCAGAGAAACAGACCAGACAAGAAAGGAGGAGGAGTGGCGTTATATGTCAGGGATGTGTATACCTGTGAAGAGATCCAAGATTTAGAACCTCAAAGCCAAAGTGAGAGCATTTGGGTCAAAATTAAGGGAGAGAAGAATAACAGTGACCTCATTGTGGGAGTTTACTATAGATCCCCAAGCCAAACAGAGGACATAGATGATGCCTTCATGGAACAGATGGCCAAGCATGCAAAAGGAAGGGAGATAGTAGTAATGGGGGACTTCAATTACCCAGATATTTGTTGGATGTCAAACTCAGCCAAGAGCATAAGGTCAAAGAGATTCCTCACTGGCCTTGCAGACAACTTCATTGTCCAGAAAGTGGGAGAAGCAACAAGAGGAACAGCCATTTTAGATCTGGTCCTAACCAATGTCGATGACCTGGTTAATGGGGTAGAAGTGGAAGGATCATTAGGCGCAAGTGATCATGCTCTTCTGAAGTTTACTATACAGCGGAAAGGAGCAGCCAAGCATACTAGGACTCAATTTCTTGACTTTAAGAAAGCCGACTTCATAAAACTTAGGGAAGTGCTGGGTGAGATCCCATGGACAGTAATACTAAAAGGAAAGGGAGTTCATGATGGCTGGGAGTTTGTTAAGAGGGAGATAGTAAAAGCACAACTTCAGGCAATACCAATGAGACAGAAACATGGAAGGTGCCTAAAGAAGCCAGGGTGGCTATCTAAAGAACTTTTAACTGAGTTAAGATTAAAAAAGGATGTGTACAAAAAATGGAAAAGGGGGGAAACCACCAAAGAGGAATTCAAACAAATAGCCAGCACGTGTAGACACAAAGTCAGAAAAGCTAAAGCCCAGAATGAACTCAGGCTTGCTAGAGAGGTTAAAAGCAACAAAAAAGGCTTTTATGGGTATGTTCGTAGCAAAAGGAAGAACAAAGAAACAGTGGGGTCACTCAGAGGAGAAGATGGTGAAATGCAAACAGGGGACACAGAAAGGGCTGAACTCCTCAATGCCTTCTTTGCCTCAGTCTTCTCCGATAAAGAAAACAATGCCCGACCTGAAGAATTTGGAGCAAATGATTCAGCAGAGAAAACACAGCCCAGAATAACTAAGGAGATAGTACAAGAATACTTGGCTAGTTTAGATGTATTCAAGTCTCCAGGGCCAGATGAACTGCATCCAAGAGTATTAAAAGAACTGGCAGATGTGATCTCAGAACCACTGGCAATCATCTTTGAGAATTTCTGGAGAACAGGCGAAGTCCCGGCAGACTGGAGGAGGGCAAATGTTGTCCCTATTTTCAAAAAGGGGAAAAGAGATGACCCAAATAATTACCGCTCAGTCAGTCTGACATCAATACCAGGGAAGATTCTGGAGCAGATCATTAAGCAAACAATCTGTGAGCACCTAGAAAGGAATGCTGTGATCACCAATAGTCAGCATGGATTTCTGAAAAATAAGTCATGTCAGACTAACCTGATCTCATTTTTTGACAGAATTACAAGCCTGGTAGATGAAGGGAACGCAGTGGATGTAGCCTACCTTGATTTCAGCAAGGCATTTGACAAGGTGCCCCATGATATTCTTGTAAAGAAGCTGGTAAAATGCGGTCTTGACTATGCTACCACTCAGTGGATTTGTAACTGGCTGACTGACCGGACCCAAAGGGTGCTCATCAATGGTTCCTCTTCATCCTGGAGAAGAGTGACTAGTGGGGTGCCACAGGGTTCTGTCTTGGGCCCGGTCTTATTCAACATCTTTATCAACGACTTGGATGATGGACTCAAGGGCATCCTGATCAAATTTGCAGATGACACCAAACTGGGAGGGGTGGCTAACACCCCAGAGGACAGGATCACACTTCAAAACGACCTTGACAGATTAGAGAACTGGGCCAAAACAAACAAGATGAATTTTAACAGGGAGAAATGTAAAGTATTGCACTTGGGCAAAAAAAATGAGAGGCACAAATACAAGATGGGTGACACCTGGCTTGAGAGCAGTGCATGTGAAAAGGATCTAGGAGTCTTGGTTGACCACAAACTTGACATGAGTCAACAGTGTGACGCGGCAGCTAAAAAAGCCAATGCAATTCTGGGCTGCATCAATAGGAGTATAGCGTCTAGATCAAGGGAAGTTATAGTGCCACTGTATTCTGCTCTGGTCAGACCTCACCTGGAGTACTGTGTCCAGTTCTGGGCACCACAGTTCAAGAAGGACATTGACAAACTGGAACGTGTCCAGAGGAGGGCAACCAAAATGGTCAAAGGCCTGGAAACGATGCCTTATGAGGAACGGCTAAGGGAGCTGGGCATGTTTAGCCTGGAGAAGAGGAGGTTAAGGGGTGATATGATAGCCATGTTCAAATATATAAAAGGATGTCACATAGAGGAGGGAGAAAGGTTGTTTTCTGCTGCTCCAGAGAAGCGGACACGGAGCAATGGATCCAAACTACAAGAAAGAAGATTCCACCTAAACATTAGGAAGAACTTCCTGACAGTAAGAGCTGTTCGAAAGTGGAATTTGCTGCCAAGGAGTGTGGTGGAGTCTCCTTCTTTGGAGGTCTTTAAGCAGAGGCTTGACAACCATATGTCAGGAGTGCTCTGATGGTGTTTCCTGCTTGGCAGGGGGTTGGACTCGATGACCCTTGTGGTCTCTTCCAACTCTATGATTCTATGATTCTAAATTTATATTCTTCATCGTTAGCCAAATTCCGAGGTATTTTACTTTTTTAGTTGCTTTGATCCCAGTCTGTAATTCAAGATGGTTTTTTACCTCTTCTATCATATTTTCAGTCATCATTTTAGTTTTTGTTCTATTTAGTTTAAAGCCGGATAACTTTCCAAATTCTTCTAGCAAATCTAACACTTTACCGACACTATTTTTTGGATCTTCCAGTGACAACATAAGATCATCAGCATATGCTTTCAATTTGTATTCTTTCACTCCAATTCTTATTCCGCGTATCTCTGAAGTTTTCCTTATCTTATTTGTAATTATTTCTAACACCATAATAAACAAAAGAGGTGATAGAGGGCACCCCTGTCTTGTGCCCTTCGAAATTTCAAAGGATTCTGTTAAGTTGTTATTAATAATTAATTTAGCACTTTGTTGTGAATAAATTGCTTTTATTCCTTCCAGGAATGTGCCCTCTATCCCTGCCATTTCCAAACATTTTGTTAGAAAATGCCAGGATACATTGTCAAAAGCCTTTTCAGCGTCAACGAACATTAATACCGCGGGAATTTCATTTTTACATTCTAGGTATTCAATAAGGTTTATTATATGTCTTATGTTGTCTTTTATTTGCCTATTAGGTAAGAAACCGGCTTGATCATTATGAATGAGATTGACTAAGCACTTTTTAAGTCGACTTGCCATTACATCTGCAAAGATCTTATAATCATTATTTAATAATGAAATCGGTCTGTAGTTCTTAATATTAAGTTTATCTGAGTCAGGTTTAGGTATTAGCGTGATGTATGCTTCTTTCCAAGACGCTGGTATTCTTCCTCCTCTTAAAATGTCATTCATTACTTCACAAAGCACCTGTCAGGGAACTGCCATCGGAGCGGGAGGTGGAGAGGAGGCTCCCGGACGATGGTGGAGAAGGTCCTAGTAGGAGGAGGGATAGCCCATCCGCTGGGGAAGGTAATCAGCGCAACACCAGTGGAGAAGGGGAGGAGATGGAGGAATTGGAGAGGTGGCTCCAGGACTCTTCGCAGGAGACCAGTGGAGAGGGTACTAGTACTCCGTTGCCCACACCCACCTTGCGCAGAAAGCTTTCGCGCAGGCAACGGGGGAGGAGACTGGGCGTCAAACAGCTTCTATGCTGGAAGCGGTTTAAGAAACGCCCACTGACGGATTCTGCCAGCGACTGAGGCAGCCACGGAACTTGAGGCTGTCCTGACAGAAAGGGTTCAACCATGCAACCTAGCCAGGTGTAAAGGCAACTTACGCACGAGCAACCCCTAGAACCATTACAGCAATCCGTCAGTCCCTTATGTTGCTTGTGCGCAGCTTCGGAGGAGCGACAACATGTGCCTTACCAGGGGAGCCGGAGGTCAGGAGGAGCAAGCAGCTGGAGGGCAAAGTCTGGTTGAGAGAAACCGAGACTTGGAACAGCATGTGGCTCTCCTAACGGCGCGGCTGGATGAAAGGCGGGCTCAGGATGCACAGGTCAGACCCACCCCCATCGCAAGGAAAGTACCGGGGCTGGTACAGAAGTTTGGGGGGGACCCCCAAGACTATAATGCGTTCCGAACGGAAATAGAGTATGCCTTGGAACTGCAGCATAATGACTTTGAGGACGATGGAGAACGGGTAGCCTATGTGGTGGGGCATCTCCAGGGAGGGGCACGTGAATGGATTAGGCCCCTCATGGCAACACAGAATATGGCCCTGAAGGACCTTAAGAAATTCTTCCAGGCCATGGATGTGATGTATTCCAGTGAAGTGGCAGAAAGTGTGACTCGTCGGGAGTTGATGGGGTGCAAGCAGGGGAACCAATCAGTTAGAGAATACTGGTCACGTTTTGCCATGTTGATCCACCGGCTTGGGTGGAGTTTGGACTCGGAACCAGTGCAAATGCTATTCAAGGAGGGGTTGTCTCCTGCTGTGAAGGACGAACTGTCCAGGGCCCCCCGCCCGCAGTCCATGGATCAGCTGACCAAGGCTGTGCTTGCGATTGGAGTACGACAGGAAGCGCGCGCTCAGGAGAAGCACGAGGGAAAGGAGGAACGTTGCCTTGACTACATCATTCCTGAAATACCAAGGCAGCTTTCCCAGGCTCCTGAACCAATGGAAGTGGATGGTGCTTACGCCAGCGGGGTTTCAAAGTCCAGTGAAGGTCGAAAAAGGGAGGGAAAGGATTGGAAGACGACCAAGAAATGTTTTCTCTGCCAACGGCCAGGACACTTTGCCAGGGTCTGCCCTCAAAAGAAGGCCTGGCAAGGGATGGTGGGGGCTGCTGCCAGCGGGGAGGAGAAGGAGGAGCAAGAACAGGCGCAGGGAAATGAAAGTGCCTGGCTGCCAATCAAGAGGGCCAGCAGACAGGCAAGCAACCAATAAAAGCGCCCCAGCCTGAGCGCCCCAGAGCAGCTATAGCTGTAGAAGTGGTGCTAGAACTCCCGAATGGGCACCCAGTCAAGGTTGAGGGGTTGCTGGATTCAGGCAGCTCCTGTAATTTCTTCAGCAGGGAATTTGCCCTGGAGCACCAACTCCACCTACTACCTTTGGATTTTCCCTTGCAAGTGACCACCGTAGATGGGAGGGAACTTCTGGGGGGGGGTGACACACCAGACCCCACCAATACGAATGAGGGTTTCCAGACACACTGAGACCATCGCCTTTCACGTGGCCACACTGGCAGGACCTCCAATAATATTGGGAATGAGCTGGCTGGCACTGCATGACCCAGTAGTGTCATGGCATCAGCAGTCAGTCACCTTTGGATCAACTTACTGTTTGGAGCACTGTCTGGGGGGGGGGGGACCCCAAGAATGACTGTGGCCAGGGTGGCTGGGCTGGCAGTGGGAACGAAAGGGCAGGTGCCAACACAATATGCTGACCTAAGGGAAGTCTTCAGCGAGAAAGAGGCAGACAAACTACCCCCCCCCCCACCGGCCCTTTGACTGCCGAATCAACTTGCTCCCAGGGGCACAACTACCAATGGGTAAGCTGTATGCCATGTCTGACAGGGAGATGCAGGAGTTGCGGCAGTTTATCGACAAGAATCTGAAGAGAGGGTTCAAAGGGAATCAAAGGCGGTGGGGGGCAGTCCGGTGTTCTTTGTGGACAAAAAGGAGACTAACCAGCCCAGATTGGTCATAGACTATAGGGCGTTGAACATGGTTTCAGAACCAGTGACCTTTCCAATGCCAAGGATTGATGACATTTTAACACAGGTGAGGCGGGGAAATTTTTTTACTAAGCTGGATCTCCGGGGAGCGTACAATCTTATTAGAATACGGGAGGGGGACGAATGGAAAACCACCATGTTCACCCCCCTGGGGGGCGTTTGAGTACTTAGTCATGCCATTTGGATTACAATCAGGCTCCGCCTGCTTTCAAGCTTTCATGCACCACGTGTTGGGGCCCCTGCTGTACAAGAACTGTGTGGCCTTTTTGGATGACGTCTTAATCTATTCGAACAATGAGGAGCAACATGTCAGAGATGTCAGGGAAGTGCTAAAAAGACTGCATAAGCACCAGCTGTGGGTCAAGCTGGAAAAATGCCAATTCCACGCCAGAGAAGTCGAATTTTTGGGGTACAGGTTGTCTGACAAGGGCCTAGCTATGGACCCGAGCAAGGTGCAGGCGATGTTGGAGTGGAAGGCACCCAAGACGCGGAAGGACGTGCAGAGGTTCCTAGGGTTCAGCAACTTCTACAGGAAGTTCATCAAGAACTTCGCCCACTTGACAGCACCCATCACAGATTGTCTCAGCAGCAAGAAGAAGTTCGCTTGGACAGAAAGTGCCCAGCAATCCTTCCAAAGACTGAAGAAGGCATTCGCCTCGGAGGAGCAGCTCCTGCATGTTGATCTGAAGAAGCCCATGAGGTTGGAAACCGACGTGTCCGTTCGAGCCATTGGGGCGGTACTTCTTTTGCAGACGGGAGCCGAAGAAGACTGGAGACCGTGTGCCTTTTTCTCGAGGCAGCTGAGCAAGTCGAAGCAGAACTATACCGTGTATGACCGTGAACTGCTTGCAATCTATGCGGCATTTCGCCGATGGAGACATCTGTTAATAGGGGTGCAACACAAGATTCAGGTTTGCACTGATCACAAGAACCTAGAATACTGGAGGACCGCGCGAGTGCTCAACCAGAGACAGATTCGATGGGCACAGGAGTTCTCCTAGTTTTCCTTTGAGATCCGATACGTTCCGGGAGAAGAAAACGTGAGAGCAGATGCGCTCTCCCGGAAGCTGGAGTACATGGAAGGAGAGGGACCGCCGGAGATACGACACATTATCCCCGAGGACCGATGGGTGTGGGGGGGAGCGTTGGTTGGGAAAGAGAACTGGGGGAGCTTACTAGGAATTACGAGTTCGCTCAAACTAAAATCCGAGAACTCCGATACGGAAGGGAAAGCCAGGGAGGGTTTGAGGAAAAGGAAGGGCTATTGTACTACAAGGGGGCGCTGTATGTACCAGGGGGGACCCTGAGGGGAAGGGTACTCTTAAGCTGTGTCTTTTCAGTCTCTGTCTTTGGTATAAGTGTGATGAATGCCTCTTTCCACGACTCTGGTGCCTTTCTCCCCTCCAATATATCATTACAGACTTCTTTCAAGGGTTGAATCAGCCAATCTTTCAACGTCTTATAGTATCTAGAAGTCAGTCCATCAGGCCCTGGAGATTTACCCAATTGCATACTCTGGATGGCACTTTCTACCTCTTGTTCTGTTATTCTGTTGTTCAACTTCAATTTGTTCTCTTGAGAGATTTTTTGTCCAGCTTAAGAACTACCGCCCTATATCACTACTTAATGTGGATTACAAAATCTTTGCAGACATTTTGGCTAGAAGATTAAAGAAAGTTTTAGTAGACGAGATCCATAAGGACCAAGCAGGCTTTCTCCCGGGTAGACACTTATCTGACAATGTGAGAAATGTAATTGACATTTTGGAACTATTACAGGAAAAAATTAACATGAAAGCAGTTTTGATCTTTGTGGATGCGGAGAAAGCATTTGACAAAATTTCTTGGAGCTTTATGAAGAAGAATCTCCAGGGGATGGGGGTAGGACAAGAATTTGAAAATGGTATAGGTGCAATCTATTCTGAACAAAAAGCTAGATTAATTGTTAATAATGTTGTAACGGAGGAGTTCAGAATAGAAAAAGGAACACGACAAGGTTGCCCAATTTCCCCATTGCTTTTTATATCGGTCCTGGAGGTTTTGCTGAACATGATCAGAAAGGACCAATTGGTTAAAGGGATACAGGTCGGAGCCAAACAATATAAGTTAAGAGCATTTGCAGATGACCTAGTTTTGACTTTACAGGAGCCAGAGTCTAGTACAAGAAGAGTTTTAGAACTGATTCAGGAGTTTGGTCGAGTAGCAGGATTTAAACTGAATAAATCAAAAACAAAGGTTTTGGAAAAGAATTTAACAGAAACTGAGAAAGAGAGGTTTCAGAATGAGACAGGTTTGACAGTGGTTAAGAAAGTGAAGTATTTGGGGATTAACATGACAGCTAAAAATGGGAACTTATTCAAAGACAATTATGATAAATGTTGGACCGAGGTAAAGAAAGATTTAGAAATATGGTCAAATTTGAAGCTTTCACTGTTAGGCCGTATTGCTGCGATAAAGATGAATGTATTGCCTAGAATGTTGTTTTTATTTCAGACACTGCAAATTATTGACAAAATGGACTGTTTCAAGAAGTGGCAAAAAGATATCTCTAAATTTGTCTGGCAGGGCAAAAAGCCAAGAATAAAATTTAAAATATTAACTGATGCAAAAGAAAGAGGAGGCTTTGCCCTGCCAGACCTAAAACTTTATTATGAATCAGCAGCTTTCTGCTGGTTGAAAGAATGGCTGCTTCTTGAAAACACAGACATTTTGGATTTAGAAGGATTCAACAACGTTTTTGGTTGGCATGCATATTTACGGTACGAAAAGGTTAAAGTGCATAGAATGTTTAAAAATCACATTATCAGGAAAGCATTGTTTAATGTTTGGACAAGGTATAAAGATCTACTTGAAAATAAAACCCCAAGGTGGTTGTCACCAATGGAAGCAAAAGCTCTAGAAAAGCTCAATATGGAGGCCAAATGGCCAAAATATTGGGAAATTCTGGAGCAGGAGGGAGACAAACTAAAACTGCAGAGTTTTGAAAAACTAAAAAGTAAAGTGCGAGACTGGCTTCATTATCACCAGATAATGGAGGCATATAAAATGGATAGAAAAATTGGCTTCCAGGTGGAAAAATCAAAATTGGAAACAAAACTGTTAGAACCCAAAACTAAGATTTTGTCAAGAATGTATAACTTGCTGTTGAAATGGAATACACAGGATGAAACAGTAAAATCTGCTATGATCAAATGGGCACAAGATGTTGGCTGACTGGGAACAGTTATGGACCACTGGTATGAAATTCACGGCATGTAATGCCTTAAGAGAGAATATTATGAAAATGATATACAGGTGGTACATGACACCAGTCAAGCTTGCAAAAATCTGTCATTTGCCCGATAACAAATGTTGGAAATGTAAAGAAACTGAAGGTACATTTTTTCACTTTTGGTGGACGTGCCCAAGGATTAAGACCTTCTGGGAAATGATTTATAATGAAATGAAAAAGGTGTTTAAATACACCTTCCCGAAGAAACCAGAGGCCTTTCTCCTGGGCATGGTCGGCCAACTGGTGCCAAAGAAGGATAGAACTTTCTTTATGTATGCCACAACAGCAGCAAGAATACTTATCGCGCAGTATTGGAAGACACAAGAACTACCCACTCTGGAAGAATGGCAGATGAAGGTGATGGACTACATGGAATTGGCAGAAATGACTGGCAGAATCAGAGACCAGGGAGAAGAGACGGTGGAAGAAGATTGGAAGAAATTTAAAGACTATCTACAGAAATATTATAAGATTAATGAATGTTAGAATGACCTCGGATTGAACGTAAAAGGTTATTAGCAATAAAGTGGTGAGGGAGTATAGAAAATTCAAAGGTTAAAAGGTGTAAAATTAAAAGGCTTAATTTATTAAGATATTAAGGAGATTAAGATAAAGTAAGATATGAAGATTAAGATAAAGATTAGTTAAGATAGAGGGAAGGGATTTGCTGATCAAATATATGAACTGGAATACAGTGAGGGGAGGTGTGGGGAAGTCTGGGAAACAAGTAAATGCAAGGAATACTATGAAAATGGAATTGTTTTTATTTGTTCTTTTTTTCTCTTTTGTGTTGTTGTTTTTCTTGTTTTGTATTTTTGTGTTTTTCTGTTGTTTTTTCTTTTTATGTAAAAACCTTAATAAAAATATTATTAAAAAATAATATTTTTTTTTTAAAAATGAGGGGAAGGGTACTCAAGCAACTCCACGACAACCCCACGGCGGGCCACTTCGGGCAACACAAAACTATGCTACTTGTCACCAGGCAATTCTGGTGGCCAAGGGTAAGGGAAGACGTACGAGAATATGTACGGGGGTGCGAACGCTGCCAAAGGGCCAAGGGGGAGAGGGCGGCTCCTGCAGGGTTACTGGAACGCTTACCCACACCGGGAAGATCCTGGGAGGTGGTGTCCATTGATTTTATGACAGATTTGCCCAAGTCGAGGGGGAAAACAGCAGCCATGGTAGTAGTCGATCTACTGACAAAGATGTGCCATTTCATCGCTTGCTCACATGCGGTGACGGCAGAGGAAACAGCCAGGTTGTTTGTGGAGCACATATTCAGACTGCATGGGGCTCCCTCGAGAATCATCTCAGATCGCCTGACAGCGGGAAACAATTTACTTCCCGGTTCTGGAGGAAGCTCATGAGCTTGTTACAGGTCAAGGTGGGGTTCTCGACGGTGCGACACCCGGAAACCAATGGGCAAGCAGAAAGAGCAAACGGAATACTCCAGCAATACCTACACTGCTACGTCAGCGAGAGACAGAACGATTGGGTAGAGAAGTTAGCGCTGGCTGAGTTTGCGTACAACAATGCTGAACATGTATCCACGGGAATGAGCCCGTTCATGGCCAATTATGGGTGTCACCCCAGGGCCTTCCCGGGGAGGGGGGAGGAAGGATGGAGTGTACCTGCGGCAGAGCAGTTTGTGGAAGAAATGGAGGCCTTACACCAGCAACTCAGGTGGAACTTGGAACGGGCCAAGGAAGTTTACAAGAGACAAGCTGACAAACACAGTCGGGAGGGGGAGGCCATACGGGTGGGAGACCGGGTGTGGTTGTCAACCCAGGGGTTACCCCTAAAGGGAGGGTGCAAGAAGTTGCAACCAAGGATGCTGGGACCATTTGAGGTAACACAGCAGGTGAACCCGGTGGCATTCAAGCTCAAACTGCCTAACAACATGAAGATACATCCGGTGTTCCATAGGTCCCTACTCTCACCGTACAGGGAGGGGCGGGAGTTTCCAGAGCAGGGGGGAAGAGTCACCACCCACCCGCAGGTAGAGGAGAGGGAACACCATAACCAAGCTACGGAAATACTCGATTCAAGGTGGCGAGGGCGCCAGGTGGAGCACTTGGTAGCTTGGGAAGGAGAACCCGAGTCAGAAAACACGTGGGTCCCTGCTGAGGCGGTCACGGATGGGTATCTAGTGGAAGAATTCCACAACCTGTATCCAAGGAAACCTAAACCGCTAGTGAGATTCTGGGATGAGGAGTTTGGCACTACAGACGACGAAGAGGACTTCGTGGGTTTTCCTGCCTCCGAAGATGAGGGAGGGGAGGTGTCTGAGGAAGAAGCAAGCTGGGAGACTCACCCTACGGGAAGGTATCGGGGCGGGTGGGAAGCAGGTTTTGAATCCTCGGAGGATGACGACAGCCCACTGACGGATTCTGCCAGCGACTGAGGCAGCCATGGAACTTGAGGCTGTCCTGACAGAAAGGGTTCAACCATGCAACCTAGCCAGGAGTAAAGGCAACTTACGCACGAGCAACCCCTAGAAACATTACAGCACCAGTGTTAAGAGTTCTTCTAGGACTTTGTAGTACTTGGCCGATAAGCCATCTGGCCCCGAAGCTTTCCTCAGTTTCATCTTCTTTATCGCCTCCTGAATTTCCTCTACTTTTATGGGTTTATTTAATAGACTTCTTTCCTCCTCCGATAAACTGTTGATTCTGTTTTCTTCTAGATATTTTCCTATTTCTGTTACATCTTCTACTTCTCTTTTATATAAATTTTCATAGAATTTAAGGAAGCTCTTTTTTTATTTCATTAGGATCCTCCAAGAGTTGTACTTCTACTTTTACTTTATTGATCACATTTTGTTGACTTCCGGGTTGAGTGCCAGCAATCATGGCGGCCCCCTGCTGAGCACCGGAGGGGGAGCTCCGAAAAAAACAGGGTTCTACCGCTACGGCGACGTGGTGAACCCCTGAAAACATAGGCGGAGGAAGCCTACATCCGTGGGACTCGGCGGGCACCAACAGCGATCTCCTAAAACGTTTCTGGGGCTCAGGAAGAGCTCCGGAGTGTGGAGGGGGGTAACGCGGTGCTGAGAGTCAATCGCTTCGTTTTCAGAGAGACGTCTCACAGCCGTGATCGGAGGAGCGCTCAACTTCTTCTTGGGACAAATTGGATTATAAAAGAACTTTCCGTGAGTAGGAGGATTACAAATTTTAAAAGGAAAAGAAACAAATTAAGGAACTTTTGGATTTGGCAAAGTTAAAAAAGCAAGCTAAATTAGAACCGAAGCGGTAAGGTTTAACCAGGAAGTCAGCCTTCCGCTCTGTATATAGCTGGAAACAAAGACTTTTGCGTGCCAAACCTTTAAAAGTGCTTTTGAAGAAACGGAATCTGGTGTTTTGATAAGGATTTTCTTTTTTTTTTTTAAATAATCTTTTATTAAATTTTACAAACAGGCATAAGACGACACCTCACAACAAAAAAGAAAAAATAACAAAAACAATAGATACTGCCACACACAAACACAAAACAGCAAAATACAACAAAGAAAATAAACATTTTTAAAAAGAAACAATTTTTGTCTCCTTGTATTCTTTACATTAACTTGTTTCTCCGAGTTCCCCAGACCTTCCTTCTCTGTATTCCAAATCAAATATTGTGTCTGCAAATTCTGTCCCTCTATCATATTTTAATTTTCTAATACTCTTAAAGTCTAATAGGTAGTTGCATTTCCTTAAGTCTGACAAAATATTGAATCTTTCTCTAATCACTTTTTCCCAAATACCCATTCACCCTCAATCCGATGTCATCAAACGTTCATTATCTTATAATGTTTCTGTAGATAGTCCTTGAATTTTCTCCAGTCTTCCTTCACCGTCTCTTCTCCCTGGTCTCTGATTCTGCCGGTCATTTCTGCCAACTCCATATAGTCTATAACTTTCATCTGCCATTCTTCCAGTGTGGGTAGCTGTTGAGTCTTCCAATACTGTGCGATGAGTATCCTTGCTGCTGCTGTAGCATACATGAAAAATGTCCTGTCCTTCTTGTGCACCTGTTGGTTGACCATACCCAGGAGAAAGGCTTCTGGTTTCTTCGGGAATGTATATTTAAACACTTTTTTCAACTCATTATATATCGTCTCCCAGGATGCCTTTATCCTTGGGCATGTCCACCAAAGGTGAAAGAATGTACCTTCAACCTCTTGACATTTCCAGCATTTATTATCAGGTAAGTGATAGATTTTTGCAAGCTTGACTGGTGTCATGTACCACCTGTATATCATTTTCATAATATTCTCTCTCAAAGCATTAGATGCCGTAAATTTCATACCAGTGGTCCATAACTTTTCCCAGTCAGCGAACATTATGTTATGACCCAAATCTTGGGCCCACTTAACCATCACTGATTTCACTTCCTCATCTTGTGTATTCCATTTCAACAGCAAGTTATACATTCTTGACAGAATCTTAGTTTTGGGTTCTAACAGTTCTGTTTCCAATTTTGATTTTTCCACCTGGAAACCAATTTTTCTATCCATTTTAAAAGCCTCCTGTCAGGGGTTCAGGAGAAGAGTCACAGGAGAGGCAGGAAACGGAGAGCGAGGGGGAGGAGTCGGAAGGAAATGTCAGCGACGACAGTAGTCCGAGGTCTCTGAGTCTCTCCAGTGACTCGGAGGATTCACAGAAAGGAGCCCCCATGGTCAGGGCAAGGGGGACACCTCGGGAAGAAGGGGCCAGAGGGGACTCAGAGAGTAACAGCTGGAAATCCGGACCAGCTTCCCCCCCAGAGTGCAGTAGGGGGGAGGAGTCCAAGGCATCGGGATCAGGGAGCGCGCAGGCAGAGGGAGAGCGTGAGGCAGGAGTGGCCACACCCTCGTCAGGGAGCGAGGAAACGGTCATCAGGAAAGTTAAACGCGCGCGCGCGCCAAGTTCAAATGTACAGGAGGGCGGCAAGGTGGGCAGCCCGGGTAGGGAGCCAGGTCCTAAAGCACGCCGAAGAGAGGGGGAGGAGTCAGAGGGGTCCAGCTCTGCGTCAGAAGAGTCCAGGAGGGAAGAGACCCCGGGGGGTAGTAAGACCCAGAGGAAGAGAGAGAGAAGGAGGAGGTGGAGTAAGATTAGAGTTTTAAGCTGGTGCACAGGGGGCGGAGATCCAGATAGAGCTTCGCCGGTCTAAAGCTCAGACGTAGAGCTGGGACGCTGAGACTTGTAAATGGAGACTATTCTTCAATAAAGACTTTGATACTGTACTACCGGCTAGCGTTGGTCCTTGGTGAGCTGGGACCCGGAGCCAGCTCTGACAGTAAGCTCTATCTCTATTTTTTAAGGTTTTGGCACCAAGAACCTCGCCACGTGAGTTGACGCAGCGAGGGCAGAGGAGGGGTGCTCCCAGAGCTCACAAAACTCAGGCAAGATGACGACGGAAGAGCAGATATCAGCCCTGCAAGAAGCTGTGACACGACTCAGCACGGAGGTAATTGCATCCAGAAAAAGAGAGGAGGAAATGAGTAGCGCCTACCGGGATCTCCAAGTAAGATTGGACGTGATTTCCAAACAGGGGCCACCTGGATCCAAAGCAGAGGGCATTGGATTGGGAAAGAGGGGAGGCAGCCTTGTATCCCATTTTGACGGGAGTTTACAGCAGTACCCCAACTTTAGAGCAGACCTGTTGTTTGCGCTGGATCTGCTTGACAAAGACTTTAGAGATGAAAGAGAGAAAGTGGGGTTTATCCTATCCCATTTGCATGGTGAAGCCAAAACGTGGCTGAGAAATTTATGGAGGGACAATGATCCGGCGCTCCAAGACGCGAAGGCTTTCATTAAAGCTATGGACTCGTGTTTTTTATCAAAGATAGACGTTGATATTGCCAGGAGAGACATACATGGACTTAAGCAAGGCAAAGCCAGCGTGCGTCAGTACCATACGCGTTTCTTCGGACTGGTTCATGCACTGGGATGGGACAAAGCGTCTGCGCCAGTGAGAGATCTCTTTTGGGAGGGCTTGAATACAGAAGTAAAAGCCGAGATTGGAAGGGGGGAGAGGCCAAGGAGCACCCAGGAAGTGGTCCAGAGGGCTCTGGAGATCGGGGTGCATCTGGAGGAACGTCCTTGCAACAGAGAAGAAGGACGTTGGGGAAGGGCACCAGCCAGAGCACCTCCCTTCTATCCCAAAGAAGCAGCGCGTGCGCAGTCCACGCCCTCGCAGGGAGGGGGAGAGGAACCGATGGAGCTCGGAGGTGCCAGGGCTCAGTCAGCTACCAGAGCCCTGACGCCGGGAGCAGTCAAGACGAAGCCTCCTAGAGGGAACAGGAAGTGCTACATCTGCGACAGTGCTCAACACATGGCGAAAGAGTGTCCCCAGAGGCTCCACAAGCACACTGCAGCATCGGCAACAGTGACAGAAGCAACGCAGCAGGGAAACGACAGAGTCTGGCTGGAGGAAGAGGTACTGGGGTCCAGCCAGACAAATCAATGAAACAATCCCCAGAGATTTTGCAGCCCACAGACCCCCTCCCACCCAAACCAGTGGTGCAGCTTACAGCGTCTCTCCAACTGCCCAACGGAAGCACTCTGGAAGTGCCGATCACCATTGACTCCGGCAGCAACGCCGACTTTATAGGACTGGATTTTATTCAGCAGCACAATATACCACTGCTGCCAGCCACACTGCCCCTGAAGGTTGTCACAGTGGATGGCAGGGACTTGCTAGGGGGGCAGGTGGTGCAACAAACGCAACCAATGGTGATGCGGATTGGAAATCACCAAGAGGTCATCAGCTTCAACGTCACCAAACTGTCAGGCACGCCGGTAGTCTTGGGCATGAGTTGGCTGCACAGGCACAGTCCAGCATTGGCGTGGTACCAACGCCAATTGACCTTCGGTTCCTCCTATTGCGCGGAACATTGCATTCTTCGTAGCCAAGAAGAAGGAGGGGAAGACACGCAGCTACAATTGAGCACGCTGCAAGCAGTGCCACGCAAGTACGCAGCGTTTTTGGAGGTTTTCTGCGAGAAGGAAGCGGACAAGCTGCCTCCCCACAGGCCCTATGACTGCCAGATTGACCTCCTGCCAGGGGCGACGCTGCCAGCCGGGAAACTGTATTCCATGTCTGAAGACGAGCTGCAGGAGCTCAAGGAGTTCATAGACCTCAACTTAAAGCGCGGTTTCATCCGGGAGTCGAAAGCAGCGGGGGGCAGTCCTGTATTCTTTGTGAAGAAAAAGGACACGCCCCAAAAAAGACTTGTAGTGGATTTTAGGCTCTTAAATTCAAAGACCAAGCCCACAGCCTTTCCAATGCCCAAAATAGATGACCTTCTGGCAACGGTGCGGAAAGGACGCGTTTTTACAAAGTTGGATCTGAGAGGGGCGTACAACCTGATCCGCATTCGGGAGGGGGACGAGTGGAAGACTGCCATGTTCACGCCCCTGGGCACATATGAATATAGAGTTATGCCCTTCGGTTTACAAAATGGCGCCCACTGTTTTCAAGCGTTCATGCATCACGTCCTGGCGGGTCTTCTCTACAAGAAATGCGTCTGCTTCTTAGACGACGTCCTGATATTCTCAGAATCTGAGGAGACCCACGAGGGGGACGTCAAGGAGGTTCTGCAGCGACTGCAGGAGCATCGGCTATACGCAAAGCTGGAGAAGTGCCAGTTCGACAGGAAGGAGGTGGATTTCCTGGGCTACAAGCTGTCGGACAAGGGGCTCGCCATGGACAGCGCCAAGGTTCGCGCGGTGTTGGATTGGAAGAGCCCGCGCAATCGGAAGGAGGTCCAGCGGTTTGTGGGGTTCGCCAACTTTTACCGCAAGTTCATCAAGGGGTTCGCGATGCAGACAGCGGCCATTACCGACACGCTCAGCTCCAAGAAGAAGAAGTTCATCTGGACGGAGCAAGCGGAGCAGTCCTTCCAGAACCTCAAGCGTCTCTTCTCGTCCGAAGGGCAGCTACTGCATGTGAATCCCAGCAAACCGCTGAGGGTTGAGACGGACGCCTCAGACAGAGCCGTGGGCGCCGTACTGTTGCAGGAGGACCCGCATGGGGACTGGAGACCGTGTGCCTTCTACTCTAGGAAGCTCAGCAAGTCAGAGCAGAACTACACCATCTGGGACAGGGAGTTGCTGGCCATTCATGCAGCATTCAAGGCGTGGCGGCACTTCCTCATCGGGGCCAAACACACAGTGCAGGTTCGCACGGATCATAAGAACTTGGAGTACTGGCGCACGGCAAGGTTCCTGAACCAGCGGCACATCAGATGGGCGGAGTTCTTTGCGGATTTCGACTTCAGCATAGAATACATCCCAGGCGACAACAACATCATGGCAGATGCACTGTCCAGAAAGCCGCAATACCTCGAAGAAGCGGCGCCAGCAGCGGCCAAGCACATTTTCGCCCAGAAAGCGTGGGCGTGCGCTTCCGCAACCGTGGACCTGGAGGCGGTCCGTCGAGCACTGCAGGAGGACTCCTTCGCTCTAGCCAAGATGGAGGAGGTGCGCAAGGGCACGATGAAAAACGACGAGTTCCAAATACGGGGCGGATTGCTCATCCGCAGAGGAGCACTCTATGTACCGGGAGATGAGCTCCGCGCGAAAGTACTGCAGCAGTTGCACGACGCGCCAACCGCCGGGCACTTCGGCAAGGAGAAGACGGCGGAACTCGTTGCCAGAGATTTCTGGTGGCCCAAGATGAGGGGAGAAGTCGCGGAGTACGTCTCGAGGTGCGACACTTGCCAAAGGGCCAAGTCAGTGCACAAACCTCCGGCAGGACTGCTCGAACCGCTGCAGACCCCGAGCGAACCGTGGGAGAGGGTGGCACTGGACTTTGTCACGGATTTACCCAGCTCGAGGGGTAAAACGGCAGTGCTAGTGGTGGTGGACATGTTCACTAAAATGGCCCACTTCATTCCGTGCGCGAAGGTGGCCACGGCAGAACAGACCGCCAAACTGTTCATAGACCACGTCTTCAGGGTGCACGGACTGCCACGGTCTATCTTGTCCGACAGGGGGCGCCAGTTCATTTCGAGCTTCTGGCAGAAGCTGATGGGTTTCCTGAACGTCAAGATCAACCTAGCGTCGGCGAGACACCCGCAGACCAACGGACAAGCGGAGCGCGTCAACGCCATCATGCAGCAGTACCTGAGATGCTATGCAAATCAACAGCCGACGACATGGGTGGACTACCTGCCGCTCGCTGAGTTCGCTTACAACAACACGAAGCACGTGTCCACAGGGGTGACGCCGTTCTTCGCCAACAACGGGAGGCATCCCAGAACCTTCCCGGGATTAGAGACACTGGGGGAGGGGGAGCCACAGGCAGCGGAAGTCTTGGCGGCGGAATTGCAGGAAGTTCAAGAGCAGCTTAGGAGGCAATTAGAGCTTGCAAAGCACGCATACAAACTGCAGGCTGACAAGCACAGGAGGGTGGGTGAAGACATACAGGTGGGAGACTGGGTGTGGTTAGCGGCCCACGCAGTGCCGACCAGATCCTTAGCTAAGAAGAAACTCGGACATAAGCAGCTAGGACCTTACCGAGTTGAAGCACAGATCAATCCGGTGGCCTTCCGGTTGACACTTCCGGAAGGATCCAGAATGCACCCAGTATTCCATAGGTCGGTGCTCACGCCCTACAAAGCACCTCACCGATTTCAGGCGCAGGGCACGGCACCAGACCCGTATAGGGAGGCCCCCCCAAGGAGGGAGTCGCCAAGAAGAGAACCCATCAACCAGGTCACAGAGATTTTGGACTCGAGATGGGGGGAAGAGGGAGTAGAATATTTTCTCGCACGGGAAGGTACCCCGGCCAGCGCCAACAGTTGGGTGCCGGACTATGCCCTGGACGAGCCTCTCCTCAAAGAGGAGTTTCATGCCTTGTTCCCACACAGGCCCATGCCAGCCGAGTATTTCGACGACTGGCTTTTCACACCCACGCTTTCTACCAGCACGTTCCAGGGATTCACATCGGACGAAGAACCAGCATTAGAAACACGTTCACCGGAGGGCTCGGCCTCGGGGTTTGCCTCAGACCGCTCGTTTTGGTGGGACAATCGAGGAGAGGAGAGGTGGCTGAGGGGCCCTTGGCGGGCAACGGACCCAGAGGGGAACGAGGGTGAGAGGGACATGGACGTGATGGGGGAGGACGTGGGGTTCGAGCATGGCGGCACAGAGATGGAAGCAGAGGAGAACGAGGTCGGCGAAGACATGGAGGACGAGCCGGATTTATCTAACTGGATGCACGCCACGGGGGACGAACTGTATCCACCATTTACCCCCACAACGATGGAGCACCCGGCACCCCCGCAGGAGGAAGGGGAGGGGGGAAGGGGGGGCTTCGAGGGGGGGATGGATGTCAGGGGTTCAGGAGAAGAGTCACAGGAGAGGCAGGAAACGGAGAGCGAGGGGGAGGAGTCGGAAGGAAATGTCAGCGACGACAGTAGTCCGAGGTCTCTGAGTCTCTCCAGTGACTCGGAGGATTCACAGAAAGGAGCCCCCATGGTCAGGGCAAGGGGGACACCTCGGGAAGAAGGGGCCAGAGGGGACTCAGAGAGTAACAGCTGGAAATCCGGACCAGCTTCCCCCCCAGAGTGCAGTAGGGGGGAGGAGTCCAAGGCATCGGGATCAGGGAGCGCGCAGGCAGAGGGAGAGCGTGAGGCAGGAGTGGCCACACCCTCGTCAGGGAGCGAGGAAACGGTCATCAGGAAAGTTAAACGCGCGCGCGCGCCAAGTTCAAATGTACAGGAGGGCGGCAAGGTGGGCAGCCCGGGTAGGGAGCCAGGTCCTAAAGCACGCCGAAGAGAGGGGGAGGAGTCAGAGGGGTCCAGCTCTGCGTCAGAAGAGTCCAGGAGGGAAGAGACCCCGGGGGGTAGTAAGACCCAGAGGAAGAGAGAGAGAAGGAGGAGGTGGAGTAAGATTAGAGTTTTAAGCTGGTGCACAGGGGGCGGAGATCCAGATAGAGCTTCGCCGGTCTAAAGCTCAGACGTAGAGCTGGGACGCTGAGACTTGTAAATGGAGACTATTCTTCAATAAAGACTTTGATACTGTACTACCGGCTAGCGTTGGTCCTTGGTGAGCTGGGACCCGGAGCCAGCTCTGACACCTCCATTATTTGATGATAATGAAGCCAATCTCGGACCTTGCTTTTTAATTTATCAAAACTCTGTAGTTTCAATTTATCACCATCTTGCTCTAAAATCTCCCAATATTTTGGCCAATTGGCCTCCATATTGAGTTTTTTTAGTGCTTTTGCTTCCATTGGAGACAACCACCTTGGAGTCTTGTTTTCAAGCAAATCTTTATACCTCATCCAAACTTTAAACAATGCATTTCTAACAATGTGGATTTTAAACATTTTATGCACTTTGACCTTGTCATACCATAGATATGCATGCCAACCAAAAACATTATTAAATCCTTCTAAATCCAACATGTCAGTGTTTTCAAGAAGTAGCCATTCTTTTAACCAGCAAAAAGCTGCTGCTTCATAGTAAAGTTTCAGATCTGGCAGGGCAAAGCCCCCTCTTTCCTTAACATCAGTTAATATTTTAAATTTTATCCTTGGCTTTTTGCCCTGCCAGACAAATCTAGATATATCTTTTTGCCACTTCCTGAAACAGTCAGTTTTGTCTATAATCTGCAACGTCTGAAATAGAAACAACATTCTTGGCAATACATTCATCTTTATCACAGCAATGCGGCCCATTAGCGAGAGTTTCAAATTAGACCATATTTCTAGATCTTTCTTTATCTCCGACCAACATTTATCATAATTATCTTTATATAAATTCCCATTTTTAGCAGTCATGGTAATTCCCAGGTATTTCACTTTTTTCACTACTGTCAATCCTGTCTCATTCTGAAACCTTTCTTTCTCAATTTCTGTTAGATTCTTTATCAAAACCCTGGTTTTTACTTTGTTTAATTTAAACCCTGCCAATCGACCAAACTCTTGAATCAATTCTAAGACTCTTTTCACACTGGATTCTGGCTCCTGCAATGTCAAAACTGGGTCATCTGCAAATGCTCTTAGTTTATATTGTTTAGTTCCGACCTGTATCCCTCTAACCAATTGGTCCTTTCTAATCATATTCAGCAACACCTCCAGGACTGATATAAAAAGCAAAGGGGAGATTGGGCAACCTTGTCGTGTACCTTTCTCTATTCTGAACTCCTCAGTTATTACATTATTTACAATTAGTTTAGCTTTTTGTTCAGAATAGATTGCACTTATACCATTTTCAAATTCTTGGCCTACCCCCATACCTTGGAGATTCTTCTTCAGAAAGCTCCAAGAAATATTGTCAAAGGCCTTCTCTGCATCCACAAATATCAAAACTGCTTTTGTATTTATTTTTTCCTCCAAAAATTCCAATATATCTATTATATTCCTCACATTGTCAGATAGATGTCTTCCTGGGAGAAAACCTGCTTGATCTTTATGAATCTCCTCTATTAATACTTTCTTGAATCTTCTGGCCAAAATGTCTGCAAAGATTTTATAATCCACATTAAGCAACGATATTGGGCGTGTCAGAGCTGGCTCCGGGTCCCAGCTCACCAAGGACCAACGCTAGCCGATCGTACAGTATCAAAGTCTTTATTGAAGAATAGTCTCCATTTACAAGTCTCAGCGTCCCAGCCCTACGTCTGGACTTTAGACCGGCGAAGCTCTGTCTGGATCTCCACCCCCTGTGCACCAGCTTAAGACTCTAATCTTACTCCACCTCTTCCTTCTCTCTCTCTTCCTCTGGGTCTTACTACCCCCCGGGGTCTCATTCCTCCTGGACTCTTCCGACGCAGAGCTTGACCCCTCTGACTCCTCCCCCTCTCTTCGGCGGGCTTTAGGACCTGGCTCCCTACCCGGGCTGCCCACCTTGCCGCCCTCCTGTACATTTGAACTTGGCGCGCGCGCGCGTTTTACTTTCCGGATGACCGTTTCCTCGCTCCCTGACGAGGGTGTGGTCAGTCCTGCCTCACGTTCTCCCTCTGCCTGCGCGCTCCCTGATCCCGATGCCTTGGACTCCTCCCCCCTACTGCACTCTGGGGGGGACGCTGGTCCGGATTTCCAGCTGCTACTCTCTGAGTCCCCTCTGTCCCCTTCTTCCCGAGGTGTCCCCCTGGGCACTCCCCTTGCCCTGACCATGGGGGCCCCTTTCTGTGAATCCTCCGAGTCACTGGAGAGACTCAGAGACCTCGGACTACTGTCGCCGCTGACATTTCCTTCCGACTCCTCCCCCTCGCTCTCCGTTTCTTCCCTCTCCTGTGACTCTGCTCCTGAACCCCTGACATCCATCCCCCCCTCGAAGCCCCCCCTTCCCCCCTCCCCTTCCTCCGGCGGGGGTGCTGGGTGCTCCGTCGTTGTGGGGGTGAATGGTGGATACAGTTTGTCCCCCGTGGCGTGCATCCAGTTAGAGAAATCCGGCTCGTCCTCCATGTCTTCGCCGACCTCGTTCTCCTCTGCTTCCATCTCCGTGCCGCCATGCTCGAACCCAACGTCCTCCCCCATCACGTCCATGTCCCTCTCACCCTCGTTCCCCTCTGGGTCCGTTGCCTGCCAAGGGCCCCTCAGCCACCTCTCCTCTCCTCGATTGTCCCACCAAAAGGAGCGGTCTGAGGCAAACCCCGAGGGCGAGCCCTCCGGTGAACGTGTTTCTAATGCTGGTTCTTCGTCCGAGGTGAATCCCTGGAACGTGCTGGTAGAAAGCGTGGGTGTGAAAAGCCAGTCGTCGAAATACTCGGCTGGCATGGGCCTGTGTGGGAACAAGGCATGAAACTCCTCTTTGAGGAGAGGCTCGTCCAGGGCATAGTCCGGCACCCAACTGTTGGCGCTGGCCGGGGTACCTTCCCTTGCGAGAAAATATTCTACTCCCTCTTCCCCCCATCTCGAGTCCAAAATCTCTGTGACCTGGTTGATGGGTTCCCTTCTTGGCGACTCCCTCCTTGGGGGGATCTCCTTATACTGGTCTGGTGCCGTGCCCTGCGCCTGAAATCGGTGAGGTGCTTTGTAGGGCGTGAGCACCGACCTATGGAATACTGGGTGCATTCTGGATCCTTCCGGAAGTGTCAACCGGAAGGCCACCGGATTGATCTGTGCCTCAACTAGGTAAGGTCCTAGCTGCTTATGTCCGAGTTTCTTCTTAGCTAAGGATCTTGTCGGCACTGCGTGGGCCGCTAACCACACCCAGTCTCCCACCTGTATGTCTTCACCAACCCTCCTGTGCTTGTCAGCCTGCAGTTTGTATGCGTGCTTTGCCAGCTCTAACTGCCTCCTAAGCTGCTCGTGGACTTCCTGCAATTCCGCCGCCAAGACTTCCGCTGCCTGTGGCTCCCCCTCCCCCAGTCTCTCTAATCCCGGGAAGGTTCTGGGATGCCTCCCGTTGTTGGCGAAGAACGGCGTCACCCCTGTGGACACGTGCTTCGTGTTGTTGTAAGCGAACTCAGCGAGCGGCAGGTAGTCCACCCATGTCGTCGGCTGTTGATTTGCATAGCATCTCAGGTACTGCTGCATGACGGCGTTGACGCGTTCCGCTTGTCCGTTGGTCTGCGGGTGTCTCGCCGACGCTAGGTTGATCTTGACATTCAGGAAACCCATCAGCTTCTGCCAGAAGCTCGAAATGAACTGGCGCCCCCTGTCGGACAAGATAGACCGTGGCAGTCCATGCACTCTGAAGACGTGGTCTATGAACAGCTTGGCGGTCTGTTCTGCCGTGGCCACCTTCGCGCACGGAATGAAGTGGGCCATTTTAGTGAACATGTCCACCACCACTAGCACTGCCGTTTTACCCCTTGAGCTGGGTAAATCCGTGACAAAGTCCAGGGCCACCCTCTCCCACGGTTCGCTCGGAGTCTGCAGCGGTTCGAGCAGTCCCGCCGGAGGTTTGTGCACTGACTTGGCCCTTTGGCAGGTGTCGCACCTCGAGACGTACTCCGCGACTTCCCCCCGCATCTTGGGCCACCAAAAATCCCTGGCAACGAGGTCTGCCGTCTTCTCCTTGCCAAAGTGCCCGGCGGTGGGTGCGTCGTGTAACTGCTGCAGTACCTTCGCCCGGAGGTCGTCTCCCGGTACATAGAGAGCTCCTCTGCGGATGAGCAATCCGTCTCGTACTTGGAACTCGTCGTCCTTCACTGTGCCCTTGTGCACCTCCTCCATCTTGGCTTGTGCAAAGGGGTCCCCCTGCAGTGCTCGACGGACCGCCTCCAAGTCCACGGTTGCTGCAGCGCACGCCCACGCTTTCGGAGCGAAAATGTGCTTGGCCGCTGCTGGTGCCGCCTCTTCGAGGTATTGCGGCTTCCTGGACAGTGCATCCGCCATGATGTTGTTGTCGCCTGGGATGTATTCTATCCTGAAGTCGAAATCCGCGAAAAATTCCGCCCATCTGATGTGCCGCTGGTTTAGGAATCTTGCCGTGCGCCAGTACTCCAGGTTCTTATGATCCGTGCGAACCTGCACGGTGTGCTTGGCCCCGACGAGGAAGTGCCGCCACGCCTTGAATGCTGCATGAATGGCCAGCAACTCCCTGTCCCAGATGGTGTAGTTTTGCTCCGACTTGCTGAGCTTCCTAGAGTAGAAGGCACACGGTCTCCAGTCCCCATGCGGGTCCTCTTGCAACAGTACGGCGCCCACGGCTCTGTCTGAGGCGTCTGTTTCAACCCTCATCGGTTTGCTGGGATTCACATGCAGTAGCTGCCCTTCGGACGAGAAGAGACGCTTAAGGTTCTGAAAGGACTGCTCCGCTTGCTCCGTCCAGATGAACTTCTTCTTCTTAGAGCTGAGCGTGTCAGTAATGGCCGCCGTCTGCATCGCGAACCCCTTGATGAACTTGCGGTAAAAGTTGGCGAACCCCACAAACCGCTGGACCTCCTTCCGATTGCGCGGGCTCTTCCAGTCCAACACTGCGCGAACCTTGGCGCTGTCCATGGCAAGCCCCTTGTCCGACAGCTTGTAGCCCAGGAAATCCACCTCCTTCCTGTCGAACTGGCACTTCTCCAGCTTGGCATACAGCCGATGTTCCTGCAGTCTCTGCAGAACTTCCTTGACGTCACCTTCGTGGGTCTCCTCAGATTCTGAGAATATCAGGATGTCGTCCAAGAAGCAAACGCATGTCTTGTAGAGGAGACCCGCCAGGACGTGATGCATGAAAGCTTGAAAACAGTGGGCGCCATTTTGTAAACCGAAGGGCATAACTCTGTATTCATATGTGCCCAGGGGCGTGAACATGGCAGTCTTCCACTCGTCTCCTTCCCGTATGCGAATCAGGTTGTATGCCCCTCGCAGATCCAACTTTGTAAAAACGCGTCCTTTCCTCGCCGTCGCCAGCAGGTCATCTATCTTGGGCATGGGAAAGGCCGCGGGCTTGGTCTTTGAATTTAAGAGCCTGAAGTCCACCACAAGTCTTTTTTGGGGCGTGTCCCTTTTCTTCACAAAGAATACAGGACTGCCCCCCGCTGCCTTCGACTCCCGGATGAAACCGCGCTTCAAGTTGAGGTCTATGAACTCCTTGAGCTCCTGCAGCTCGTCCTCAGACATGGAATACAGTTTCCCGGCTGGCAGCGTCGCTCCTGGCAGGAGGTCAATCTTGCAGTCATAGGACCTGTGGGGAGGCAGCTTGTCCGCTTCCTTCTCGCAGAAAACCTCCAAAAACGCTGCGTACTTGCGCGGCACTGCTTGCAGCGTGCCTAAGTGTAGCTGCAGGTCGTCCCCTCCTTCTTCCGGGCTAGGAAGGATGCAATGTTCCGCGCAATAGGAGGAGCCGAAGGTCAGTTGGCGTTGGTACCACGCCAATGCTGGGCTGTGCCTGTGCAGCCAACTCATGCCGAGGACTACAGGCGTGTCCGACAGGTGGGTGACATTAAAGCTGATGACTTCTCGGTGATTTCCAATCCGCATCACCATTGGTTGCGTTTGTTGCACCACCTGTCCCCCTAACAGGTCTCTGCCATCCACCGTGACAACGTTCAGGGGCAGCGTGGCTGGTAGCAGTGGTATATTGTGCTGCTGAACGAATTCCAGTCCTATAAAGTCAGCGTTGCTGCCGGAGTCAATGGTGATCGGCACCTCCAGAGTGCGTCCATTGGGCAGTTGGAGAGACGCTGTAAGCTGCACCACTGGTTTGGGTGGGAGGGGGTCTGTGGGTTGCAAAAGTGCTGGGGATTGTTTCATTGACTTGTCTGGCTGGACCCCAGTGCCTCTTCCTCCAGCCAGACTCCGTCGTTTAACTGTTGCTGCGTTTTCAATGGAGCTGCTTCAGCGACTGTTGCCGAGGCTGCAGTGTGCTTGTGGAGCCTCTGGGGACACTCTTTCGCCATGTGTTGAGCACTGTCGCAGATGTAGCACTTCCTGTTCCCTCTAGGAGGCTTCGTTTTGGCTGCTCCCGGTGTTAGGGCTCTGTTAGCTGACTGAGCCCTGGCACCTCCGATCTCCATCGGCTCTTCTCCCCCTCCCTGCGAGGGTGTGGAGTGCGCACGCGCTGCTTCTCTGGGAAAGAGGGGAGGTGCTCTGGCTGGTGCCCTTCCCCAACGCCCTTCTTCCCTGTTCCAAGGACGTTCTTCCAGATGCACCCCGATCTCCAGAGCCCTCTGGACTACCTGCTGGGTGCTCCTTGGTCTCTCCCCTCTTCCAATCTCCGCTTTTACATCTGCATTCAACCCCTCCCAAAAGAGGTCTCTGACTGGCGCAGAATCTTTTTCCCACCCCAGGGCATGAACCAGTCCGAAAAATCGAGTATGGTACTGCCGCACGCTGGCTTTGCCTTGTTTAAGTCCATGTATGTCCCTCCTGGCAATATCGACGTCTACCTTTGATAAAAAGCATGAGTCCATTGCTTTAATAAAAGCCTTCGCATCTTGGAGCGCTGGATCATTGTCCCTCCATAGATTCCGCAGCCACGTTTTGGCTTCCCCATGCAAATGGGACAAGATAAACCCCACTCTCTCTCTCTCATCTCTAAAGTCTTTGTCAAGGAGATCCAGCGCAAACAGCAGGTCTGCTCTGAAGTTGGGGTACTGCTGCAAACTCCCATCGAAATGCGATACAAGGCTGCCTCCCCTTCTCCCCAAGCCAATGCCTTCTGCCTTGGATCCCGTTTGCCCCTGTTTAGAAAGCACGTCCAACCTGGCCTGGAGATCCCGGCAGGAGGTAACCATTTCCTCCTCTCTCTTCCTGGATGCAATTACCTCCGTGCTGAGGTGCGTCACCGCTTCTTGCAGGGCTTTTATCTGCTCTTCCGTCGTCATCTTGCCTGAGTTTTGTGAGCTCTGTAAGCACCCCTCCTCTGTCCTCGCTGCGTCGACTCACGTGGCGAGGTTCTTGGTGCCAAAACTTTAAAAAGCAGACAGAGCTTACTGTCAGAGCTGGCTCCGGGTCCCAGCTCACCAAGGACCAACGCTAGCCGATCGTACAGTATCAAAGTCTTTATTGAAGAATAGTCTCCATTTACAAGTCTCAGCGTCCCAGCCCTACGTCTGGACTTTAGACCGGCGAAGCTCTGTCTGGATCTCCACCCCCTGTGCACCAGCTTAAGACTCTAATCTTACTCCACCTCTTCCTTCTCTCTCTCTTCCTCTGGGTCTTACTACCCCCCGGGGTCTCATTCCTCCTGGACTCTTCCGACGCAGAGCTTGACCCCTCTGACTCCTCCCCCTCTCTTCGCCGGGCTTTAGGACCTGGCTCCCTACCCGGGCTGCCCACCTTGCCGCCCTCCTGTACATTTGAACTTGGCGCACGCGCGCGTTTTACTTTCCGGATGACCGTTTCCTCGCTCCCTGACGAGGGTGTGGTCAGTCCTGCCTCACGTTCTCCCTCTGCCTGCGCGCTCCCTGATCCCGATGCCTTGGACTCCTCCCCCCTACTGCACTCTGGGGGGGACGCTGGTCCGGATTTCCAGCTGCTACTCTCTGAGTCCCCTCTGTCCCCTTCTTCCCGAGGTGTCCCCCTGGGCACTCCCCTTGCCCTGACCATGGGGGCCCCTTTCTGTGAATCCTCCGAGTCACTGGAGAGACTCAGAGACCTCGGACTACTGTCACCGCTGACATTTCCTTCCGACTCCTCCCCCTCGCTCTCCGTTTCTTCCCTCTCCTGTGACTCTGCTCCTGAACCCCTGACAGGGCGGTAGTTTTTAAGTTGATGTTTTTCGGTCTCTATCTTTGGTATAAGTGTGACAAAAGCTTCTTTCAACGTTTCTGGTGCTTTTTCCCCCTGAAGTATTTAATTACAAACATCTTTCAACGGCTGAATTAACCAGTCCTTCAATACTTTGTAGTATTTGGCAGTCAGTCCGTCCGGTCCTGGAGACTTGCCTAGTTGCATATTCTGAATGGCACTCTGAATTTCTTGATCTGTTATCCTATAGCTCAGTTTCAATCTGCTTTCTTGGGATATTTTCGGTAGCCCATTCTCTTTCAAAAATTCCTCTATATCTGCTTCATTCTGGGGTTGCTGAGAGTAAAGCTGTTTAAAATATTTTTGAAAGGCGGTCCTTATTTCCACTGGGTTCTGTATAGTTCTTCCTTCCACTTCCAAATTTGTTATCGTGTTCTGTTTTTGTCTCTTCTTTATTTGCCATGCCAATAACTTTCCACATTTGTTTGCTGATTCAAAAGTCCGTTGTCTCATTTGCCTTATTTTCCATTCAATTTCTTGATTTATCATTTGCATGTATTCAACTTGATATAACTTAATTTCTCTTAAAATTTCCTGTGATTTTGGTTTTACTCTTAATCTCTTTTCTCCCTCATTGATTTTTTCTAAAATCTTTTCTCTTTTTTCCTTTTGTAATCTCTTCTTAAGCGTATTCTGTTGAATCAGAAACCCCCTCATAACAGCTTTACTTGCGTCCCATACAGTTCTTTTCTCCACCGTAGTATTCAAATTTATCTCAAAATAGTCCTTCAGGGTTTTCTGGGCCTTCTTAGTTGTTTCCTCATCTCTAAGCAGAGTGTCATTCATCCTCCATCTAAAGGAACCAGTTGGTATTAAATTCATTACCATCTTGACAGCATTATGGTCGGAACAAGTCTTTGGGCAGATTTCCGCTTTTTTTGTCTTCGGTGCCAGTCCTCTGGTAATCCATATTTGGTCGATTCTTGTCCAGGTCATTTTGGCTTCAGAGAAGAAGGTACCCTCTTTTCCTAAGGGATTTTTAGTTCTCCAAATATCCACCAAATCCAGGTTATCAGTCAATTCAAAAAAGGTTTTTGGTAGTCTCCCATCTTTGGTGACTACCTGTCGTTGTGCCTTGTCCATATTTGTTGAAACTACTCCATTCATGTCTCCCATCAAGATCACATTGTACTCCAAATAGTCCATCAATGTCTCATGCAACTTCTTGAAAAACTCGGATTTTCCATCATTAGGTGCATACACACCTATCAAATATTTTTGTCCATGGTATTGAATTTCAATTGCCAAATATCTCCCTTGTTCGTCTTTAAACATAAACTTTGGTGAGAGGCTCTCTTTAGCATAAATTACTACCCCTCTTTTTTTAACTTTGTCAGATGAGATAAATTCTTGGCCCAGTCTTTTATTAATTAAAATTTTCCTATGGAGCCTTGTCACATGTGTTTCTTGTAGACAAATTAAGTCCAATTGTTCTTTTTTTAAGATATGAAAGATCGATTTCCTCCTTCGAACCGAGTTAAGACCATTACAGTTCCAACTTAAAATTTGCAGAGACATGATGAATTTATTCTGTTATGTTCCTCCAGATGCTCCCAACGTCTTGTCTTTATCTGTCGAGTCCGGTGGTGTCTTTTTCTTCCGAGTCCTCTTCGGTTTTGCTCCTGTCACGCCTTCACTCCCTTCCTCTGATGATTCCGATGGGTCTGTTACTTTTAAAGTTCCCTTCTGTAGGTCCTCCTCGTAGGTTTCTAGGAATATGTTCTTGTCCTCCACTGATTTTATCTTTATCTTTCTTCCCTTGATACTGAAACAGATTCCTTCCGGAAATTCCCACCTGAAGATGATATTGTTTTTTCTTAGTTGAGTAACCAAGTCCTTGTAATTTGACCTAAGGTCCAAAAGAAATTTTGGAATATCTTTAAAAATCTCAGCTTTGGATTGATTAATTACCAAAGGTTTTTGAAAACGTAGTCCAAGAACCTTATCTCTTTCTTCTTTGGTTCGAAACGTAACCAAACAGTCTCTAATTTTGATCCTTTTGCTTGTTCTTCCCAATCGGAAGGCACTCAAGATCTTAAATTCCTCTTTCTCGGGTTCCAAGTTCCAAAATTTCTCAAATTCTTGTGTGAGAAGGTCCCGCAGCCTTCCTTCCTCAATTTCTGGGACGTTTCTAATTCTCAGATTCGTTTGTCTATCTTTCAGGTCCAGCATAGAGAATCTTGCTCTATATTCCTCTAGTTGCTTATTCATCGGTGGTAATTTCTCCTCTGTAGCTACTGCAGCTCCCCTTGCCTCCTCAGCAATTCTTCTTGTCTCGGCCGATGCTTCCAATAATTCCTTAATTGAAGCTGTATTTTGCTTTATATTTACAGAATTTTGTTCTAGCTTTTGGAAGGCCTCTGTTACTCTTTTATTTGTTTCTGCGACCTGGCTTTTTATTTCCGCAACTTGTCTTTTAGTATCTGCCACTTCTTCTGTCAATTTGTCTAATGATCCCTGTACCCTTGCAAATCCTGCTGTAATAAGGTCTTCTGTCCCAGACATTCCTTTTACTTTAGGTATAACAGAGGCGCTTCCTGTAGGTTCTGGGAAGGATCCCCTCCTTCCCGTGTGAAAAGATTTACCAGATCTTGTTGTTTTGTCTTGAAATTGCTGTACTTTCCCTCTTTCCTCTGCCATAAGCCAACTGTTTCAAGGTTACTCTGCAGCTGTAACTTGTTATCAGCTCCAAAGTAAACAGTGGAAATTTTTCTCAGTTATTTTGTAGCTCTGTAACAATTCCAGTAGCCACCAGGGGGACCTAGCAGATGTTACAGCTGAAGGGATAATATGTCTCCCACTCTCCTTTCACAGCAAACTTGTATCAGTAATATTCCCTCTCAGTGTCCACAGCTCACAACTCCACATCCATTTCTCCAATCCTTATAAAAAGTCCCTTTAAGCACTTCCACAGTCCATAAAACTTCACTTTCAGATTTGACAGGTCAGGACCGGGAGTCCAGGCAGTGAACTTTAATCTTACTGAGCTTCTTTCAACGCAGGCAAAAAAGATTTTAAACTCTCCCCCCCCTCTTTCCCTGCTTCCCGAGGGGGGGGATTTCTCTCCAAAGACTTCAGATTTCAACCCTTTCAAGCTTTATTTTTTGTAGGGTTTTTAGTCCTCACGTCTTTGCTTTCCAATATTTACAGGCGGAAGGCTGACTTCCTGTTTAAACCTTTCCGCTTCGGTATCCAATTACGTTATTAATTTAAGTCCAATTTAAATCCAATTACATCTCATCTTGCTTAATTTCATCAGATCCTTTAAAGTATTTGTATTTTTCCTACTCACGGATCCTTCTTTTTAGTCCAAATTGCACAGGAAAAAGTTGAGCGCTGCTCTGATCACAGCTGCGCGACGTCACTCCGAAAAAGAAGCGATTGACTCTCAGCACCGCTTCAACCCCCGCTACGCTCCGGAGCGCTTACTGAGCCCCAGAGACGTTTTGGGAGAGCGCTGTTGGTGCCCGCCGAGTCCCACGGACGTAGACCTCCTCCGTCCACGTTTCCAGGGGTTCACCGCGTCGCCGTAGCGGTAGAACCCTGTTTTTTTCGGAGCTTCCCCCTCCGGTGCTCAGCAGGGGGCCGCCATGATCGATGGCGCTCAACCCGGAAGTCCTTTGATAAGGATTTTCTCCCCCCCCCTAAGTGGCAGGGAAAAGGGGGGGAAGGACTGGAAACTATATTGCCTGCGTAAGAAAGAGCTGACTGTGGGGGAAACACCGCCCGGCGCGCCCGGCTCTGATCTGTCAATCTGAAAATACAGGGTAAAGGAGGGACAGCGGAGAGAGACTCTGAGATTTTAAGCTCTGCAAACTGGATTATACTGTTAAAAACTGTGACTGTTTAAGTCTTGTTACTGGGAGGAATTAGTTGCGAAGTTGCTGGGAAGGAGAAGGAGAAGACGGGAGACATTGTTCCCAGGGGCTATTGTATCCCCCTGGTGGACATAAGGATTGTTACAAAGACTGATACAAAGAAACAGGAAGCAATTGGGAACTTTCCACTGTTTGGCCTTAAAATCTGACAGCTTGCTGCAGCTGGGAAAGTGACTGGGGACTTTCCACTGTTTTGACTTCAAGTCTGACAGCTAGCCTCAGCTGGGAGTGACCTTGAAATAAGCTGGTGTGGTATGGCAAGTGATAAGGGAAAACTAGACCAGCTGCAGGAGAAGACTACAAGATCTGGGAAAACCTTTTATTCAGGAAGAAGAGCCTCTATACCAGACCCAATTGGAGGTGCATCTGCACAACCCAAACCAAAAGCTATGTCTTCAACCGAGGACCTTTTTAATACAGGATTTGCAAAAATTCAAGAATCATTAAATAAATTGACAGAGGAGGTTGCAGAAACAAACAAAAAGGTGTCAGAGACATCTTCTAAAATAGATCAAAATACAGCTTGTATTAAACAAAATACAGATTTAATTCAGCAATTATTGCAAGAATCATCAAAAACAAGGAAAATTGCAGAAGAAGCAAAGGCAGCTGCAGAGGCCACAGAAGAAAAAATACCACCGATCAACAGGCAACTTGAGGACTATAGAACAAGATTTTCCATGCTTGAATTAAAAGATAAACAAACGAATCTCAGGATCAGATCCTTGCCAGAAATTGAGAAAGAAGGTCTTAAGGAATTTCTTGCACAGGAATTTGCAGATTTCTGGAATCTGGATCTGGATAAAGAAGAAATTAAAATAGTAAGTGCTTTTCGACTGGGCAAAACAAGCAGGAGAATCAAGACAAGAGACTGTTTGGTCACCTTTGGATCTAAAGAGGAGAGAGATAAAATTTTGGGACTACCTTTCCAAAGGCCTTTGGAAGTTGGTGAATCAAGAGTGGAACTGTTCAGGGATATTCCCAAACATCTCTTAGACCTCAGATCTAGCTACAGAGACTTGGTCACACAGCTCAGAAAGAACAACATCATCTTTAGGTGGGAGTTCCCTGAAGGGCTTTCGTTTAGTATAAAAGGAAGGAAAATAAAAATAAAATCAGTGGAAGATAAAGACAGATTTTTAAAGGACTACGAGGAGGACTTACAGAAGGAATCCTTTAAAGACCAAGACCCGTCTGATACACAAGAGAGAAAAAGGAGAGATATAGCTAAGGCAATCTTGGATTTGGACAAGACGACACCACCGGGACCAGAAGAGAAAGAAGACACATTGGGAGCTACTGGAGGAACATAGCAGACTAATTTCAAGATGTCTCTGCAACTATTAAGCTGGAACTGCAACGGTCTAAATGTGGTTTCTAAGAGAAAATCAATCTTTCACATTCTAAAAAAAGAACAATTGGACTTGATTTGTTTACAGGAAACACATGTAACTAGGCTCCATAGAAAAATCCTAATTAATAAAAGATTAGGTCAAGAGTTTATTTCATCGGACAAAGTTAAAAAAAGAGGAGTGGTGGTATATGCAAAAGAGAGCCTAGCACCAAAATTAATTTTTAAAGATGAACAAGGAAGATATTTGGCAATTGAAATTCAACACCATGGACAGAAATATCTGATTGTTGGCGTATACGCACCGAACGAAGGAAAATCGGAATTTTTCAAAAAGTTGCATGAGACATTGATGGACTATCTGGAGTACAATGTGATCTTGATGGGAGATATGAATGGAGTTGTTTCTACAAATATGGACAAGGCACAACGGCAGGTAGTCACCAAAGATGGGAGACTACCGAAAACCGTTTTTGAACTGACTGATAACCTGGACTTGGTGGATATCTGGAGAACTAAAAATCCTTTAGGAAGAGAAGGAACCTTCTTTTCTGAAGCCAAAAAGACATGGACAAGAATTGACCAAATCTGGATCACAAGAGGACTGGCACCAAAGACAAAAAAAGGAGAAATCTGCCCAAAGACTTACTCCGACCATAATGCTGTAAAGATGGTAATGAACTTACAACCAACTGGTTCTTTCAGATGGAGGATGAATGACTCCCTGTTTAGAGATGAGGAAATAACCAAGAAGGCCCAGAAAACTCTGAAAGACTATTTTGAGATAAATTTAAACACTACAGTGGAAAAAAGAACTGTATGGGACGCAAGTAAAGCTGTTATGAGAGGATTTTTGATACAACAGAATGCACTCAAGAAGAGATTACAACAGGAAAAAAGAGAAAAGATATTGGAAAAGATTAAGGAAGGTGAAAAAAGACTGAGATCAAATCCAAAATCACAACAAATCTTGAGAGAGATAAAGTTATATCAAGTACAATACATGCAAATGATAAATCAAGAGATTGAATGGAAGGTCAGACAAATGAGACAAAGAACTTTTGAATCAGCAAACAAATGTGGAAAGTTATTGGCATGGCAAATAAAGAAGAGACAGAAAATGAATACAATAACAAATTTAGAAGAGGAAGGAAGAATTATTCAGAACCCAGTGGAAATTAGGAGTGCCTTTCAAAGATACTTTAAACAGCTTTATTCACAACAACCACAGAAGGAAGCAGATATGGAGGAATTTTTGAAAGAAAATGGGCTACCGGAAATATCTCAAGAAAGTAAATTTAAATTGAGCTGCAGGATAACAGAACAAGAGGTAGAGAGCGCCATCCAAAATATGAAACTTGGCAAGTCCCCAGGACCTGATGAGTTGACGGCAAGATATTATAAATCAATGAAAGACTGGCTAATTCAACCCTTGAAGGATATATGTAATGACATATTACAGGGGAAAAGGACACCAGAAACGTGGAAAGAAGCTTTTGTGACTCTCATACCAAAGACAGAATCGGAAAAACACCAACTTAAGAACTATCGGCCTATATCATTACTTAATGTGGATTATAAAAATTTTGCTGACATCTTGGCTAGAAGATTAAAGAGGGTTTTAGTGGAGGAGATTCACAAGGACCAAGCAGGTGTCAGAAACTTAATGCTGGCCAGCTGGCATAGATAAGGCTCCGGGCTCCCAGCCAATTTCCAAACTATTTGATTTATTAGACAAAGTTCAAACGTACATCTCCAGCGTTACTATTATGCGTCCTTCCCCTGTGGACAGTTGTTCCCTCTAATCTTACTTTCTCTTTCTTCTTACCCAGCATCCCCATCGGCTAAGGCTCCTCCTTCTGTTTACTCTGTGTTCAGCTTGACTAGTGCCTGGCCCGTCCTCCTCCCCCTCTACGTCAGACTGACTATCTGATGACAGGCTGCTTATAATCTCTTTCGGCTCTCTATAACTGCTGGTTTCTGTCCTTTCATCTTTTCCCGTTTGCCTCTCCCTGACAGCAGGCTTTCTCCCAGGAAGGCACCTATCTGATAATGTAAGGAACATAATTGACATTTTGGAACTTTTACAGGAAAGAATAAACACAAAAGCAGCTTTGGTATTTGTGGACGCGGAGAAAGCCTTTGATAACATTTCTTGGGGTTTTATGAAAAAGAATCTCCATAGTATGGGGGTAGGCCAAGAGTTCGAAAATGGTATAGGTGCAATCTATTCTGAACAAAAAGCAAAATAAATTGTCAACAATGTTTTGACTGAAGAGTTCAGAATAGAAAAAGGAACACGACAAGGTTGTCCTATTTCCCCTCTGCTTTTTATATCGGTCCTGGAGGTGTTGCTGAATATGATTAGAAAGGACCAGATGGTAAGAGGGATACAGGTCGGAGTTAAACAATTTAAATTAAGAGCATTTGCAGATGACTTGGTTTTGACATTGCAGGAGCCAGAGTCCAGTGTGAAGAGGGTTTTATAACTGATTCAACAGTTTGGTCGATTAGCAGGTTTTAAACTCAACAAAACAAAAACTAAGGTTTTGACAAAGAATCTAACAGAAAAAGAGAAAGAAAGGTTTCAGAATGAGACAGGTTTGACAGTGGTGAAAAAAGTGAAATATCTGGGAATTATTATGACTTCAAAAAATGGGAACTTATATAAGGATAACTACGAAAAATGTTGGATGGAGATAAAAAAAGATCTAGATATATGGTCTAATCTAAAACTCTCACTGTTAGGTCGTATTGCTGTGATAAAGATGAATGTATTGCCAAAAATGTTATTTTTGTTCCAGACACTGCAGATTATTGATAAAATGGACTGTTTCAAGAAGTGGCAGAAAGATATATCCAGATTTGTCTGGCAGGGCAAAAAGCCAAGAATAAAATTTAAAATACTAACAGATGCAAAGGAAAGAGGAGGCTTTGCCCTGCCAGACTCGAAACTTTACTATGAAGCAGCAGCTTTTTGCTGGCTGAAAGAATGGCTACTTCTTGAAAACACAGACATACTGGATTTAGAAGGATTCAATAATGCGTTTGGGTGGCATGCTTACTTATGGTATGACAAGGTTAAAGTTCACAGAATGTTTAAGATTCACATTGTCAGGAAAGCATTGCTTAATGTATGGATTAGATATAAGGACTTTTTTGAAAACAAGACTCCAAGGTAGTTATCTCCAATGGAAGCAAAAGCAGTCAAAAAACTCAATATGGAGGCCAATTGGCCAAAATATTGGGAGATACTAGAACAAGATGGAGATAAATTGAAACTGCAGAGTTTTGACAAATTAAAAAGTAAAGTCTGTGATTGGCTCCATTATCATCAGATAATGGAGGCATATAAATTGGATAGAAAAATTGGCTTCCAGGTGGAAAAATCAAAATTGGAAACAGAATTGCTAGAACCCAAAACTAAGATATTGTCAAGAATGTATAATCTGCTGCTGAAATGGAATACACAGGATGAGGAAGTGAAATCAGTAATGATTAAATGGGCACAAGATGTGGGTCACAACATAATGCTAGCCGACTGGGAACGGTTATGGACCACTGGGTTAAAGTTTACGGCATGTAATGCCTTAAGAGAAAATATTATGAAAATGATATACAGATGGTACATAACACCAGTCAAACTAGCAAAAGTTTATCACATGCCCGATAACAAATGTTGGAAATGTAAAGAAACCGAAGGTACCTTTTTTCACCTCTGGTGGACATGCCCAAGGATTAAGACCTTTTGGGAGATGATCTATAATGAACTGAAGAAAGTGTTTAAATACACATTCCAGAAGAAACCGGAGGCCTTTCTCCTGGGCATGGTCAATCAAGAGGTACGTATGAAAGATCGGACTTTTTTTATGTACGCAACAACAGCAGCAAGAATACTTATTGCAAAGTA
Organism: Podarcis tiliguerta; assembly: GCF_965153285.1. Taxonomy (NCBI): domain Eukaryota; kingdom Metazoa; phylum Chordata; class Lepidosauria; order Squamata; family Lacertidae; genus Podarcis; species Podarcis tiliguerta. Next base: position 20,242,174 of record NC_139552.1, read on the forward strand.
TTGGAAGACGCAAGAACTACCCACGCTGGAGGAATGGCAGATGAAAGTCATGGACTACATGGAATCCGCAGAAATGACCGGCAGAATCAGAGACCAGGGAGAAGAGACGGTGGAGGAAGTTTGGAAGAAATTTAAAGACTATCTACAGAAACACTACAAGATTAATAAATGTTAAAATAACATCAGATTGAATGTATAAGGGTACTGGAGTAAAACTTTAAAGACTAGAAGATCCAACATCTTAAGTTTTAAGTATTGAATAAGCTATATTAAAACATTCAAATTAAGAAAGGAGGTTAATTATCACAGAGGGAAGGGATTTGTTGTTTAAATGTATGAATTGGAATACAGGGAAGGGAGACTTGGGGAAGTCAGAGAAACAAGTTAATACAAGAGCAATATGAAGATAAGATTGTTTTTATTTCTGTTGTCTGTAGTATGTGATGTTTGTGTAATTTTGTATGTTTTTGGTGTATTGTTTGTTGTTTTTGCTTTGCTTTGTCGTTTTTATGTAAAACCGAATAAAAAATTTATTAAAAAAAAAAAATATTGATCACATTTTGTTTTCTCCTTTTTCTTAATTACCACGCCAGGAATTTTCCAGTTTTATTTGCAGACTCGAAATTTTTTTGTTTCATTAACTTAATTCCCCATTCCACCTCTTGATTTATTAATATTGAATATTGTGTTTGTAACATCTTATACAATTGCTTATTTCTTTCATCATTCGGTTTCTCTATCAGGTTCTTTTCACATTCTCTTAGTTGGGTAATTAACTCTTCTTTTTTTTGTTCTCTCACCTTTTTTTCTATAACTATTTTGTTGTATCAAAAAACCTCTTAGCACTGCCTTACTAGCATCCCAGACTATATCCATATTTATTTCTTTATTGATGTTTAGATCAAAGTACTCTTTCAAGGTGGTTTTAGCCTTTTCGATCACTTCCTCTTTTTCAAATAAATAATCATTCATTCTCCATCTGTACATACCCTGGGTCTCCCATTTTAAATGTAACGTTATTGAACTATGATCAGATAGTGTTCTGGATTGTATCTCACATTTCGACACTCTTATTGTTAATTCTCTTGAAATCCAAATCTGATCCAGTCTGCTCCAACTCTGATGTGGCTCTGAAAATTGGGTGAATTGTTTCGTCATGGGGTTTTTATGTCTCCATATGTCTATTAAATCTAAGTTTTCCTTGAGGTCATTAAACGATCTTGGAAGTTTCCCTTGATTTAAATTCTTCCTTTTCGAGCTTCTGTCTAATTCTGGTATAGGCACTCCATTTAGATCTCCAAGTAAAACCAATTTATTATTCTCTAGATCCAGTAAAGCTTGTTCCAATTTCTTAAAAAACTCCGTTTTGTTTGTATTTGGCGCATAGACCGTTACCACATTAAGTTTTTCTCCCTGGTAGTTAATCTGTACTCCTAGGATTCTTCCTTCCTCGTCCTTGCATACTAATTTAGGTTCTGATTTCTCCTTCACATAAATTACTACCCCTCTTTTTTTCTTAGAATCTGAATTGATAAACTCTGTTCCCAACTTTTTATTTATTAAAATATGTTTGTGTTTTTTGGCGACGTGTTTCTTGGCAACAAATCACATCAATATTTTTTTTCTTTACAATTTTCTCAAATTTATTTCTCTTAGACTTTTCGTTAAGACTGTTCACATTCCAGGACAAAAACTTAAGGGTCATTTCAATATTTAACTAGCGTACGCTTTATCCTAATTTCTAATTTAAATTCTAGTACTTCTGTTTCCAATAGTTTCTTCGTCTTCCCCCTCCTCCTCCCCCCCCATTCCACCTCTTCTACTTCTTCCTCTGCCTCTCTTCCCCTCCTCTCCATCCCTTCAGCCTCTTTCCCCCTTCTTCCCCTCCTCTCTTTTATGCTCATCTCTCCTCCTCCAGGTCTTTCTTCTCCTTTTCCAAGATCCTTTTCATATCTTCTCAGAAACTTTTCCACTTCTTGTGTGTCTGTCAGTTTCAACCTTTTGTTCTTGTAAAAGAAGGAAATCCCTTCTGGGAATTCCCATTTATACTGTATTGTATTTCTCTTCAGGACACTTGTTATTTGTCTATATCCTTCCCTTTTGCGCAGAATCCTGATTGGAATTTCTTTAAAAATAATAATTGGGCAGCCTCCAATCATTAATTTTCTTTGGTAGCTTGTTCTTAATATTGTGTTCTTCATTTCAATTGAGTTAAATATGACTAAACAATCACCAGGAAGTTTTTTTACTTGGTTTGTTGGGATTTCACTCTTATTCTGAACGCACTTTCTATCGTGTATGCTACTTGTTCTTCTTTTATCTCCAACCATTTTGCAAGTTCTTTGATCATTTTTTCTCTTATGTTCTCATTTACTTCTTCTGCTACACCTCTAAATTTTAAATTGAGCTGTTTCTAATGCATTTCTGTCATGCCTAGATTGTCCCATAATTGATCTTGCATTTTATTTAAGACTTTTATTTCTTCCTTTAATTTTTCTACCTCTTTCTTTTGGTCCTTCAATTCTTTTTGAGTTCTTTTGTTTGTTTCTTCAATTATTTTTGACTTGACTGTCAAGTCTTGTATCTTACTAGAGAGTTCTCCTACAGCACCTTCTATTTTCCTGTCTGTCAGGGGTTCAGGAGCAGAGGCACAGGAACGGGAGGAAATGGAGAGCGAGGGGGAGGAGTCCGAAGGAAATGTCAGCGATGACAGCGGTCCGAGGTCTCTGAGTCTTTCCAGTGAATCGGATGATTCACAGAAAGGGGCTCCCATGGTCAGGGCAAGGGGGGTGCCCAGGGGGGCACCCCAGGAAGAAGGGGCCAGAGGGGACTCAGAGAGCAGCAGTTGGAAATCCGGACCAGCGTCCACACCAGAGTGCAGTAGGGGGGAGGAGTCCCAGGCATCGGGATCAGGCGGTGCGCTGCCAGCGGGAGAACGTGAGGGAGGATTGACCACGCCTCCGTCGGGGAGCGAGGAAACGGTCAAGAGGAAGGTTGAAGGCTGCGCGCGCGCGCCAAGTTCAAATGTACAGGAGGGCGGCACAGTTGGCAGCCCGGATAGGGAGCCAGGTCCTAAAGCCCGCCGAAGAGAGCGGGAGGAGTCAGGGGGGTCAACGTCTGCGTCGGAAGAGTCCAGGAAGGAAGGGACCCCGGGGGGTAGCAGGACCCAGAGGAGGAAGGAGAGACGGAAGAGGTGGAGTAAGGTTAGAGTCTTAAACTGGTGTACAGGGGGCGGAGATTCAGATGGAGCTTCGCCGGTCTAAACCCTAGACGTAGAGCTGGGACGCTGCGGATTGGAAATGGAAACTGTACTTCAATAAAGACTTTTATACATTAATATCGGCTAGCGTTGGTCCTCTGTGAGCTGGGACCAGGAGCCAGCTCTGACACTGTCTATTTGTTCCTGTATCTCTCCTAATTTGCTTTCCATATTGTCAGGGGTTCAGGAGCAGAGTCACAGGAGAGGGAGGAAACGGAGAGCGAGGGGGAGGAGTCTGAAGGAAATGTCAGCGACGACAGTAGTCCGAGGTCTCTGAGTCTCTCCAGTGACTCGGAGGATTCACAGAAAGGGGCCCCCATGGTCAGGGCAAGGGGAGTGCCCAGGGGGACACCTCGGGAAGAAGGGGCCAGAGGGGACTCAGAGAGTAGCAGCTGGAAATCCGGACCAGCGTCCCCCCCAGAGTGCAGTAGGGGGGAGGAGTCCAAGGCATCGGGATCAGGGAGCGCGCAGGCAGAGGGAGAACGTGAGGCAGGAGTGACCACACCCTCGTCAGGGAGCGAGGAAACGGTCATCCGGAAAGTTAAACGCGCGCGCGCGCCAAGTTCAAATGTACAGGAGGGTGGCAAGGTGGGCAGCCCGGGTAAGGAGCCAGGTCCTAAAGCCCGCCGAAGAGAGGGGGAGGAGTCAGAGGGGTCAAGCTCTGCGTCAGAAGAGTCCAGGAGGAATGAGACCCCGGGGGGTAGTAAGACCCAGAGGAAGAGAGAGAGAAGGAAGAGGTGGAGTAAGATTAGAGTCTTAAACTGGTGCACAGGGGGCGGAGACCCAGACAGAGCTTCGCCGGTCTAAAGTCCAGACGTAGAGCTGGGACGCTGAGACTTGTAAATGGAGACTACTCTTCAATAAAGACTTTGATACTGTACTATCGGCTAGCGTTGGTCCTTGGTGAGCTGGGACCCGGAGCCAGCTCTGACACATATGTAGTTCACTTTGCTTAAATTCCTCCTTAATCTTTAACCATAAAGTGTCTAAATCTCTGATCTCCACTTGTCAGGATGCCTTTCTCTCTCCTGGCGTCCCTCCAACTTTTTCCCCGTTTTCCCCCGACATTTTGCGGTTGATTTCTCAATAATCAACTTTAATTTCAACTCTCTCCCCTAGGGGCGCACAATCTCTCTTTTATCCTTTCTGTATTTTCAACGCTTTTATCTATCTAAACACATATCACTTTCCTTATATTTCTTTATTTCCCTTAATATTGTGTCCCCTTGATTTCAATCCAGACTTTATGACCAAAAGAAAAGAGGAACCTTTCATTAACCTATTCAATGTTATCCAATCCCATTAACCTTGTCAATAACCTTGTGTCATTATAAATTTGGTTGCATTGATATGTTAGTATGTTAGTTTCAAAGACAGAAGAGCAGAGAACAGAAATAAGAGCAAAAAACAAAAATGGTAGTCTCTTTTTATAGTCCAAAGAAGGTTGTTCAGTCTCAGTCAAATTCTGTAATATTCAGCCACTTGTCGACCTAATCCAATTCACAAAGGATGTTTCCAGGCGTTCATTGCCATCTAATGCCTCAGGTCCCAAGTTTTATTAAATCAGTCTTTGTAATCCTGGGGGAGATGTATGTATTTGAATAAATATTCCGTAAATGATGAGATGACACCCAACTTTCAGGGCCTGAAATTGTTCAATATATGAACTCTTTGTATGGTCTGAATTGTTCGAATTCAAATAATTAACCTTTCTGAATTATTAGAGTTCAAATAATTGTTCAGTTCGGAATATGAATGCCGTCCTAACTTGAGTACAGGTCCTGCCGATGTTGGTGGAATCAGGTTGAGTTTTCCTCAAGACTGGAGGTAGGAGAGATAAGTTGTTAATTATGTTATTATAATAGAAAACAAAGGGAGGAAAAAAAGAAAGGGGGGAAGGGGTACGGTAACAAAA